>NW_004444185.1:609274-660631 GCF_000243295.1 Trichechus manatus latirostris
GGGACGCGGAATGGAGGCTCCGCGTGCAGCCCCCCTCGTGCGGCCGGCGAGGGGCGCGGGGGGCACCGGGTGGTCCTGGGCGCGGGCAGTCGGAGTCGGGGCGCGCCAACTTTCCGCTGCTGCCCGCGGCCTCCGAAAACATGAAGGTCTGGGCGGGCCGCCGCGGCATGAATCACCGGCGCGCCCTGGTGGGTGACAAGAAGGACCTGTGGGCCCGCCGGGCCCTGGGGCCCGCTGGCTGCGAGGCCGGCACCGCCCGCAGCCGGGCCGACGTGTGTCCTCGCTTCCAAATAACCCGGCCTGCCCTCCCCCTCTCCAGCGAGTCGTCCTCCACCCCGGGCAATGGGGCCACGCCCGAGGAGTGCCCGGCGCTGGCCGACAGCCCCACCACGCTCACCGAGGCCCTGCAGAAGATCCACCCCATCCCCGCTGACTCCTGGAAGAACCTCATCGAGCAAATAGGTGGGTGTCCCCGGCGGCGGGGCTGCGTTGGGGAACGCTGGCAGGGGCCTGGGGGGCCCGGGGGGGCCCCTGCTCGTGGGATGCCGCTGCATTGCGTGCGAGCGAGTGTGTCTGACGCAGGTAGGAACGTTTTTTGACATATTTGGTTCTAAATGGTTCCAGAGGCAAAACTGCCACATGTTAGTAAATGTTGCTGAACAATTGGGCTTTAGCAAGTGGATAGCCACCCTACTCTCTCTAGTGGGGACTATTGCCCAGGCCTGCTCTGGAGGAGGGCATCTCGTCCCTCTGGCCACTTCTGCCATGCTGGGCCTTGCAGGAGGTAGGGAGGGGCCTGGGAGCTGGAAGCCAAACTGGGCTGCCGCTTGCAGAGTTGGAGCAAAGAGAGGGGAGTGTGGAGGTGGGGAGAGCAGGGCTGATGGTGCGATTCTGGGGAGAGGAGGTGGCAGGGGACTTTGTACAGGAGAGGGAAGATAGAGGAGAGAGAAAGCCGGAGCCCGCTTCGCCCCTGGGTTTGGAAGGGAAGCCTGGTGTCACCTGCCCTTCCAGAACAGTGGCCAAAGGTGTGGGCACAAAGGCCGCCAGAAGGCACAGCCAGTGTATCCAGCACCCACAAAGCCACAGCCGCAGCTGCCAATGCAGAGAGTGGCGTGAGGCAGCCCCTCGAGTACCCCAGCAGTAGCATTAAGAAAAAAAATTACTGTGACATCAAACTAGTTCTCATCTTCGTCACCAGCAGCACCGGGGAGTGGATAATGTGGATTCCGTTTTCCTGAAAATTGTGCCAACTGGTTAGAAAATCTTTTAACTCTTGATGCTGTCAGAGCAGCATCTCTTCATTAAAGTAACAACTCTAGGTCTGGAAATTTCCCCCTTAAACAGAACAAAGCGAGCGAATAACCAAATAATATAATTCTTGGCCTCCAGTCCCAAATTCTGGGACAGATGTGAAGTGTCTCCAAGGGTAGACGTGCAGCTTCCGTTGCCACAGGAGACCCCACGCCTTGGGAGTCTTCAGGGCCTGCCCACTCTTTCCTGGTAGTGTTTTTTTTTTTTTTTAAACTGAACACAGAGAGGATGGGAGCCTCCTGCGAAGCTGAGGGGGTGGAGTGCACACTGTGCACTGCTAGGGGGCTGCCTCCAGGAACTGTGTTCCGGCTGGCGGACGGACCCCTGCGTCTGGCTGGTGGTGGTGGGTCTTCCCTTGGATTGCTGGGGAGATGGAGAGGGGCTGATCTGAAACTGATGCCAACCGTTAGGAAATCGTCGTGTGAAACAAAGACCCCTGAAACCCCTTGCTCCCAGCTCTCTGCCTCATCGTCCCTCATAGCAGGAAGCATCCTCTGCGTTGGTGGGCTTCAGAAGCCCCGGTTGCGACTCTCATGAAACAGATCCTCATTTGGCTAAGATCAGTGTCATGACTTAAAAGGACATTTGAGGTGGGGGACAGAAGAGGCCCATGTCCACTCTCACAGAGCCTCCCTTCCTCTGGCTCTCTGTTAGGGGCATGTGGGGGCTTCGTACCTGGAGACTGTTGGACCTGTTGAGCCGGGTGCTTCAGTGGCGTGAGCTGGAAGCTGGGAGTCGGGGGCCGAGGGCCTGCTCATCTTGGCCTCCCAGTTTCTCATCTGTTAAACAGTAGGAGCGCTGGCATTCTGAGGCTTTCCCCCTCCCCACCCCCACCTCGCCAATATCTCCTGGGATAATGGTGAATTTCTCAGGGACAGAACTGAATGACAACACCTGATTTCATGGCATATCCTTTGTCATGACTTGCTATTTCACTGGAGGTCTTTACTAAGCAGATGCCTAGACCGTCATAGCTGCTTTCAGCTCTGTGAGTGAAGCAAGTGCTTTGCCAGGTATAAGGGAAGGACCGCAGGTTCCTCCAGACACGACGTAATTAAGGGGGGAGAAAGGTGGACTGAGCAGGCGGGCATTTTGTAGCCCACTTTGTTGGATTTTGCAGATACGGTATGCAATTATCATAGCTGGCTGGGGCCCTCGGGAGACCATTGCCACCACCAATCGTAATCGAGTTAATTCCAACTCATGGCGACCCCATGTGAGTCAGAGTAGAACTGTACTCCATGCAGTTTTGAACGGCTGATTTTTGGAGTAGATCACCAGATCTTTTTCCATCCATGGCTCCTTTAGGTGGATTCACACCACCCCATGACTCCTCAGGAGACCACACCCATTGCCTTCGAGTCCATCCTGACTCACAGCGACCCTATAGGACAGAGTAGAGCTGCCATGTAGGGTTTCCAAAGCTATAAATCTCTACGGAAGCAGACTGTCCCACCTTTCTCCCACTGAGTGGCTGGTGGGTTCAAACCACTGACCTTTTGGTTAGCAGCCAAGCACTTCACTGCACCACCCTGAGAACAGAGATCTGTCTTACTGCTTTTGTCTGTGTTGTCGGTGGTGGTGTCGTCTCTAGCAGCTAACCCAATGCTTGGCACATAGAAGGGGCTGACTAAATACCTAATAAGTGAATTCTCTGGCCTTTAGGAAGTTATTATTTGAAAGATCCATGGAATTATTCTCTTTGGAAAGTGAGATTTGGCATGGCTCCCAAGGGTTTGGCAAGAGAAGCTAGGGGCTTATCCTTCTTCTACAGGGCAGCTGGGCCAACCTGGTACAAGTCATTTTAATTAGAAGAGATGGGAGTGAAGTCTTCCAGTTCCACATGGATGTAATACCCGGTGCAAGCTTCATACTGTCCCCTTTACCGGGTAAAGTCGTGCATGCTGAATGTACAAAAGATGAAATAACAGTACACTGAGTACAGAAATCTAATCAGATAACATAGAGCTCCTCAGGCAGAGCTACCCTGTTTTTATTTCTGAATTTTAAGGCAGATAAAAATATACTGACTATGAAAACTGATTACTCAGAGTATCATATAACTCTTTGTCATCACAGTAACTACAGGAAAATTGGTGTTTAAATTCATATTCGAAATACCTCAGAAAGAAGTATGAAGTTTTAAGAAAATTCTAAAATTACTTGTATTGAGTCTTTGGCTGCAAGTAACAGAACATTCAACAAAAAGTGACTCTAAACAGTAAAAGCATTCTATTGGAGTTAGTGAGTCCAGAGGTAGGAGGTTCCAAAGTTGGTTCTGTCAGACAAGTAATGACCCAGCTGCTTTCCTTCTGCCATTCTCAGCATTTGGGCTTCGTGTCATAAGATGGCTGCCACAACTCCAGGCATCACGGCTTCAAGCATCCGTGTGTAAAAGCTGGAAGGGTCATTTATCTTCATGTGTCTGTTGGGGAGAGACTCTTGTTGAGAAGCCCTTAGAAGACATCCCCTTAACTCTTCTTGGCCAGGTGGTGTCACATGCCCATGTTTACAGCTACTACAGGGAGGGGGAAGGGACCTACGGAAGGTTTTGATCAGTCAGCGTTTACCCACTTCCCTGAGCATAGGCTGGGTCAACACCCAAACAAACCCCTCTTCTGCCAGCTGGGAAGGAGTTTGAGGGGACAGGAGGTAGGCAGCCAACAGTGTCTGCCACAATGTGATTTCAGAAATTTTATTTTCAACCCGGCTACTCACAGTGCTGATATTTGTGTCTCCTTGCAGCACATGTATATCACAGTGAAATGTCCCACATAGTGGTTACTTACGCTTTACTGACTGTAGCATATGTAAGACATACTTTTCAATCTTCAAAAAACACACCAAATGAGACACTTTTGTGAACCTTGGAAATTGCTTTTCTAAAAGATCCTTAATTCAGCAAATAGTTGAGTACCTGCTACGTGGGAGACACTGTGCTAAGCATTGAAAAGTAAATCCAAGTCAATTCATGGAAACCTGGTTTCTTTAACCCTCCGTAAATGCAGTAGCAGACGCCGAGGAGAACAATTAGCGTGATGCCGGCAACAATAGTTACATATGTCGGCAGTCAGCATCTGAAACTGTAGCAGTTTATGTGGTGAGGTTAGACCTCTGTCTTCATAGATCTTTGTCCTGGGATACATTCAGCAGAGACTTTGATTTTCTCTTTAATTCCTCTGTCAGATTAACTCCTTGTATTCTGCTGGGTGGTAATATCATGAAGATATAGTATCTTAATTTCTGGAAGTAAATGCTGTATTTACCTTAGCATAAGGGCTTTATAATTTAGAGTTACAGAGCCCTGGAAGCCAAGTAATTTAATCCACAGGGTCGATTTATTAGGTTCCTGCTTATGAATATAATTTATCCAGCCCCATCCAGGATTTCCAAGTCTTTTTCTTTCTTTCTACTTTTTAGATATATTTAACAATTAGATAAAGAAGGAAAAATAGCAGACTTTTTACTGCGTTGTAAGACCAAGAACTTTACGCATAGTACGTTTATCTAAGTGATTAGAAATGTCCCGGTTAAATCAGTGTCTTCGTTTTATAAGTAAACATATCGCGTAGTACATTTATCTAAGTGATTAGAAATGTCCCTGGGAAATCAGTGTCTTCGTTTTATAAGCAAACGTATCAAGGGACCCCAGCCCCTCTCACGGGTTCCAGATCAGTAAGTCCCACTGCCCGCTGGACCTCCCTCCAGAGTCCCTCAGCACACCTTAATCTCAACATGTTCAAAACCGAGCCTGTCCCTCCACCCACCCCTTGTCGGGCTCTCCTCTTATGTTTCTGCCTCCTTGAATGGTGCCAGCAGACCCTGCTAACAGGCCAGTCACTGGGCATTATTTATGACTTGTACTTGTTGTTAGCTGCCACTGAGGTGGCCCCTGACTCATGGCAACCCCATACACAATGGAGCAAAACACTGCCTGGTCCTGCGCCATCCGCATGATCGGTTGTGGATTGGACCATTGTCATCCATAGGATTTTCATTGGCTGATTTTCAGTAGATCTACAGGCCCTTCTTCCTAGTCAATCTTAGTCTGGAAGCTCTGCTGAAGCCTGTTCAGTATTATAACACATTGGGTGTGGTGGATGGTGGCTGCGCATGAGATGCATTGGCCAGGATTGAACTCGAGTCTCCTGCATGGGAGGCAAGGATTCTATCACTGAACCACCACTGCCCTCTATCGATGTGTTATGAGTTGAATTATGTCCCCCAAAAATATGGGTTGTAAATCCTAACCTCTATTCCTGTGGTTCTAATCCCATTTGGGAATGGGTTGTCTTTGTTATATTAATGAGGCAGGATTAGTATAGGGTGTATCTTGAGTCAATCTCTTTTGAGATATAAAAGAGAAAAAAACACAAGCTAGCAAGAGAGATGGGGGAAGATAGATGCCAAGACACATGGAGATCTCCAAGGAACCAGGAAGTAGAAGCTAAAGAGACAAGGACCTTCCTCCAGAGCTGGCAGAGAGAAAGCCTTCCCCTTGCCAGTCCTTTGAATTCAGACTTCTAGCCTCCTAAACTGTGAGAAAATAAATTTCTGTTTGTTAAAGCCATCCACTTGTGGTATTTCTGTTGTAGCAGCACTAGATAACTAAGAATTTGATACCCAACGAGCAGGGTGCTGCTCTCACAGATACCTAAATTGTGGAATTGGTTTTGGACTTGGGTAATGGGTAGAGGCTGGAAGAGTTTTAAGGTGCCTAATAGTAAAGGAAGGAAAAAGGAAGAAGTACAACCAGAATGCTCCTTAGAAGCAAGGATGGTGAGACTATGTCTCACATACTTTGGACATGTTATTAGGAGGGATCGGTCCCTGGAGAAGGACATCAAGCTTTTTAAAGCAGAGGGTCAGCGAAAAAGAGGAAGACCCTCAGCAAGATGGGTTGACACAGTGGCTGCAACAATGCACTTAAGCATAATGAGGATTGTGAGGATGGCGCAGGACCGGCCTGTGTTTCGTTGTCTTGTACTTGGGGTTGCCATGGGTCGGAATCGACTCGACAGCACTTAACAACAACAACAGTAAAGGAACCCTGGTAGCGCAATGGTTAAGTGCTACAGCAGCTAACCAAAAGGTCAACAGTTCGAATCCACCGGTCGCTCCTTGGAAACCCTATGAGGCAGTTCTACTCTGTCCTGTAGGGTCCCTGTGAGTCAGAATCAACTCAACGGCAATGGGTTTGGTTTGGTATGGTTAATAGTAAAAGCCTAGATTGCCTTCAAGAGACTGTTGGTAGAATTATGGACGTCAAAGGCAATTCTGGTGAGGGCTCGGAAGGGAGTGAGGAGAGCTATAGAGAAAGTCTCTGTCATCTTGGAGAACACATATGGCACCAACAACAGAATGTTGCTAGACCTGTGGACGTTAAATGTGCTTCTGGTGAGGCTTTAAAAGGAAATGATGAACATGGGATTGGACAATGGAGGAAGGGTGATGCTTTTATGCAGTGGCGAAGAACTGGTCTGAATTATATTCCAATGTTTGGTGGAAGGTAGACCTCGTAAGTGATGAACTTGGATATCTGGCTGATGAGATTTCTAAGCAAGATCTTAAAGGGGCCGCATGGTTTCTCCTTGAAGCTTATAGTAAAATGCGAGAAGAAAGAGATGGACTTAAAAATAAACTGTGAAAAATGAAAACAGAACTTAAAGATTTGGAAAATTCTGTTGTACAAACTAAGGACACGTGTCCTAGAATGTTCACCAAAGAACTTGGCTACACAGTCTTTTGTTAAAGAGATTAAGCCCGTGACTGATGGAGCTAACCAACTACCACAGCAGAAAACTCATCATCTTAGACTGAACGGGACATAGAAAGAACAAAAGGAAAGACCACTGTCTACCTCTTGGAATTCTACAAGCAGGAAACAGGCCAAAGGAGAAAAGAAAAGGACCAACCCTGGATCAGCTCAGAGATCAGCAGAACTGTTGGAAGGAGCATGGGAAGCAGGCTGTTCTTGGTTTCAAAGGGTAGGACCAGAGTCTTCTGGATCTCAAAGGGTGGGGCCACAGCCTCCTAGGTTTCAAACTCAGTTTCAACTCAGTTCCAGAGTGTGGGGCTGCCTTTAAGGTATACCAGGGGGAGGGGGCCATCACCCAAAGCTGAGGGGTGGGCTGCCATGCCCAAGGGGCAGAAGAATGGGGCCTGTGGGGCCAAGAGGATAGGATAGCCGCTCAGGTGGACTAGGAGAATGGTGTGCCTAAAGCTGAAGGAGCAGAGTTGTCATCCCAGAGGGCCTAGAAGGTGGAGCTGAAGCCCAGGACGGAAGGGCCTCCACCCAGAATCCAGAGGGCATGGCCAACACCCAGAGTCTGTAGGGCAGAGCCATTGCTGGGATGGTCTCAGAGAAGAGAGGATTATTTTCAAGACTTGAAAGCTAATGTAATTTGTTCTGCTGGGTTTTGGACTTCTTTGGTGCCTATTATCCCTTCTTTCCCTCCAGTTTCTCCCATTTATAATGGAAATGTCTACCTTGTGCCTGTTCCACCATTGTACTTTGGAAACAGATAACTTGTAGTCTAGATTTCACAGGTTCCCAGATGAAGAGGAATTTTGCCCCAGGATGGAATGTGTTAAAGTCTCACCCACGTTTGATTTAGATGATTCCGAGGATGAGATTTTGAACTTGGAGTTGATTTAAGACCTTTAGGATGATGTGATGGGGTCAATGTTTTGCATGTGGCAAGGACATGAACTTGAGGGGGCCAAAGGGTGGAATGTTATGGATTGAATTACGTCCCCCAAAAATTTGTGTTGTAAAACCTAACCTCTATGCCTGTGGTTATAATTCCATTTGGGAATGGGTTGTCTTTGTTAGGTTAATGAGGCAGGATTACTGTAGGCTATGTCTTGAGTCAATCTCTTTTGAGATATAAAAGAGAAAAAAAATTCAAACTAGCAAGAGAGATGGAGTAAGATAGATGCCAGGACACATGGAGATCTCCAAGGAACCAAGCAGAAGCTGAAGAGACAAGGACCTTCTTCCAGAGCCGACACAGAGAGATAGTCTTCCCCTGGAGCTGTCGCTCTGAATTCGGATTTCTAACCTCCTAAAATGTGTGAGGGAGCCCTAGTGGCGCAGTGATTAAGAGCGCGACTGCTAACCAGAAGATTGGCAGTTTGAATCCACCAGCTACTCCTCGGAAACCCTATGGAACAGTTCTACTCTGTCCTATTGGGTCGCCAGGAGTCAAAATTGACTTGATGGCAACAGGTTGGTTGGTTTGTTAAACTGTATGAGAACAAATTTCTGTTTGTTAAAGCCATCCACTAGCGGTATTTCTGTTATAGCAGCACTAGATAACTAAGACGCCGTGACTTAGCTCCTGCCTGTCTCCAGGGCCAGTCTTCTGCCTCAAGACTGTCCCCTGGATCAGGGGCACTTCACTCAATCCCCTCCACTATCGCCCTCCTGGTAACTGCTGCAGCTGCTTTCTGGGGTGTGCATCTGCCTCCCATCTCACCCCACTTGTCCCTACTTGCCAGTCCATGGTTCTCCTAAATGAAAACCCGAGCAGCTTGCTTGAAGTGTCCTGAGGCCTCCCTCCTGCTGGGATTGACTCCCGCCTCTGTGGCTCAGCAGACAAGATCCTTTGGGGTCTGCACTCTTTCCCACCATGCTTGGCGCCAGCAGGCCCCCTACACCTCCTTGCCCCTCCGTGCTCCCCTCTCCCTGGGCCTGGAGCCCCTTCTTCTGTGCACTGAAGTGTCTCTGTCTTCTCCACAGTAACGCCCCGGGCCCTCGTGTGTGAAGAGACCATCCCTTTCCCCACAGCGGGGAGTCCAGAATGAGCTTTTCCCTGTGGAGGCGCTAGATGTGTGCTGATTCATCTGTACCCCGGTCCCTTTTGAGACTTGGGATGTGTTCATTCCAAGTAAAACTGCTTGGGCAAGTAGGCCTGGAACTGTGAAAGTCAAATAAGGAATTTTTCCCTTTTGAATCATAAAGTTGATGAGCCGAGTATGAAATAATTGACTTTTCCTTCAAAATGAGATTTTACAAGTGTCTTAGTCATCTAGTGCTGCTATAACAGAAAATACCACAAGTGGATGGCTTTAACAAAGAGAAATTTAATTCCTCACGGTAAAGTAGGCTAAAAGTCCAAATTCAGGGTGTCAGCTACAGGGGAAGGCTTTCTCTCTCTGTTGGCTCTGGGGGAAGGTCCTTCTCATCAATCTTCCCCTGGTCGAGAAGCTTCTCAGGCACAGGGACCCTGGGTCCAAAGGACGCGCTTTGCTCCCAGCACTGCTTTCTTGGTGGTATGAGGTCCCTCTCTCTCTGCTTGCTTCTGTTTCCTTTTATCTCTTGTAAGATAAAAGGTGGTGCAGGCCACACCCCAGGGAAAATCCCTTTACATTGGATCAGGATGTGACCTTAGTGAGGGTGTTACAATCCCACCCTAATCCTCTTTAACATAAAATTACAGTCACAAAATGGAGTACTACCAGGCAATACTGAGAATCATGGCCCAGCCAAATTGATGCACACATTTTTGGGGGGACATGATTCAGTCCATGACAACAAGTATTCCTATTCTGTGACTGAATAGACTTGAGTTTTAGTATCAGAGCGTTTAAGGCTGTGGAAAACATCCTGTTGGGATATTCAGACATAATTGGGACTTTTACGTCAACTCATACACCTCAGTTATTAACACATCACGTTCTAGATTTTGTTGCTTTTCAAATAAGTATGTGTGGGGATCGCATGTATTTGTGTGACTGGATTTTGAATGCATTTTGGAATTTCTTTCTTCTTTTGTTGGAAAAAAAACTTACACGTACGGCTCTTACCCAAGAGGTTAAGACAGTGGTGGTGTGGCTTCTTCTGGGCGGGAGAGCTTTGCTGAGACGCGTGTGGGCCTAGCTTTCTTCGTATATTCCGAGGCGGAGCATTTGCCCTTAATGAGAATGTGAAAGCCTCGACTTAGTGTTTCAGAACGATCTTCATCTAAAATCACTTTCTTCTGTTTGTTACAACTCCATGTGATTTCAGGGCTCCTGTATCAGGAATACCGAGATAAATCAACTCTGCAGGAGATTGAAACCAGGAGGCAGCAGGATGCAGAAATACATGACGGCTCCCCGGCCAACGAGGAGGCTCCCGAGGAGGAGGGGGAGGAGGAGGAGGAGGAGGAGGAGGAGGAGGAAGAGCTGGCCAGCCCGCCCGAGAGGAAGGCTCTGCCCCAGATCTGCCTGCTCAGTAACCCCCACTCAAGGTTTAACCTCTGGCAGGACCTGCCGGAGATTCGGAGCAGCGGGGTGCTGGAGATCCTGCAGCCCGAGGAGGTCAAGCTGCAGGAGGTACGGTCTGCAAGGGGTGGGGGCGTCGTGGGGGTGTCGGTCAGGATGGCCAGGCTTTGCCTTAGCAAGTATGAGGTGAGGCTCCCTCTGTAGGGTGAGGTTTGCTGAGTTACTGGGACTCTCACCGGCTCCTTTAGCACAGGGGTGTCTTGTCCATGCAGAATGTGCAGGAAAATTCACTTTATCCCATAAAAACCCCAAACCCACTGCTGTCGAGTCGATTTTGACTCATAGCGGCCCTCTAGGACAGAGTACAAATGTCCCATAGGATTTCCAAGGCTGTAATCTTTACAGAAGCAGACTGCCACATCTTTCTCTTGCGGAGCAGCTGGTGGGTTCAAACCTTGACCTTTCGGTTAGCAGCTGAGAGCTTAACCACTGCACTACCAGGGCTCCTTACATTATTCCATAGAGTACCCTGTTACCTGCTAGGGTAGCTGAACCCCAGTAGTGAGTGTTGGCCACATTGCTGTTTCATTAGATTACCTTTTTAAACCCTTCATAATTACTGTTGGGATTTCCATCGCTTGGCTTAGGTGATGGTGAGCTCGCTGTGACTGTGAACTCACTCCCATCATCTGTGGTTTACAAAAGTCTACCATACTTCTTTTCACTCATGGTCTTATCCTTCACTTTATTTTGGAGTCACTTGAGCTTTGGATGTGTGGAGTATCTGAAAGAAATCCCCCGGCATGCCTCTCCCCCTTCTGGAAATGGTGTGGAAATCTGGGGCTTGTCCTCTCTCTTGCCCCTTCATTTGACTGCCCAGGGAAATGTTGACTGACCATCATTCAAGCTGCCACCAAGTCACGGAGTTGCCTGATGGTTTGTTGCTTCCTGGCAGGGAATGACAATCAATTTAAAAAGTAACAGTAACAGAAGAGAGTTAAGTAACAATGTAAGTGTTTCTTTTAGTTGAACGAAGATCATTTCCGTGTAGAGAGAAATTTTGTGGTACAAGAACAACCTCAGTAGTAAGGGGAGAGAATGTTCAAGAGCATTCATGATATGCAAGTGTGTGTTGATTGTGAATTTTTAAAAGAGGGTACAGAGAAAAAAAAAAAGAAGAGATGTGTTTTTTTAAGCACTCAGTCAGTCCAAATAGCATCATCTATCCACTGTCACCCTCACCCTCTTACCCTCACCCCTACTCACAGCCCGGTTCCCACAACTACTCACATGCTGCTTCAAACACATGCTTTTCCTTGTTCCTAATTAGTGGAGACTCCAAATGTCCTGCCTGCTTTAACACCCCTTATTCCTGCACTAAGGATCCCTGGTGGCACAGTGCATAAAGTGCTTGGCTGCAAACCGAAATATCAGCAATTCAAACCCACCAGCCACTCTGTAGTAGAAGTGTGTACCAGTCTGCTTCTGTAAAGATTACAGCCTTGGAAACTGTGGGACAGTTCTACTCTGTTTTATGGGGTCCCTATGAGTTGGAATCGACTCGACGGCAGTGGGTTTGGTTTTGTTTGGATTTTGGTACTGCTGCCCTAGATTCTGTAGAAACATTTGCTCTTATTTATTTCGATGGCAAAGCAATCAGCTCTGCACACGGTTAATGACAAAGACAGACTGGTTCCTGACCAGGGTCATTCAACTCGGACACGAGTTTTACCACAGATTTGTTACTGTGGTTGTTGTTGTTAGGTGCCATTGAGTTGCCTTCGACTCATGGTAACCGCATGTACAACAGAACGAAATGTTGCCCAGTCCTGCACCATCCCCATGATGGTTGGCATATTTGAGTTCATCAGAAAATATTCAGCTGTGATCTAAAGTAGATAGCCAGACCTTTCTTCCTAATCTGTCTTAGTCTGGAAGCTCTGTTGAAACCTGTCCACCATGGGTGACCCAGCTGGCAATAGCTTCCAGCATCATAGCAACATGCAAGCCACTGCAGTATGACAAATGGGTGGTGGATTTGCTACTAGAGAAGCTTGATGCAACTGGGTTTTTAAAGGGTCACCTCAGGCTCACATGTGTGCTGCCCAGTAGAATCAGAAAACTTTGTTTAAACTTTTGACATTCCTTGTAACTTGTGATCAGTGATTTGTAAATGGCTACATCAAGAGTTTTTTATGAAACTTCCGATATAACTAATGTCTAGCTATCAGTACCTTCTCCCAGCATCACACTAAAATACTCATGAGAAGACATAAAGAAGCCACTCACATCCCCACCAGAAATGAAGATGCACCGTCCGGAGTATCTCCACTGAGGCTGATGGTGCTAGACTGAGAAGAGCTCACCAGGCTCACCACTGAAAGCAACCATGTGGAAGGTGCTGGAAGTCGTGGGGAAATCCCCCTGCAATTGACCACCCTACTTACCTCCAAGACCTAGGGATGCCACCAGTCACAGACAAGACCATCATTTCCTACCTTTGACTTTCACATAAAAAGAATCATGGAATACTATTTTGGGGGCTTTTTTCACTCAATATCACCAACATGGGACCTGTTTTTTTTAAGTCCTCGGAACAAGGAAAAGAGACCAGTATCTTGGAAGACACAGAAGAAGAGCGTACCAGGGAAGACAATATGCTGTAGGATCCAGAAGAAAGTTTCAGAAAGCTGTTTGTCCTCTCATCTATGAGGATGAACTATGAGCAAGGAGCCCTGGTGGCACAACAGTTAAGTGCTTGGCTGCTAACTGAAACGTCGGCAGTTCAAACCCACCCAGAGGCTCCATGGGAGAAAGACCTGGTGATCTGCTCCCATAAAGATTACAGCCAAGAAAACCCTATGGGGCATTTCTACTCTGTCACAGGGGGTCACTATGAGTCAGAAATCAACTCAATGGCACCTAATAACAAACTGTGAGCAGGAGCAAAAAAGCCGTAAGGACACAACAGCATGAGATGAAAAGAAAATTGAATAAAGGGTAAACGGGGTGTAGGAGACATGGAAGCGTTGCAGAGAAAGAGTACAGATAAGGAGGACGAAGGAACAGATCCAACTTACAAATAATTGGTGCTGCTTTTTTTTTAGATTAAAACTTCTTTTAAATTGTACTTTAGATGAAGGCTTAGAGAACAAGTAGTTTCTCATTAGACAGTTAGTACACATACTGTTTTATGACCTTGGTTAACAACCCCACGACATATCAACACTCTCCCCTCTCGACTTTGGGTTCCCTATTACCAGCTTTCCTGTCCCCCCCCCCGCCTTCTAGTCCTTGTCCCTGGGCCGTTGTGCCCCATTAGTCTCATTTTGTTTTAAGGGGCTGTCTAATCTTTGGCTGAAGGGTGAACCTTGGGAATGACTTCATTACTGAGCTAAAAGGGTGTCCGGGGGCCATACTCTCAGGGTTTCTTCAGTCTGTGTCAGGCCAGTAAGTCTGGCTTCTTTTTGTGAGTTAGAATTTTGTTCTACATTTTTCTCCAGCTCTGTCCAGGACCCTCTATTGTGATCCCTATCAGAGCAGTCAGTGGTGGTAGCCGGGCACCATCTAGTTGTACTGGACTCAGTCTGGTGGAGGCCATGGTAGTTGTGGTCCATTAGTCCTTTGGACTAATCTTTCCCTTGTGTCTTGTTTTCTTCATTCTCCCTTGCTCCCAAGGGGTTGAGAATTTGGTGCTGTTTTTAAGAATAGACTTGAAGTAAGGCAACAGAGACAAAGGAGGAAAACATCCCTGGGCTGAAGAAAGCTTTTGTGTACATAGTGAAAAGCCTGGCAAAACAGAAACCATCCAAAATATCAGATTAATTCAAGCAAAGACCAGGAAGTAAGGAGGAGGGGAGAGAAGGGGGCAAATACCTGTTTTTTACATTGATAATCAGAGAAGTAACAGTTTTAAATACTTGGGAAAACTTAAAGATTAACCCTAATAGAACTTAAAACATGCTATAAACTGTTCCAAAATAGAAATGAAGCTAAAAGCAGAGAAAGAAGGGCTCATCTGATAAAAGGTAGAAAAGCAAGCAGTAAGGAAGCACAAAAAACAAATAGCATAAAATAAAATGGCAGAGTTAATAAAAAAAAATTTGTGTTATAACAATAAATGTAAATTGCTTAAATTCCTCTCTTAAAAGACAAACTCTCCAATTGAGTAGAAAACTAAACCCACTGTATTATCAGGCAGACTAGAACTCAGGGTAAGAAAAATTATCCCAGGAAACAAAAAGTTATTTTGTATTGTTAAAAGTATCCTTTATGTTGATAAAGGTATCACTTTATTTTTAAACATTTTAAAATTAAACGGGTAACTCGTGAATACATTCTCATTGTGGAAAAAAAATGTAAATACTCCAAGCGTGTTCAGCATTTTCCTTGCAGCTCACATCCTCCGATTTGTGCACTCCGTTATTGATCTTGATAAATGCACAGCCATGAAGCCTCATCCGATTTAGAGTTCAGACGCTTATGAAAACCATAAGTGCAGAATCCTTACAGATTTTTGCCATCTTTTCCCCAGTATCTGACGCTTGTTTCAGCTTCACTTCATTCAACAGCAGTTTGGTTTTGATTTTTAGCAAGTTGCCTTTACTAGACTCCTCAGCTTCATTTCCACAAAAACAACTCCCTTTGTGCTGAGAATTTGTTGGTCTTATAATTAAATCATATCATTACATAACAAGTACAACTGGCATGAATACATTTAAGGACAAACACCAGTACAAGGGTACAGCTCAACAGGTAGGAATAGGAGTGTGCAGGCCACTGCAGAGTGCTCGTCTGCTGAGTGCTTAGTGCGCCTGCACAGGTGTTATAGGGAAGCAGAGAGCTCTGTTGAACTCTGAAAGTCGGTTACGTGGAGGTTGGCTATGAGAATGTCTGTGCATACATCTTTCTGCTCAGGTGAGAACACAGCTGTTGGATAGATGTCTACAAGTGGAGCTGCTGGTCACAAGTGAAAAATCAAAAACCAAACACATTGCCATCAAGTCAATTCCAACTAATGGCAACCCTATCGGACTGGGTAGAACTGCCCCATAGGGTTTCCAAGGAGCAGCGGGTGGATTCAAACTGCTGACTTTTTGGTTACCAGCCAAACTCTTAAGCACTGTGCCACCAGGGCTCACAAGTGAAGTAGGTGTTAAATGGTGAAGGGTGTTGCCAAGTTGCCATTCAAGAGGGGGTGAAAGTTTACCCTAATGCCAGCCGTGTAGAGAGGCCACGTTCACGTACCCGCCTTAGCTCCATTGTCAGACTTAATGTTTGCTCTAATATATTGGATAAAAAATGGTATCTTGCTTTAACCTGCCTGTCCTTGATGATTTGTGAAGTTGAGTGTCTTTTCGTATGTTTAGTGGTTCTTCCATTTCTTTCTCTACAAATTGCCTATTCTTATCCCTTACCATTGTTTCGGCTGGGTTGTTTCTATGTATCTTCTTAATTGGTAGCATTCCTTTGTACATTTGGATAGTAATACTTTTTTAAAATATGTATATTTCAAATGTTTTTTTCCCATAGTATGGGAGCCCTGGTGGCACAGTGGTTAAGCATTTGGCTGCTAACCAAAAGGCCGGCAGTTTGAATCCACCAGCTGCCCCTTGGAAACCCTCTGGGGCAGTTCTACTCTGTCCTGTAGAGTCACTAGGAGTTGGAATCACCGCGACAGCAACAGGTTTGGGTTTGCTTTGGTTCCTACAGTATAGAGTTTAAAAAACAAAACAAAACAAAAACAGTTGTCGTGGAGTCGATTCCAATTTATGGTGACCCAGTGTGTGTCAGAGTAGAACTGTGCTCCACAGTGTTTTCAATGACTGGTTTTTATGGAAATAGTTCACCAGGCCTTTCTTCTGAGTGCCTCTAGGTGGACTCAAACCAAGCTCATTAATTGTTTGCACCACCCAGGGATTCCTATTTATTCCTCAGGAGTTATGCTGCAGATGTAAGCCGAGGAACTCCTGGGGCTGCCAGATGCCGGGCGAGACAAGACAGGATCTTTGCCCAGAGCCTTCACAGAGAGCGTGGCCCTGCCACACCCTGGATTCAGACTTCTAGCTCTAGACCTGTGAGACAGTAAATTGTTGTTCTTGTAAGCCACCAAGAGTCCCTGGGAGGTGCAAACGATTTGTGCGTGACTGCTAATCTAAAGGTTGGCAGTTCAAACCCATCGAGCGGTGTCGCACAAGAAAAGCCCTGGTGATCTGCTTCCATTAAGATTACAGCCAAGAAAACCCCATGGAGCAGTTCTACTCTGTAACACATGGGCTCACCATGAGTCAGAATTGACTCGATGACGACAGCAAGAGTAGCCTAAAGGTTGGTGGTTCGAACCCACCTGGTGCTGCCATGGAAGAAAGCTTGGCAGTCAGCTTCCATGAAGATTGTTGTTTTAGGTGCTGTCAAGTCAGTTCTGATGCACAGTGATCCTATGTACAACAGAATGAGACACTGCCCGGTCCTGTGCCCTCCTCACAATCATTTCTGTGTTTCAGCCTGTTGTTGCAGCCACTGTATCAATCTGTCTCATTCAAGGCCTTCCTCTTTTTCACTGACCCTCTACTTTCCCAAGCATGACGTCCTTCTCCAGGGACTGGTCCCTCCTGATAACATGTCCAAAGTACGTGAGACAAAGTCTCGCCATCCTCGCTTCCAAGGAGCACTCTGTTTGTACTTCTTCCAAGACAGACTTGTTTGGTCTTCTGGCAGTCCATGGTATAGTCAATATTCACTGCCAACACCATAATTCAAAGGCATCAATTCTTCTTCTGTCTTCCTTATGCATTATCCAGCTTTCCCATGTACATGAGGTGATTGAAAATACCATGGCTTGGGTCAGGTGCATTTTAGCCCTCAAGGTGACATCTTTGCCTTTTAACACTCTAAAGAGATCTTTTGCAGCAGATTTGTCCTATGCAATGGGTCATTTGATTTCTTGACTGCTGCCTCCATGGGCATTGTGGATCCAAGTAAAATGAAATCCTTGACAACTTCAGTATTTTGTCCGTTTATCAAGAAGTTGCTTATTGGTCCAGTTGTGAGGATTTTTGTTTTCTTTATGTTGAGGTGTAATCCATATGGAAGGCTGTAGTCTTTGATCTTCATCAGTAAGTGCTTCAAGCCGTCTGCATTTTCAGCAAGCAAGGTTGTGTCATCGGCTTATCTCAGGTTGTTAATGAGTCTTCCTCCAATCCTGATGCTGCGATCTTCTTCATATAGTCTACCTTCTTAGCTCATTTGCTCAGCACACAAATTGAATAAGTATGGTGAAAGGATACAGCCCTGATGTAGACCTTTCCTGATTTTAAACAACACAGTATCCCCTTGTTCTCTTCGAATGACTGTTTCTTGGTCTATGTACAGGTTCCAGGTGAGCACAAGTAAGTGTTCTGGAAATCCCATTCTTTGCAGTGTTATTCATAATTTGTTACTATCCACCCAGTCAAATGCCTTTGCATGGTTGATAAAACACATGTAAATATCTTTCTAGCATTCTCTGCTTTCAGCCAAGATCCACCTGATGTCAGCAATGATATCCCTCCTTCCACGTCCTCTTCTGAATCCAGTTTGAATTTCTGGCAGTTCCCTGTCGATGTACTGCAGCAACCATTTTTTAATTACCTCCAGCAAAATTTTACTTGGGTGTGATATTAATGACACTGTTCAGTAATTTGCACATTCTCTTAGATCACCTTTCTTTGGAATGGGCACAAATACAGATCTCTTCCAGTCAGTTGGGCAGGAAGCTGTCTTCCAAATTTCTTGACACAGACAAGCGAGCACCTCCAGTGCTGCATCCGTTTGTTGAAACAACTCAGCTAGCATTCTGTCAATTCCTGGAGCCTTGTTTTTTGACATTCCCTTCAGTGCAGCTTGGACGTCTTCCTTCAGTACCATCGGTTCCTGATCATATGCTGCCTCCTGAAATGGTTGAACATCGACCAATTCTTTTTGGTACAGTGACTCTGTGTATTCCTTCCACCTCCTTTCATGTTTGCTGAATCGTTCAATATTTTGCCCATAGAATATTCAAAATTGCTACTTGAGCCTTGAATTTTTTTCTTCAGTTCTTTCAGCTCGAGAAATGCCAAGCGTGTTCTTCCCTTTTGGTTTTCTAACTCCAGGTCTTTGCACATGTCATTATAATAATTTACTTTGTCTTCTTGAGCCACCCTTTGAAATCTCCTGTTCAGCTATCTTGCTTCATCATTTCTTCTGTTCACTTTAGCTTCTTGACGTTCTAGAGTAACTTTCAGAGTCTCTTCTGATATCTGTTTTGGTCTTTTCTTTCTTTCCTATCTTTTTAATGACTTTTTGCTTTCTTCACGTATGATGTCCTTGATGTCTTCCCACAACTCATCCGGTGTTTGGTCATTAACATTCAGTGTGCCAGATCTATTCGTGAGATGGTCTGTAATTCAGGTGGCATATACTCAAGGTCATACTTTGGCTTTCATGGACTTGTTCTAATTTTCCTCAGCTTCAACTTGAGCTTGCATATGAGCAATTGATGGTCTCTTCCACAGTCGGCCCCTGGCCTTATTCTAACTGATGATAATTGAGCTTTTCCATCGTCTCTTTCCACAGATGTAGTCGATTTGATTCCTGTGTATTCCATCTGGTGAGGTCACATGTATAGCCACTGCTTATGTTGTTGAAAATAGGTATTTCCAATGAACAGGTTGTTGATCTTGCAAAAGTCTATCATCTGATCTCCAGCGTCGTTTCTATCACCAAGGCCGTATTTTCCAACTACTGATCTTTCTTCTTTGTTTCCAATTCTCTCATTCCAATCACCAGTAATTATCAATGCATCTTCATTGCATGTTTGATCAACTTCAGACTGTAGAAACTGGTAAAAATCTTCAATTTCTTCATTCTTGGCGTTATGGTTGGTGTGTAAATTTGAATAATAGTCATATTTACTGGTCTTCCTTGTAGACCTATGGATATTTTTCTGTCACTGACAGCATTGTACTTCAGGATAGATCTTGAAATGTTCTTTTTTGGATGATGAATGTGACACCGTTCCTCTTCAATTTGTCATTCCCATCCTGGTAGGCCATATGATTGTTCTACTCAGAATGGCCAATGCCAGTCCATTTCAGTTCACTAATACCTAAGATCTCTCTTCAAGCATTCCATTTCATTTTTGACAACTTCCAATTTTCCTAGATTCATACTTTTTACATGCCACTTTCTGATTACTACTGGATGTTTTCAGCCATTTCTTCTCAGTTTGAGTTGTGCCACATCAGCAAATAAAGGTCCCGAATGCTATACTCCATCCACGTCATTAAAGCTGACTCTCCTTTGAAGAAGCAGCTCTTCCCCAGTCATATTTTGAGTGCCTTCCAACCTGAGGGGCTCATCTTCTAGCACAATATCAGACAATGTTCCACTGCTAGTCATGAGGTTTTCACTGGCCAATTTTTTAGAAGTAGATCACCAAGTCCTTTTTCCTAGTCTGTCTTAGTCTGGAAGCTGTGCTGAAATCTGTCCACTGTGGGTGACCCTGATGTTATTTGAAATACTGGTGGCATAGCTTCTAGCATCACAGCAACACACAAGCCACCACAGAATGACAAAGTGACGGACGAGTGGTGACCCATGAAGATGACCCATGAACCCTGTGGGGACTTCTGCTCTGCGACACATGAGCTGGAATCAACTCAGTGCCAACAGGTGCCCTTTAATAAATCACCCAGATTGTGGTACTTTGCCACCTAGGAAACTAATACCTTCAGTGTTTTTTTTTTTTTTTAACAAGGTGGAACATTACATTTATAGTAGAGTGGTCATATAATAGAAAAGCTTTTGTTTTCTTTATACATTTTTGCAATTTTTAATGGAGCAGATAAAGATACTTAAAAATCAGTCATGGTGGCCTTTCTAATACATAATACAATGACAGTCATTAATGCATCACACGAACACATGAACAGCAGCATTTTTTCAAATAATTTATTTTTGTTGTTGTTGAAAATATACACAGCAGAACATACACCAATTCAACAATTTCTACATGTACAATTCAGTGACATTGATTACATTCTTCAAATTGTGCAGCCATTCTCACCCGCCTTTTCCAAACTGTTCCACCACCATTAACAGAAACTCACTGCCCCCAAGCCTCCCATCTAACCTTTCCAGTTGCATTGCAGCATGTCTTACTCAGAGTCTTTATGGTCTGACTTTTCATACTTACTGTAAAGAGGTTAGTCTGAGCTTTTATTTTGCTAGTGTTTGGTAATGGACACAGAACTGCTGTCTTCAGATTTTTTGTTCCTAATCAGTGACTTCTGCATCTGAGCTTTTTTTTCAGTGTATTTGTCAAAGCAAGACAGGCGACTTGTACTCCCGGCCCCATCCGTTGTCTGAACATCTCCTTTTCTTTAGCTACACAAGCAGCAGGTCGCAGTGAACTAGCGTTCACATGAGGAAAACACCCCAAATGATGGTCTTTTGGTAGGCTCGAGTCTTAATCTGTCGTTGAAGAAGCAAGACTTCAGAACAAAATGGTATCTTTTCCACCTCCTTTTGCTACCGCATGGATTAGCCTTGAAGACCAGATTTTATGCTGAGGGAAATAAGTCCAAAAGGACAAATATTGTATAATCCCACTTATATGAAATATCTAGACTAGGCAAATGTATGAAGACCAAAGTTCATTAGTGGTCACCAGGGGTGGGAGGAAGAGGAAAGAGGAAGTCATTGCTTGGGGGACACTGAGTTTCTGCTAATGGTGGTAGAATAATTTGGAAACAGATGGTGGGGACATTGAACATCATCAATGTCACTGATTTGTACATGTGAAAAACATTCAAATGGCAAATGTTCGGTTACATATCTGTCACAATAAAAAAAAAAAATAGGTAGCTGAAGTCGGAAAGCCTTATCTTAGATATCTGTGCAGGATTTCCTTAGTTTGGTTTTTTAACTCATTCTGAAACTCCTGGTTCCCCACCCTCCTTTTGGGAGTGGTTTTTGACTTACTGTTTGAGAACACAGCAGTTTGAGAAAATAATTAGACATAGATTCAAATTAAAAAGTTAGGAAGGAAACAAGTGTGTGAAGGATTGGGTGTTCAAATGAGGGGAAAGGGTTGAAAATGGTGGAAGATGGTGGAACACAGGATTGTCCTGGAAGGAGAATAGAAAGCAAGGAGGAGGGCGTATGATGTGGAGGGGTAGGGGGCAGTTCCTACCGACCAACAAAACATCAGACAAATGTCTGACCAGACATCTTGAGAAGGAAAGGAGATGCTGGATAGGATGTCACCCAGCATAGTCCCTGGATTGGTCACTCCTTTGGCTAACGTGGATGTGTTCCCATCATATGCCAGGACCCTATCTAGCCCATATACACATACCAGTAGCCATTGAGCCGACTCCAACTCATGGCAACCCCATGTGTGTCAGAGTAGAACTGGGCTCCATAGGGCTTTCAATGGCTGATTTTTCAGAAGTAAATCGCCAGGCCTTTCTTTCAAGGCACTTCTGGGTGGATTCAAACCGACAACCGTTCAGTTAGCAGCCCAGCTTGTTAACTGTTTGCACCACCACCCCCAACCAAAAAAAAAAATCCAAACCCACTGCCTTCAAGTTGATTCCAACTCATAGCAAACCTATAGGACAGAGTAAAACTGCCCTATAGGGTTTCCAAGGAACAGTTGGTGGATTAAAACTGCCAACCTTTTGGCTGGCAGCCGAACTCTTAACCATTGTGCCGCCAGGGCTCCCAGGGACTCCTTAATATATATACCTCTGTAAAAAAAAAAAAAATTAAATTAAATTGCCATTGGTATTTTATTCACCAACCTCACTGTGTCTCTTTTAAGAGAAACCTTATCAGTTCAGCAAATTCGTGCTAAAATGGGAGGGGCAAGGGTTTTGTCCTTTGTCCCAGTCGTCTAGTGCTGCTGTAACAGAAATACTGCAAATGGATGGCTTTTAACAAGGAGAAATCTATTCTCTCACAGTCCAGTTGGCAACACGTCCAAATTCAGGGCGTCAGCTCCAGGGGAACGCTTTCTCCATTGACTCTGGAGGAAGGTCCATGTCATCAACCTGCTTTTGGTCTGGGAGCTTCTCTGCGCAGGAACCTCAGGTCCAAAGGACACGCTCTGCTCTCGGCACTGCTTTCTTGGTGGTATGAGGTTCCCATGTGTCTCTGCTCGCTTCTCTCTTTTACGTCTCAAAAGAGATTGGCTTAAAACACTATCTAATCTTGTAAACCTCATCAGCATAACCTCATCACAGTGACAGAATTTACAACATATAAGGAGATCACATATAACCTCGTCGTGGATTGAATTGTGTCCCCCCAAAAATGTGGATAGCAACTTGGCTAGGTCATGGTTCCCAGTATTGTATGATTGTATTATCTGATGTGATTTCCTTATGTGTTGTAAATGTTATCACTATGATGAGATTATATGTGATCTCCTATGGGAATTGCTAAGTGGAATTGTTGGGTCAAAATTTACTTTTTTTTAATTTTGAGAAGATATGGCCAAGTTGTCATCACACTCCAGCCGACTTTGAGGTTACTTGTTCCCTCTCACCAACATGGTGCATTATCAAACAACTCCCGCCTTACCCACGTGCTTGGTGAGAAGCCTAGTCCTTGTGGATTTCGTTTGCATTTCTCTTACTGTGAACGAGGCCACACGTCTTTTCAAGCATGTGTCTTTTTAAATTTATGCCTATTTTAGGTTGTACTTTTTTTGTAAATTATCGTCTTAATCAGGTCATCTTGAAAAAAATTAAAAATGTCCCGGACACCCTAATGCTTGGGACACAGGGTGACAAGTGCTGGAGAGGGGTAAGCGTGAGGGCCCCAGGCCTGGGCAGCAGGGGTCCTCAAACTCACACGGGGGTCTTATGAGAAGACAGGCTATTGAGGGGGCGGTCTGAGGAGGGGCCTGAGAATCTGCATTTTAACACTCCCACCCCTCTAGTGCCGGTGGTCAGCGACCCCCTGGAGAAATGCTGATCTTGTTTCTCCTTTTTGTCTGGCAAACTCAGAGTCGTTCTTTGGCTCAGCCCCTCCCGAAGCCTCCCCTACCACCTGCCTCTTCCTCCTTTTACCCCCACGCCACGTGCACATCACCTCTGAGCTAGAATTGGCTGTGTCCTCGGTGGCGGTGAATCTGTGTCCCTCTGTGTCCCCAGCGACGGGCTCTTGGCATGTAGGGCAGAGCCAAGGCTGGGGCCCCAGCACGGAGCCCCCAGGCCCCGACCCCCCGGGCTCCAATCCCCCTGGCTCCAACCCCCCTGGGCTCCAATCCCCCAGGCTCCGAGCTGGTGACCCTGTGGGCAGGAGTCATCCGGGAATTCCCGGCGCCCAGTAAACATTTGGAGACTGGAACATCCCAGGGCTGTTTGGGAAGCTACAGAGCCAGGAAGGAAAGGTGAAGGCAAACACACTTGGCAGTGCCCTCATGGGAGACGCCAGCTGCCCCGAGTTGGAAGGGGTCTGGGTGGACGTTCCGAGTTGCTTGGCACGACTCACCAGCACGGCGGATCTCCCAGTGCCAGCAATGCCACCCGTTTAGGTGGTGGTCTGGAGGCTTTTCCTGTGACAAGTTTACTAAGCACCGCCTTGGAAGCGCCATGTGAAGCTACAAAGCTGGTAAAGACTCTGGAATGAGCGCTAGGGGAGCCACCCAGCTTCTGCCTGAGTAACAGGCTGGCCCTCACAGGAAGGCGCTGGGCAGGAGCCTCTGGTGTCTAGGGGAAGGCGTCTCTTAGCAGAGGGGTGCCAGCATGGAGCCCTGGAGTCTAGAGGGCAGGAGTTCGTCCCCCTCGTCTGAGCGCCCGACCACTCCATGGGGCCGTCACGTGCGTCAGTGTCCAGCGAGGGCCGCACGCGTGGTCCAAGAGTGTCAGCTGTTCTCACCCTCCCCTGCCCCTGTGCCTCCTCCTCTGACACCTGCACAGACAAGGTGGAAAGAGGACACCGTCTGCCACCCATCCAGTGCCGCACCTGTCAGTGGCGTCTCAAGCAGGAAAGTGATGACCGAGAGAGAAATGCAGCCGAGCATTTCCTGGGTGCGGAGAGAGCTGCTCCAATGTGTCCAGGAGGACAGCGCGGCATGGCCGGCAGTTCTTGCAAAAATGACTGGGTTCCTTTTCATCCTTTGGGACCCAGCCCCAATGTCACCTCCTGGGATAGGCCCTCCTGACCCTTACATTAGGGAAGGCAGCCCAGGTATCAGCTCGATAATGACAGCAGAACGTTGCATTCCACCTCCTGACAGCTGATGAGACGGGGCTGGTCCCATGTTCCCGGATGGAAACCGAGGCTAAGTAGGACTCAGCGGTGCCCCTGGGGCCATTCACTGCAGAGGTCTCGCCAGCTGCCAAGGCTGGGGGTCCTGCCCATCGTGGACACCGGGGTGTCACAGACCTCGCCAACTGCAAAACCACCTGGACTGCCCCCTCCGGAAGAACATCTGGCGTTGGCTGGATTTTCCCCTTCGCCCGGAATCCAGAGTGGAAGCAGGCTCGTTAGCAGCAGTGGTGGAAAAAAAGCTGGAGGCGTGACACGGTTACTGGCAGCTCTCAAACGGAACAGTCAAGCGCTAAGAGCACCATTCAGAGACCAAGCTGTGATTCATAGAATCCGGGTCAGTGTAAACGAGTGTTCCCTGAGGACAGCAGTCCTGTGTGTGAGCGCTGGCTTTGCCTGCGTGGGGAGGAGGGGGTGTCCCAGCACCCGGTGGCTGGCTGGCAGCCACAGCCAACGGCTGTCCCTGGTGAGTGTTAGAAAGGGGGAGCTCTGTAGTAAGTACCCCACACACGTGCTCACACACATGCTCGCACACACACATGCTCACACACACACATGCTTACACACATACACGCTCACACACACTCCCTGGCACACACCCATGCATACTTATTCACGACACATAGACTCACACACATGTTCACACATCCATGCACACATTCACACACGTTCACACACAAGCTCACACTCATACACATGCTCACACTCACACATGCTCACACACACGTTCACATACATGCTCACACTCATACATGCTCACACTCATACATGCGTATACTCACACCTGCTCACACTCACACCTGCTCACACACTCACATGGGCTCACACACGTGCTCACACTCACACATGCTCTCACACACACTGACACTGCCTGCCCCCCGTGCCTACCCTCTAGCATTTCCCACCTCCCGACTTCGGGAGGTTACTTGTCTCTAGGCTGTTTCTCACGCCCTAACCTGGGGGGTTGACTTGTCTCTGGTCTGTCTCCCCTCCTTGGGAATGTGTGCCCCGTGACAGTGTTCACGCTGAACCCCCAGTGCCTTTGTGGAATGAAGGAACGAATGGGCGAGCAGGGCCTGGGACCCTCCGTCACTCACACTGCCATGCAGAGGCCTGGATGACTTAGGGTGAAGATAGTATTGGTCAGGAAAAGACAGCGGCCATGTTGGTGAGGCCGGTCACTCGACAGATAACCGAAGACACCCACCCCCGAGCACTGAACCAGAGATGACTCATCCCCTATAAATGGATCGGGAGGGGTAAGCGTGGTGTGAATGGCTTAGCTGGTACCAGTTAGTGGTGATTCAGGCGGCCCTGCACTTGCCGGCAGCTGACAGGCCGCCCTGCCTCCGCTCAGCTGCCCCAGGCCCCTCATCCTCTGGGAGAGCGGGACAGAAGTGCCGTCGGATGAAGGGTCTGGTGCTGCAGCCAAGCCAAGACACTGTGTGTGTAGAAATAATGCGAGGCGTAGGGGACAGCCGGCACTCAGGTGTGCGGTTAACAGACAGGCTTTTTCTCTGCAAAGCGCGTATTTTGGTAGGATGGTTTTACCCCCTCGGTACCTGAAACATTCATCCGTAAGGCTTTTTTAGTTACATTTGCCTAGAGATGTAATGGCTTCACATCTTCTTAAGATGCTTAAATGTAGCAGCCGGAAAATGATGTTACAATAGTGTCTGTAACAGAAGCTTCTGCATACTTCTTGCCCATTGTGTTCTGCGTGTTGCCCTCTGGGGCTGAGGGAAATGTTAGCCATTCAGTGCTGGGGGCTGCCTCCTGGAGTAGTGAAGTGTGGTGGGACATTATCTCTGAAGCTTCTTACTTCCAAGTAGACCAAGCATTTCTGACTCAAGGGACAACCGCAGAGAGGCCACAGCGGGCTTTACGGCCTTCTCTCCCACTATCCCTGCTTTAAGTCAGGCGAGACATGGGCGCCAGTGGGCTCTCGCTTTGACTGTGTCTGAGGGCCTGTGATTGGTGGTTCACCCCAGCAGTGATGTCCCTGTGAACTTCCTGGCTATTGCTGAGTGGGCTGATTCTATAGGAAGCCCCCAAGTTACGAGC
This sequence comes from Trichechus manatus latirostris, assembly GCF_000243295.1. Taxonomy (NCBI): domain Eukaryota; kingdom Metazoa; phylum Chordata; class Mammalia; order Sirenia; family Trichechidae; genus Trichechus; species Trichechus manatus. The sequence goes on from NW_004444185.1 coordinate 636,164, forward strand.
GCATTGCCTGTTTTAAAGTGCTTTGCCAAGTTGGTGTTTGTGAGTTCGGCCCTCAGGGCAGAGCTGTGCTTGGAAGCTCAGAGCAAGGCTGTCCCCCAGAAGGCAGAGCTAGGCCCAGTGAACTGCTGCTTTGCCCGGGGTCTAACCTGCAGGTGGGTAGGGCAGAGCCCAGACTTGGAGTGGGAAAAACCTAGGGTCCAATCTCTGTTCTAGCTGTGTGACTGTGGGGGGTATTACTTAACCTCTCTGAACCTGTTTCATTTTGGTGAAATGAGGGCTTCTGTATGTCCTTCGGGAGCCCTGGTGGTGCAGTGGTTAAGAGCTACATCTGCTAACCAAAAGGTCGGCAGTTCGAATCCACCAGCTGCTCCTTGGAAACCCTATGGGGCAGTTCTACTCTGTCCTATAGGGCCTGTTGCGAACATTAAACGAGACAATGCGGGACGCCTCCTGGCCTAGGGCCGGGTGTGCTATAGGAACAAACGCCAGCTCTGCCCTCCCTCTCTGGCCCTAGCTCTCATCGGCAGGAGTTATGACCCGCGGAGGGGCGCCCAGGGAGTGAGGCGTGTGGGTGGGCAGGGTGAAGGGAGGGCGTCAGAGCCCCCTGTACCCATCTCCCGTCCCCTCTGGGCAGCCACCTCCTGGTGACCTGAACCAGCCCAAGGTCATGTGACCACAGAGGACAGGCGATGGGGGAGAGGACGTGTGGGTGCTTAATCCCAGAGCATCGCAGGGAGGTAGCTGGGTTGGCTTGTCAGCAAAGCAGGCAGGTGAGCCCGCATCTGCCGCGGTGTTTTGCAGAATGACCCTCAAGAGCAGAGCTCTGCGTCCTGCTGTTGGCTACATAGGTCCAGTGACCAAACAAAAATTATGAAAGAGAATAAAGCTGTCCCCCAGAAGTTTATTAGAGTATGGATTTCTTTCTCTCTTCCTCAAAATGAAGATGGCTTTATTGATTGTTGTCAGTAGGTGCCATTGAGTCGATTCCGACTCATAGTGACCTCCTGTGACAGAGTGGAACTGCCCTGTAGGGTTGCCTAGGCTGTGTTGAGTATATTATAACATTCAGACCATAAAAGAAATAGCCTGCTTTTTAAAGTTTTCAGACAATTGTTGTTGTTGTTAGGTGCCGTCAAGTCGGTTCCGACTCATAGCAACCCTGTGCACCACAGAACGAAACCCTGCCCGGTCCTGCGCCATCCTCACAATCCTTGTTATGCTTGAGCCCACTGTTGCAGCCACTGTGTCAGTCCATCTCGTTGAGGGTCTTCCTCTCTTTCGCTGACCCTCTCCTTTACCAAGCGTGATGTCCTTCTCCAGGGACTGGTCCCTCCTGATAATATGTCCAAAGTATGTAAGACATAGTCTTGCCATCCTTCCTTCTAAGGAGCATTCTGGCTGTACTTCTTCCAAGACATTCAGACAATTCAAAAAGGGTAAAAAGAACAGAGGAAAAGTCACACCTTAGTCCCACGCCCCAGCGACTCCAGTGTTGACCCTGCGGCCTGTTTTCCTCCAGACACTTTCTGCGGGTGTGCACACCCATTTCCGCACCGGGAACAGGGCGAGCTCACGCTGTAGTGCGCTCCGACCATCATGCATTTAACCTCACCCCCTTTTTTTGGACACTTAGGATGCTTTCAGTCTTCATCACAGTAAATGCGCCGCGATGGATTGACTTTCCCTTTTCCAGAAATGGGCGTGGCCTTTCACAAAGTGCGTCTGCTGCCCCTTCATCTCTGGGGTCAGTTTGCTCTCTGGGAGATGTCCGCCAGCCCCGCTCCCAGGTGGTGGCCGTGCTGTGTGCTGTCGAGTCCGTTCTAACTCATGGTGACCCCATGTGACAGAGTAGGACCTCCCCATTGGGTTTCCTACGCTGTAATCTTTACGGGAGCAGATCGCTAGGTCTTTTCTCCCGTTGAGCCACTGGGTGGGTTCAAACCACCAGCTTTCAGCTAGTGGCCGTGAGCTTAACCGCTGTGCCACCAAGGTAGAGTTTCCAAATTCCGTACACCCTGGTCAGCATCATCTTATTTTGCCTTGAGCCTCTTTGCTGGGCGTCTCTCCACATGGCTCAGTTGAGTGATGAGGTTCCGCATGGTCCTGCTGAGTCTCACCTCGCCCCTTGTACTGCTTCCCACACAGGCCATGTTCGAGCTGGTCACCTCCGAAGCCTCCTACTACAAGAGCCTGAACCTGCTGGTGTCGCACTTTGTGGAGAATGAGCGGCTGAAGAAGATCCTGCACCCGTCAGAGGCTCACCTCCTGTTCTCCAACGTCCTGGATGTCACGGCCGTCAGCGAGCGGTAGGAGCACCGGCGCCCACCCCCGGCTCTGCGCCAGGCCTGGTGGGGTCCCTCTTCCTCCTCTTTCCTGCTGCAGCCAGTGAAGGGTGCACAGAGCTTGTCACACTGGTTTCTCTACATTTGTAGGTTTGGGATTTTCCACAATACAATATAAACAAATTACCATATACCAGTTACCATCGGAAACCCAGGTGGTGCAGTGGTTAAGAGCTTCGTCTGCTAACCAAAAGTTCGGCAGTTCGAATCCACCAGCCTCTCCTTGGAAACGCTATGGGGCAGTTCTACCCTGTCCCGTAGGGTCGCTGTGAGTCGGAATCGCCTCAACGGCAACAGGTTTGGTTTCTTTTTGCTTTGTTCAGTTGCCATGAAGTCGACTCCAACTCATGGCGACTCCACGTGTGTCAGAGTAGAACCGCTCTCTGTAGGGTTTTCAGTGGCTGATTTTTCAGGAGATCTTCCAGGGCACCTGTGGGTAGACTTGAACTTCCAGCCTTTCAGTTAGCAGCCAAGTGCTTTAACCATGTGCTCCGCCCAGAGACTCCAAACAAATAAATACATAAATCAAAAGACTGCCCCCCCCACCCCCAGCAGGGCAGTCCTTGGTGCCCCCTGGACAGGGTTTCGGTTTCCTCTCCATCGGCACCTACGTGCTCTGTCGTGTCCACGGAGAGCTGTGAACTGGGTCACCCTTCCCAGCTGGGGCTGGAGCAGCATTGAGTCGGGTATCATGACAGGGTCTCTCAGGCCTCATGACAGGGTCTCAAAGGCGTCCCTTTAAGCTGTCTTGATCCTGCCATCATAAAGCATGACCGCAGTGCCTACGAGGGGCCCAGGACCCCTGCAGGCAGAGCCCGGCGTGGTCCTGCCCTTCCCTCTCCTCCCAGATTGCGTTTGCAGTAGACTGGGGAGGTGGTTGTCGGCGCCGTGCTTGTATTTTAGCCTCTGTGAAATTTAGGAGGAGCTTCCATGGAGGAAGAACCAAACTAAACCAAACCCACTACGGTCAAGTTGGTTCCGACTCATAAAGACCCTTGAGGGCAGAGTAGAACTGCCCCGTAGGGTTTTCAAGGCTGAAATCTTTACGGAAGCAGACTTCCACATCTTTGTCCTGCGGAGAGGCTGATGGGTTTGAACCACCGAGCTTTTGGTTAGCAGCTGAGCAGTTAACCACTGCACCATCAGGGCTCCTTGGAGGAAGAACAGACACCTATTAATCTATGCTTGCAAAGAAGCGAACACCAACACTACAGGATGAAAGACCCAGATACCATTTCCGCTGCAGCTAAAAGTAGCACGTGGATCTGCTGGTGCACCCCGCGTTTTCACAGATAAGACCCAGACATGGCACAGGGGCAGCCCCTACCTGCCTAGCAGGGGAGCGCTCGACACCCTGCACGTGGTGCTCTGGGAGCTGCTCACTCCCCGTGGTGCCAGAGTGGGTCCTGAGGCCCCCTCTGCTTGGGCAGACCCTCCGCACGCTGACGCCTGACCCTTACGTTGGCAGCCTTGGTGGGTGGGCTGGGGGTGAGCACTGACCGCCCCGGCCTCTGCTGCTTCACCCTCCGTTGTGGCAACGCTGAAGACAGACCCCACAGGGGCTGGGCCTCCTTTTGTCTGTGCGTTTATTTATTTACCTCTCATTATGGAAAATCGCCAGCACCCCAAAGTAGAGAAACCCGTGTGACGAGCGAGTTGGGGCATCACCGCTGGCTTCGTCAGGGACCAGCAGCGGCCTGCTTCGTTCATCCCCTCCCTTCACCCCTGGCATCAAATCTCGCTTGTCCTTTCATTCCCTCTGAACACATCAGTATGTATCTAAAAGATAAGACCTCTCTTTTTTATACTCCTAATGCTGGTGGCACAGTGGTTACGTGCTAGGGCTATTAACCAAAAGGGCAGCAGTTCGAATCCACTAGCCGCTCCTTGGAAACCCTATGGGGCAGTTCTCCTCTGTCCTGTAGGGTCACTATGAGTCGGAATCGACTGGATGGCAGTGGGTTTTATTTTTGTCTTAATGCCGTTATCCAGGGATTCCCTGGGTGCTGCAAATGGTTAAGTGATGAACTACTGCCAGAAAGGTTGGCAGTTCAAATCCACCCAGAGAAACCTCAGAAGTAAGGCCTGGTGATCTGTCTGCTTTGAAAGGTCACAGCCTTGAAAACCCTATGAAGCAGTTCTACTCGCATGCATGGGGTCGCCATGAGCTGGAATCGACTCGACAGCAGCTAACGGCAGCAAGAAATGCTATTATCAGCCTAAAACAATGAACAGTAGTTCCTGAAAGTAGCCAAACACGCCATCAACGCACGGCCCCCAGTGGTCTCACATCGTGTCCCTTGGTTAGTCAGAGCCAGCCAGGCCCACGTGCTGCACTTGTTAATGTTCCTAGTCTCTCCATCTGTGGGTCCTGCCACCCAGGGACCCTTCACCCAAACTGCGCCCCCTGCAGGTTCCTCTTGGAGCTGGAGCACCGGATGGAGGAGAACATCGTCATCTCGGACGTGTGCGACATCGTGCGCTGCTATGCAGCCAACCACTTCTCGGTCTACATCACCTACGTCAGCAACCAGACCTACCAGGAGAGGGCGTACAAGCAGCTGCTGTGAGTGTGTCCTGTCGGGCAGGGGCTTTGTGGGGCAGAAGGGGCCACCGCCCAGGGTTTAGAAGCAGACAGTGTGGGGGATAGTACCAGCCCAAGCTTCTCTTGCACATTTCCATGGGTCCTGGTAGGTACCTCTTGCAGGGAGGTCTGGGGTCATCGGAGAAACATGAACTCAACTTAAGCCCAAGAGAGCCAGCCGGTAGTCCCCACTGGACTGTGATCAGAACTGCTGTGCAGAGTTCTGTGAGATTTAGAAAAGAGAGTTTGAGATCAAGGGGACAATCAAAGGCCCAGGAAACCAGGAAAGTGGGTTTGAGCTAAAAGCAAGGGCAGGGATGGTGGGGAGGAGTCTTTGGGTGTTCATCCAGCAACTCCCTCGCATTTATCACTCTTCTCCCCACTTGCTGAATGTTCTCTGGGGTCTCAGCTGATGAGCTCATTTTTGGTCACCTTGTCTCGTCTGAATTCTTCACATTAGTATGACATGCTTAAACGACAGGATTTTAACCAGTAATATGTTCTTAGCTCTACTTAGAAACATCAGACAACTTCCTGAGTAGTAACATCCTAAACATTATACTTCACTGAGCTTTAACCAAGCCCTGTAGCTAATTGTGGAAGTTTTAAGCTTGGGTATTTAGGGGTTCTGGTGATCTACTTTTGTTTTATGGAAATAGGAATTTCAGGTAATCGATTCTGTTTTTGAGACCAAGAGAAATCTGTCCAATCTAATTTGGTTCGTCCTCTGACCCCAACCACCCAGAGCAAGGTCAGCGCTCACAGGTTAAAGGGCACAGACCTCCTGACTACCCAGTCTGCCCAAGACCTCAGACATCAGCCACAAGCTTGGGAGTCCCCATGACACCCTCACTTCTGACCTGCTGGCTACAAATTTGGAGGTTTCCCGCTACCCCCGTAGGATGCCAACCATAAGCATGGGGGTACCCAGGGCCCTCTCACTTCTAACCTATTGGCTTCCACTCACAGAACTCAGGGAAGCAGTATACTTAGTATAGCCGAAAGGATGTAAATTAAGACATGCACAGGGAGAGATCTGGGAGGTCCCCCACGTGGAGCTTCCATGTCCCACAGGAAGCATCCACCCTCAGCTATGCATCAATGTCTTTCACCAACCAGGAAGCTCCTGGAGACTGAGTGTCCAGAGCTTTATACTGGGGTCTCATTATGTAGGCATAATTGATTGACTCATTGCCTACATGGTTGAACTCAACCTCCAGTCCCCCTCCTATGAGGTCCAACTGGCCTGGCCAGCCCCCACCCAAGTCACCTCATTAGCATAACCTGCAAGATAGGTGTGGTCTGGAGCCTCTCCATAAATAACAAAGACTCCAATCCATGGAGAAATTCCAAGGATCTCGAGATTACCTGAAGGAGTCCTGGTGGCACAGTGGTTCAGCCCTCAGCTGATAACCAAAAGGTTGGCAGTTCAAACCCACCAGTTGCTTTGTGAGAGAAAGACATGGCAATCTACTTTCATAGATTACAGCCTTGGAAACCCTTGGGCAGTTCTTCTCTGTCCTGTAGGGTTGCTATGAGTTGGAATTGACTCGACAGCAATGGGTTTGGTTTGGGTTGGGTTTTAGAGATTACCTAGGGAGCCCTGGTGGCACAAGCAGTTTGTGATCAGCTGCTGATCAAAAGGTTGGCAGTTCAAACCCACCCATCAGAGCCATGGAAGAAAGATCTGGCCATCTGCTTCCGTAAAGTTACAGCCAAGGAAACATTGTGGAGCAATTCTACTCTGTAACACAGGGGGTGGCCATGAGTTGGAAGCAACTCAGCTGCAACTGTTTTGGGTTTTTCTGGTTTAGAGATTACCTCCCCAGGGTAAAGAGCAAATTTTGTGGGTCAGGATAACTGTAAACCCCACAAAGACATTAAAAAGACAAGCATACAGGAAAACAGGGATCTATACATCATTGCAGTGCTCAGCAGCGCTCCTGCTGGGTGCATGCAGATTATCTGGACTTGAGTGAAAGGCAGAGGGGACATGTCCCCTGGTCATGTGCTTCTCGGGGCCTGAGGCTCATCTCCAGACATAGTTCTTCTCTCACCTGTGTCAGCACGGTGGACCCACCACAAGCCCCTCCTGGTGCGACCATCCATGCCTCTTGAAGTCGCCTCGGTTTTCCTGGTGATTGTTCCTGCCACCCATGGGTTTACCTTGCCACAGTTTCCTGCTGGGTAAAATCATATCATTGTGCATCTGATTCATAGACTTGGACACATAACCTATTCTTCTCAGTGTTCGTGTGCCAAGCATGTGAAGCCCCTATTGGGATTTGACGTACACCGTTGGTTTATTTTCCGTGAAAAAATAAAAGAAAGAAACTGGAGCATTTTCCGGCCCATGGGTTGTCTGGTCCCTACGAGGACCGTTGGGAGGCTGTCCACAGGGAGGTGGCTTCAAGGAAGGAGGCGCCTCCAATTCATGCCTCCCATGAGTGGGGGCGACCTACTCCGGTGTGTCTGTCCCCAGCCAGGAGAAGGCAGCTTTTCGGGAGCTGATCGCACAGCTGGAGCTCGACCCCAAGTGCAAGGGGCTGCCCTTCTCCTCCTTCCTGATCCTGCCCTTTCAGAGGATCACCCGCCTCAAGCTGCTGGTGCAGGTACTGCCTCTGCTGCCACCACACCGACGCGGCCAGAATGCACTTTTCTGCGCCAGATTGTTTCCTGTGGTCATTCCAGGTCTCTGTTAGCCTCTGGAGTCCTGGGTGGGACAGATGGTTAAGCAAGTGGCTGCTAACCAAAAGGTTGGAGGTTCAAGTTCACCCAGAGGTGCCTCAGAAGAAAGGCCTGATAATCTACTTCCGAAAAATTGGCCACTGAAAACCCTGTGGAGCACAGTTCTACTCTGACACCCATGGGGTCGTCATGAGTCAGAACTGACTTGATGGCAACTGGTTTGGTTTTGGTTTTTTATTAGCCTTCTAGGAAGTCTGTTTATCCAATAAGTAATAATTAAGCTCTGACTGTGTGTCAGACATGTTCTGGGCAGTGGGGACTCAGAGCCACATTCTGACCACACACAGCTGTGATGACAATGGAGTAGCAGGGGGTGACTGGCTGGCCACTGGCTGAGTGGGTGTCAGGAAAGAAGAGTGACATTTAGGCTGAGGCTTGGCTGACAGGAAGGTAGACGACAGGTGACCGGCCATGCGGCGAAGAGGGTGAGGAGGCATCTGGCTTGGCTGCAGGCAGAGGTGGGCATGTATGTGACACAGTTGTCAACAGGGTTACGGTCTGGAGGCCCCCGGGGTCGTGCAACCGAGGGACACCCAGCAGGCAGGAGGGTCTGGGCCCGAGAGTCATCCAGCTGTCCAGCCAAGTGGGAATGGCCTTTGGTGGCGCTCAGTAGGCGGAGCTCTTCAGTGCAGCCACCACCCACCGCAGCAGGGGCAGGGGGCGGGGGGCAGAAACGCACCCAGACCTTGCTACCTGACAGAAGCAGGTCATAAAATGTGGAAACCATACAAAGTTTGGAAGAGTCTTGCAAAAATTGCAATTTTTAGGTGATGGCAATTTTGAACGTAATTTTTTTTTCCGAAGCAAAGAAAAGACATTTTGATCAATAAGACTGAAGTGACAAAGCCTCGGGGTCATTATGTCTGGGCTTAACTTGGTAACAGCTGGAGTGGAGGGCAGGGGAGACCCTGCACCCACCAGAAACCTTCCTTGGGAAAGGGCTGGCCCTGCTTGCCAGTGACAGGTCCCTCTCCGCTGGATGCCGCCTGCCATCCCCCCAGCACGGAGTTGCCACTTTTGCTTGCATCTCCGAGGAACTGGGAGACCACGGGCTTTGGCTTAAGATAGCGGAGAAAGCAGTGACCCTTGTGGTTAATCCTCATGAACAATGCCAACCCGTGGTCATCATTTTACAGCCTGGCGAGGCTTTGGGTCCAGATGCTTGGCCCTCTGGTCACCAGAGATAAGGTGCTTTGTGTGTGTATGTCACAGCAACGTGAAGCTGTTCGGACTGGTGCAGCAGATAGGCTGCATTGTGGAAGGGAGGGGGAAGTTACAGAAATCATTGCAGCCTTTCCCTGTGCTCAGAACATTCTGAAGAGGGTGGAGGAGAGCTCCCAACGCGAGAGCACTGCCCTGGATGCCCACAAGGAGCTGGAAATGGTGAGTCATGCTTCCTGGTCCCGTGTCCCCAGTAAACCGTCCTCCTCTAGACCCACCTGCCCGTCCTGCTTCCCACATGCTAGTGTGTTCTTAGGAAATGCAAATTCTTTTTTTTTTTTCAATTGTACTCTAAGTAAAAGTTTACAGTTCATGTCAGTTTCTTACACACATTGCTATGTGACCCTAGCTGCTCTCCCTATAACGTGACAGCACACTCCTCCTTTCCACCCCAGATTTCCCGGGTCCATTCAACCAGCTCCTGTCCCTTTCTGCCTTCTCATCTCACCCCCGGACAGGAGCTGCCCATTTAGTCTCATGTATCTACTTGCGCTAAGAAGCACACTCTTCACGAGTATCATTTTATGTCCCATAGTCCAGTCTAATTGTTGTCTGAAGAGCTGGCTTCGGGAATGGTTTCAGTTATGGGCTGACGAGAGTCTGGGGGCCTTGTCTTCTGGGATCTCTCCAGTCTCAGTCAGACCATTAAGTTTTGTCTTTTTACTAGAATTTGAGTTCTGCACCCCACCTTTCTCCTGCTCCATCAGGGACTCTCTGTTGTGTTCCCCGTCAGGGCAATCATTGGTGGTAGCCTGGCACCATCTAGTTCTTCTGGTCTCAGGCTGATGGAGTCTCTGGTTTATGTGGCCCTTTCTGTGAAAATTCATTTTAATATTTGCTTTTGCAATCCAGAAAAGTCACTGGGGCAAAAAAATATGCCAGGTGTGGCTTAAACAGAGCGCCAGCTTCCGTCTCCACCCCATCTGTTAATGCCCCCAGGTGGGCAGCAGTGACGGTGTGGCACTTCTTCTTTGCTGCCATCCACAGTCCCCATGTCTGCTGATGCTCACTGCAGATGTCTGGAGCCCAGGGAGACCTTACATTTGTCCTTGCCTGTCTCCCTGAGTCAGAAGCAGTCATGCCCACTTCATGCAGGCGCCTCGAGCAAGGCTGCTTCTGGCTCTTTGAGCCCCTGACGCCTCTCTCTGCCCCACGCCCTCTCCCGCCACATCTCCCCCCCCCCAACCCCTCCACCCGGAGGTGTGAGCGGCTCACTGGCACTGCCCCTTCCTGACCACGGTCTCCGCGGAAGCGGTTCCTCCTGGAGCCCACAGCAGAGCGGGGTTGTGCGGGAGGACCGTGAACACGCTGTGTCCCCAGGTGCTCGGCTAACTCAGGCCCTTCTTTCTTGTCTTCAAGTGCTGTCTTGTGCGTCGGGCTCCTGTGTTCGCTGGCCTAAGAGCCAGGCCTGACAGCTGTACTGGGGTGGCCCCATCATGCTGGTGACCCGGAGCGGAGGCTGTGGGTGTCGTGAGGTCCTTTCCACTCCTTTGTCCCCAGCAGCAGCTTAGTAAAAGGTCTGAGCCACGTGGTGCCACGAGGGCTCCTTGACTTCACCTCCGTGCAGGCTTCTCCCTGCCTCGTGCCCCCTTGTGTCCCTGATCCAGACCCCTTGGGTGCTGAAATCCTTTTCCCCGCTTGGAGCATCAGGGAGAACGCCCCCATGTCCTGTCAGGTAAAGACTGGACCTTGAGGGCCACCCAAATGGCCGGTCAGGGTGGTCAGTGGCCTGTGATCGGCCACAGTTTTGGGGACTTCCGCCCACCCCAGAGGCGGGGCGTCCCTGTCACCTTGTGGGCAGCCGGCCACACTGGGCCACAGAAGGCGAGACCAGAGACCACTGTGGCTGTTGGAGGCCGCAGGCCTCAAAGGTCCCTCCTTGCAGTCAGCCCGGGGCCAGGTGTGCTTTTTCTGTTTTTAAGTTCTTTTCTGCATTAATCCCCCTTTTTTTGCCATTTAGTGAAAAGTATACTCTGTTTCTCATAGTTTACTATATTTTAAAAAAAAAAAAGCTTTTTTTTCTAATTTATGAAAGTAATTGCTCAAAAAATTTGAGAAAATGCTGATAAGTAAAAAGAAGACAATGAAGAAACAAGCCCACTGCTGACATGGTGCGCTTGCTCTTCCAGAACTTTCTAAACAGATGGGACACATACGACTGTGTTCTTGGCACAAAGGGTTTGCAGTTTATAAGCCAGCTTTGCTCTTCATTTTAGTGCATGTAAAGTTATTGCATTTTTTAATGGTTGCAGAGTCCTCAGTTATCTGGATACATTATTATTTAGCCAATCCCAGTTGATGGACCTTTAGGTTGATGATAGTTTTTCCCATTTCTAAACAACACTGAAGTGAACATCCTCATACATACATCTTTAGGCATTTTATTCCTCCCAAATACTTACTGAAGGGGGAGCCCTGGTGGCAAAGTGGGTAATTGCTTGGCTGCTAAGCAAAAGGTCAGCGGCTCAAACCCACCAGCCGCTCCGTGGGAGAAAGATGTGGCGGTCTGCTTCCATGAAGATTACAGCCTTGGAAACCCTCTGGGGCAGTTCTACTCTGTCCCGTAGGCTTGCTATGAGTCAGAATCGACTCCATGACAACAGGTTTGGGTTGGTTTTTTTTTTTTTGTTTTTTTTTAATACGAACTGAGGGCCTGCTGTGTGCCAGCCTCTGTCCTCCCCCGCATGATCCAGCATGCAATGCAAAGGAAATGATTAGACCTCTTGGCACCTAGGTTGTCTCCAGGAAGGCTAGGGGAAACTGTACTCCCACCCACAGTGTGAGAGGGGGCCTGCCGCCCGCACCCTGACCAGCCTGGAGTCTTCTCAGCCTGTCTGACCTAAGAGAGCCTTTTTGTTTTAATTTGCGTTTCTTAGATTACTGGAAGGGTTGGGCATCTTTGAATGGTCAGGTTCGAACCCCTGCTGAGAATTTGCGTTTCCACCCCAGATATACTGAATCAGAATCTACATTTTTAACAAGCTCCACAAGTGATTCTTATGTATAACTTCCTTCGCACGAACTGGTTCGAAGCCCTGGTTTTCTGGCGCTTGCCTCCCAGGAAGGGCCAGGTACTAACCTGCCGCACCACAGCTGAGAGCCGTAATTAACAGCCTGCAGGTTTTCCCACGTACCTTTGCTCCAGAAGGTGCTAGAGGACGGAGCTCCAGCCCAATAGAGCCAATTGGCCACGGCTGCCCAGCACAGCGCGCCAGGGACACTGGCCAAGGGTGGCCTGACGCATCCTCCTTCTCGTCCCAGGTAGTGAAGGCGTGCAACGAGGGCGTCAGGAAAATGAGCCGCACGGAGCAGATGATCAGCATCCAGAAGAAGATGGAGTTTAAGATCAAGGTGTGTCTGAGCCCGCAGCATAGGCAGCCCCAGGGCAGTTGGCTGGATGTGGGTCACCGGCTGAGTTTGAAGCATGGACCCCTCCTTCAGGCTCGGCTCAGTGTCACCACCGCTAAGGGACCTTCCCGGGCCTCCCCAGCTGAGGTGGCCCTGCCACCATGCTCCATCTCTTCTGAGCCAGGTGTGCGATGCCTGCCTGGGCCTGCAGCCTGCCCTGCCATTTACGGCTGTGTGGCCTGAGCTGTTGGCTTGCATGGAGCACCAAGTATGGGGCAGTGACTATTCCAGGGGTCCTTAAATTGGGGGAATCACAGGCCCCTCTGAAAATCTGATGGAACTTACTGACCTTATCTCCTAAACTTTACGTGAACCTTGAGGCGTCAGCAAGCCCCTGAGGTCCCCTAGGGCCTGGCCTCTGGTGACTTGGGTACAACAGTCACGGGGCCCAACCGCAGTTCCCCAAGGCTACTGCTGGTTTGGGAGCTGAGCCCCACTCTAGGGTGCAGACACAGCCTTCCAGCCCCCTCCCACGAGCTGACCACCAGGTGCCAAGAGTCCAGACAAGCAGCAGCCCTGCCCCGCCAGTACCCATGGGTTCTGGGCCCTGCGTCTGCCCAGGACTGCCCCCCGAGTACCCATGGGTTCTGGGCTCTGCGTCTGCCCAGGACTGCCCCCCAGTACCAGTGGGTTCTCGGCCTGGCAGGCTCGCTGGGGGTGGCTTGGTGGGGACCTGCAGCCCCGTGCTGACACCGCATCACCCCCCAGTCAGTGCCCATCATCTCGCACTCCCGCTGGCTGCTGAAGCAGGGTGAGCTGCAACAGATGTCGGGCCCCAAGACTTCCCGTACCCTGCGGACCAAGAAGCTCTTCCGGGAGATTTACCTCTTCCTCTTCAATGACCTGCTGGTTATCTGCCGCCAGATACCCGGGTGAGTCGGGCCAGGCGGCCTCACTAGTCTGTCCTGAGGCCGAGCGGAGCCTCAGAGACCTGGGAGTCGGGATGCCATACAGATCAGCAGAAGCACGACCGCTCATGATGCCGCCTCCTTCCCCCGCGCACCACATTCCCGGGCGGCACTGGGCAACTAGCGCTTCCAAGGAAGCTCCGCTTGACAGCGCGGGAGGCAGAGAGCTCAGGCTCTGGGTCAGACTTCAGGTCTGCTCTTTCCTGGCCTAGCTTTGGGCGGGTTCCTTGAATGTCCTGAGCCTCAGTCTCCCCTTTTGTAAAGTGGGGGCTTCACTTCTCCCATTGAGAGCCCAGCCCGGTGCCTGACCCACAGTGAGTGCTCAGCAGAGCGGCGTGGCGTTAAGGGCAGCCCCGCTAGCCAGTTGCTCCACGGGATGGGGCCTATTCTGCAGATGAAGGAGACAGGCATTCAGGTCAGGGGCTTCGAGAAGGACGTGAGTAGCAGGCTGATCTTGCTGGCAGGCTGGGGGTCTCCTGAGACGCCCCCCCCCCCCACAACCTGGACCTCCTCGGGACCAAATGCCTGTTCCACCACCTTGGTTCCAGAGACAAGTACCAAGTGTTCGACTCGGCCTCGCGGGGCCTGCTCCGCGTGGAGGAGCTGGAGGACCAGGGCCAGACACTGGCCAACGTGTTCATCCTGCGGCTGCTGGAGAATGCTGATGACCGGGAGGCCACCTACATGCTGAAGGCATCCTCCCAGTGAGTGCCGGGGATGTCTGGGCCCCACGTCACGTCTGCGTGACAGCTTGCCTGCCCACGGGCTCTGGGCAGAATGAGGCCCCACACACAGCCGTCCTGCCCGCCCCAGGCCCTGCGGGGAGGTTTCTGTCAGGGCTTTGCGTGCAGTTGGGACCTTGCTGGGTGGCTGCCCATTCCTGGGTGTGTATGTGTGTGTGTACACGTGCATGCGCTGTAGACCGGCAACTGCGTGTGCTTTGTGTTGCACGTTTTGCATGTGCCTGTGAGCATGTGTGTGGTGTGTGCGCGTGTGTGTGTTGCATGTGTGTGCACATGTGTGTGCGGTGCGTGTGTGTGTTGCATGTGTGTGCGCGCACGTGTGTGCAGTGCGTGTGTGTTGCATGTGTGTGCGCACGTGCATGTGTGTGCACGTGTGTGTGCACGTGTGTGCAGTGCGTGTGTGCATGTGCATATGTGCAAGTGCACATGCATGCATTGCAAGTACACGCCTGCATGTGTTGTGCGTTACATGCGTACGTGTGTGCAGAGCATTTGTGTGCACATGTGTGTGTGTTCCCTCTGGGCTTCAAACTCCGGGTGAGGTGCTGAGTTGAGATGAGACATCCTGGAACCCTTGAGCCCAGCTGACTCACAGACCCCATTCCCGCCCCTCCTGCCCTCACCCCCTGGCCTTGGGGCCTTGAGCCATCACGTCATCTCCCTGAGCAGCCAGGACACTTGCCTGAAGTCCTAGGGCCCTTGTGGGGACAAGCACTATGACTGGGGAGAAGGGCTTCCTACCATGCCCATTGACAGCGTGCCTCCGGGAGCAGGGCAGGGCCCTCCTCACCATCCTCCCTCCCCTCAGGCACTTGCCCACTTTCCGGCCCCCTGCTCACCCAGGGGCCGCCTCCGCCGGGAGCCTGGGCTCCAGTCCCTCTGGGGGTGGGGTGACCTGAGCCTGGCTCGGCCCTGCCACGTCTGAGGGGCAGTGGCCTCCGTGAGCTGGCCACAGCATCCTCTTTGTGGGTCAGCTGTGGGGACGCATGGGGGAGTCGCCCTGCCTGGCTGACTCTTAGAAAGCGCTGTATGGGGAGACTCTGGGGGCCCCTCGACCTCCCGATGGTTTCCATGTCGCGTTAACCCTCGGCAGTCCATTTCTGCAGCACCCTCTGAGCCTCCCCGGTGTCGCACAGAGCAGTGCTCGGATACGTGGAAGGGGACTGGTGGGCGGGTGCTGGGCAGCCCCACGTGTGTCAGGAGCCACCGCTTTGTGGCTGGGGCACAGCCTCCTTCCCGTTGCAGGAGCGAGATGAAGCGCTGGATGACTTCTTTGGCCCCCAACCGGAGGACCAAGTTTGTCTCCCTCACATCCCGGATGCTGGGTAAGCCACCCTCTAGGGAGGCCGCTGGGGATGGGGCCACTGCCCTCACCCCGGCAGCTGGGGGCTTTGCCTGCTGGGGCTCTGCTAATAAGGGAGTGCTTTGGGGGCCTGTTGTCACCACAGTGGCCTCCAGGAAGCCCGCTTTGGGTGGCCTGGGTCCAGTGTGGGCACTAGCAGCTCAGCCCTGGTGGGAGCGTGGGTGGCCCGAGCCCTGGGGACACGTGGATAGTTACTGAGATAAAAGGCACTAGGTCTCGTGTGATAGGCCCCACGTGGAACCCTAGAGGCTGCTAGAGAATGTGCCCGGGGGTTTGGGCCCAGAAGGCAAATCTCGGTGTCCCCCTGGGGTTGCCGGTTGTCTGAAAAGCTTGTGAATTATAAATGGGCACAGACCCACCAGTGGGGACGGTGTTGACCCTAACCACCCTCACCTTTTCCCAACCATCCCACGCCGCCTCCTAGCCACGTGCCAGGTACAGGAAGTCCAGAAAAGAGCCCCTGGAGGCATGGCCAGCCCTCGGCCCGGGTATTGTTTCCCGAGAGCTCCTGGCTGTTCCCATAGCGTTTTGCTTGGACCCAAACCCTCTTCTGCCTCCAGTGAACCCTCTGTGGGTTGCGGCAGGAGTTTGTGCTGCTAGTTCGCCTGCCGGCAGTGCTGTCCCTGTTAACCACGGGTGGGTGTTGTCCCGGGTGCATGGGAAAGGGCAGGGCAGGTGGCAGCATGACAAGGCTGTGTCTCTGCCCCTCCCCTGCCCTGTCAGACTGTCCCCAGGTACAGTGCGTGCACCCGTATGTGGCCCAGCAGCCAGATGAGCTGACGCTGGAGCTGGCTGACATCCTGAACATCCTGGACAAGACTGAGGACGGTGAGGCCTGGGCATCGTCCACGTACCCCCAGGGGACTCTGCACTGGGCCCCCCAGCCACAGGGACGAGGCAGGAGGTGGGCTGGGCCCCATGTGGAAGCACAGACCAGTTCTGGGGGTTGCCTGAGTCCGGCTGGCCGGTGGGCAGGGAGAGCCAGCTCTGTCTCAGTTCTGCTCGTTGGGCTGTGCAGCCTGAACACTCCCATTCTGGTTTCCTCGGACCTTTTCTCAGAACCGGGGCCTGGCTGGACCTCACATGGGCCTTGAGGTCCCTCCATCCCATCAGCACTGGGCTCACCAGAGCGGCCACTCCGTGTCTCTTCCCTCCTGCAGACCTGGGGGAAGACGACCAGGAACAGCACTTTTGCACCCTGACCTTGACCCTGACCTAAACCCTATATTTGCAACAAGCTCCTCATGAGCCACCAGGCCTGGAGCCCCAAGCTGACCACCTGGACCTCGGTGGCGGGGGAGTGAGGGGGCGGGGGGACTCAGGGAGGACCTGCCCGACAGCAGGGTGACAGTGGCAGTCCAGGCCACATAGCCCCATGGTCATCTCCCACCCCCACTGGCTCCTCGGATGCCTCGCTTTTTGGGGTGGCACTTGGGGCCTCCTGGCCCGATATGGAGGCAGGCAAGGTTGCAGAAGTCTCCAGAGTGGGTTACAAAGTCAGTAGGTTTGGGAAGCACCGTGTGGCTGCTTTCATCGCAGTTGCCGTCCTCGCTGGCTGTCCTGCACACACTCATGCCTCCTGCGAGGGTGCTGGGGGTGGCGTGGGGCGTCGCCCACTTTCTGCAGGACAATCCCAACCCGAGGGTCTCGGCAGGGGTTCATGGAGCAGGTGCCTTTTGGGAAAGGCTGGCTGGGCTCTGCCGTCTGGGCCACCTCTGCTCCCAGGAGGGATGGGAACACTGGCCCTGGTGCCGCCCGCGGGAGGTCCTGACACCCCTACTCCCCGCAGGGTGGATCTTCGGCGAGCGGCTGCACGACCAGGAGAGAGGCTGGTTCCCCAGCTCCACGACCGAGGAGATCTTGAACCCCAAGATCCGGGCACAGAACCTCAAAGAATGTTTCCGTGTCCACAAGATGGAAGACCCTCAGCGCAGCCAGAATAAGGACCGCAGGAAGCTGGGCAGCCGGAATCGGCAGTGACCCCCAGCCCGGCGACCAGCCCGGCGGCGGGTGGGCAGGCAGGAGCAGGGCTGGCGGGCACACAGGAGATGGTGGAGGGGCTCCAGGGGAGGACGAGCCACACCCCGCTGGCAGCGGGCTGTGACTCCAGTGCCCGTGAGGGAGCCCTTGCTCGCTACTCTGTGCATTGTAAAGGAGAAAGCGAATTTTAAACAATATTACACCGCCTCTCTCTCCTGTCCCTTAGAGGGCCTGAAAAGGGACTGGCATGCTCTGGGGGCCCTCCCAGGAAGGTGGCCGAGGGCAGGCAGAAGGTGACAAATGCTGTGGTCCCCTGCATGTGTTCCTCTCTGCCTCGGGAGCCAGGTGTGCAGATGGACTGCCTTTTCCTGACGGACCTTGGTGAGCAGCCCTTGGTCTGCAGTGCACGGGACTGAGAGACCAGCCGCCTCTGTCTGCCCCTCCCCAAGCCTCAGCCAGCCTTGGCTGCTTGGCCAGGTCCTCATGTCAGGCCGACCAGAGCTTGGTCGAGGCCTGTGCCACCTCCAGCTGCCTGATGGGCAAGATGTACTATGTGTCTTCTGACCCCTTCAGGAGCCCAGGCATTTTAAGGAATGAACTGGTCACTGCATCCTGTATTGGTTATGATTATGAGAGAATCAAATCTCAGTTTTGGCTGCAATAAAAGAAGCATCATGTATAAAATAAAGGAGGTGAAGTTCTGCTCTTTATTGTCCTGGCACACACAGGAATGAGGTGTTGGGTTCAGGACAAGGAGAGGGGAGCACCCTTCAAGGCCAGTGGAAGAGGTGTGTCTCGAAGGAGTGGCTTGAAGTGCTTCTAGTGGAAGAGGGAGCAGCCAGGTCCAGGCTTCCAGATGGATGAATGGATGGATGGATGATGGATGGATGGATAGATGAATGGATGGATGGATGGATGATGGGTGGATGGATGGATGGCTGATGGGTGGAAGGAAGGATGGATGGATGATGGGTGGAAGGAGGGATGGATGGATGATGGGTGGAAGGAGGGATGGATGGATGATGGGTGGAAGGATGGATGGATGGATGATGGGTGGATAGATGGATGGATGGATGGATGATGGGTGGATGGATGGATAGATGGATGGATGATGGGTGGGGTGGGAGTGGATTTGGGCCTTAGCATGTGGAAGGACTCCAGAAACCAAAGAGGCTGTTGGAAGAGTTGGCAGCATCCTTCTGGAGTGGAAGTGAGGACACAGAGGCTGGAAGACCATTGAGGGACTAGGTGTCAGGTAGGGGGTTGTACCACAGTGAGCTGACCACCAGGGGTGGGGCTTGGTGTCCTTCCTGGCCAGCTGCTGTCCTCAGGTCATTCTTCCTGATGTCAGTGGTGGCCAAGTTACCCAGATGCTGCAAGCCCCTGCCCCCAGCACAGAGGTCCCTCAGCCTCCTGAGTTTCTGTCCCCCAAGCCTGAGGAACCCAAGTCTGACTGCATCCTTGCCCACCTGGGCCCAGGCTCTTTCTGCCAGGCCACGCCTTCTTCCATGCAGCACGGGCCTGGGATTAGGCGCAGCGATTTAGACCATGTGGGACTTTGTATATCTCCCCACAGGCCACAGCGGTGGATCGTGGATCCTCAAACCCTTTGAGAATGGGATGAACCCCTGGAAGGACACATGCATTGCAACACTGGCTCAAAATGGGGGTGAGGGCCCCTGGTCCCAAAAGACAGGCTGATGCTCTTGGGGCCTCTGTGCGGCACCCCCGGGGTGGGGGGGTACCTGCACCTCTGAGTCCCTCAAAAGTGGGGAGGGCACTTCTGAGCCCCA
Organism: Trichechus manatus latirostris; assembly: GCF_000243295.1. Lineage (NCBI taxonomy): Eukaryota > Metazoa > Chordata > Mammalia > Sirenia > Trichechidae > Trichechus > Trichechus manatus. The sequence continues at coordinate 655,254 of NW_004444185.1, forward strand.
TGCTGCTCAGGGGCCGTTGGTTGCGGCCCTTGACCCCACCCAGCCTTTCGTTCTGAAGCTGAGAAATGGCGTATTGAGTTAGACCATCTGCTCTAACGACGGCTTTGGCTACTGGAGGTTATGTGGAAGGAAATCTTGCCAACATTCTCATGGATGCCTGTCAGGTTGTAATAGTCCTCCATAAGCAGAAACCTTCAATCTATGATGTATTTTGGGGAGCTGCTGGTGTGGGGAGCTGGGAACGCTGACTTGATGGGACCTGTGCCCCCTATGTGTTTGAGAGTGCGTAGAGGACTACAGATGCTCGTTGACGGGGTCTAGGGGGAGAAAATGGGTGCAGGAGAAGGTGCAGTCAGGAGCTCATGGAAACCAAAGAGGCCAAATGAGTTACTAGAGACAATGGGAAACAGACAGGAAGAGGCAGGGGTGGAGGCAGGAAGGGAGGACACCCCCTCCTCCACCTACACCCCCACTAACAGGGTTTTCCATTAGCCCAAGATATGAAATCATCACCCATCTGGTTCAGGGTTTACAACAGTCCCTTTCCGGCCTCGAGATTCTGGCTTCTTCCCTGCTGTGCCAAGTGGCAGCCACTATTTTCAATCTCTTTTTTCCTAATTATAAAAGGAGATTCCTGGGAAGCATATGACAACTGATCAAAAGCCCAGGGCTTGTCCAGGACCAAGGCGCCGGGTAGGAAGAGATAGCCCCAGCGGTTCCTCCCTCCCTCAACCCAGGACACTCAAAGCCAGGTGAAATCCAGGAGAGGCCCTCTTGAAAAGGCATTTTGCTGTTTTCCCCTCAAGGAGCCTTACCCTGTGGAGCTGCCCCCTTGTCCCTGTTCAGGCAAAGCTCCTGTCAAATGCCACTGGAGCCCAGGCCGGCCAGGGGTAGGGGCCCGATGGCCGGCTCCTGGGGCTCCCAGGGGTAAAGGGTTCCCCGCAGACGGGCCATGGCCCCCAAAATAATCGGCCTCTGGTCCGGAGCCCCGACAGACGCCCACCCTCCATCTCTCAGCCCGGCCCAGGGCTCCATCCCACCTCCCCTGCCTCCGGTGTCCCCCTTCTCTCAGTTGGCCACTCTCTGGGTCCCTGGGCTGCCAGGGACCAAGTGGCAGTGGCAGGGCCTGGGGACTGCCATGCGGCCGGGCAGCCCTGCTCCAGGGCCCTGGCAGAGGCCGCGAGAACCCCCGTGCCCCTGGGGGCGCGGCCCACACGCGCTCCTGCACACCCGCGGCGCCCCGCGCTCAGGCCTGGCCCACAGGAACGCGCCCTGGCGCACGTGGACACACGTGTACTCTCCACCTGCCCACCCCGTGCCCCCGCATTTGGGCACCACACGCGGCATCCTTGCGCGCCGTTCCGCTCTCAGAGCACAGCTGCACTCACACCCCGTTGCAACACGTTCGCACAGGCGCGCGCACACACGAGCAGACACACGGGCGCAAGGTGGGTGCAGCGACTCGCGCAAGGCAGGGCGCGGCCCCTTTATTGGCTTCAGGAAGCGGAAAACTTCCTCAGCGCGACGACCACAAGTGCCAGCACCACGCAGGTGGCCAGCAGGGCGGCGATGACGATCGCGGCGATGGCACCTGGCCCCAGCGCGCCTGGAGGACGAAGAATCGGTCAAGCTGCTCCGCCCCCTCCCCGGGCCCCGCCCCTCCCCGGGCCCCGCCCCTCCCCGGGCCCCGCCCCTCCCTACCGCCGCCCCTCCCTACCGCCGCCCCTCCCTACCGCCGCCCTGGTCCAGCCGCTCTCGCGCGGTGCTGTCCTCCGGGCCTGGTGCGGCGGTGGCGGCCGGGTCACCGGTGGCCGCGGGCTCCCAGGCAGGGCTCGTGCTCTCAGCTGGGCCTTCTCCCGACGGCAACTCTGCGGGCTCGTTCCACAGCGTTGGCGCCTGTTCCTGCGGGCCCTCGGCTGCAAAGCCAAGGACAGGCGGTGGGACAAGAACACTGCCCCGCGGGTCACTGGCGGGGCGGGGGCAGCGCAGGTGGTGGGCTCTGGGGCTCCTCACAATGGTCCCATTTCACAGATGAGACAACTGATGCCAAGAAGCTGACCCCAGCCTGTGCGATGAGAGATGAGGGGCGATGGGGAGAGAGTGAAGGGACCAGCAGGCCCTGTCCGGTAAAAGCCAGAGAACGAGGGCTGGAAGCAGAGCTGCAGGGCAGAGGAGGACGAGGGGCGTGGCCTCACCCCCATCCCGAGCCCCACACCAGGAGCTGGGGCACTTCACCTCTCCTAGCAGAGCTCCATACCCCCATCTGAACTGTAGGTCAGATGGGGTAGTTCACCTGCGTGAGATGACACCTGCGAGAACCCACCCACCCCAGCAGGGCCTGAGGAAGAGCCTCTTAGAGGCTGGGAAGGTGCGGCCCTGCCAGCAAACATGGTCCCTGCCCACCAGGCCCCACGAGGCAGCACTGCTGCAGGGGATGGAAGGAGACATCCGCTCGCGACCCCAGGGGTCATCCTCCCTAGCCATGGTCAGCCACAGGACAAGGGACCCAGGGACCACACGCCCCCACGTGTCTGAGGCATTGAAGCTCCAGAGGCCCCTATCCTAAGAAACTGGGGAGCCCGCACTGCTGCCTTTGCCCCCAGACAGCAGGGCAGGTGGGCAGGGTGTCTGTGTTCTGTGAAGGGTGGCCCCAGGTGAAAGTCGGGAAGACCCACTGGGGAGGGTCAGTTAGCACTTCAGTCCCTGAGCAGCCTCCGCACCCCAGCCATTCTTTGTCCATGGGATTGGGGGTACCTGGGGCCCCAGAGAGCAGGAAGGAGACACTGTCAGGTCCCAGCAAGAACCACAGGCTGAGAGGCCTACGTAACAACCCCAGCTCCCACCTTGGCCCAAGCACCATCCCATTCAACCCCCTGCCCTTCACCCCACACCCTATCATGGAACCTGGCCTGAGGAGTCCCACAGAGCCACCCAAACCCTGGGCCCATCCGCCTTCCCAAACAACCAGATGGAGCCCCCAGAAACCAGTGAAGTTCAAGCCAGATGGAAGGTGGGCTCCAGACCTCTCCACCCCAGCCCTGACCATGGACATCACAGCTTCCGCAGGGTCAGGGCCGGCCAATGCCCTAATCCTGATTGTGACTCAGGGACACTCAGCCCCAAGCAGGTCCCTGGCATGGGCCAAGACACACCAGGTCTCTGACTCCTCCAGCTACTTGGCTGTAGGAAATGCCATTATCCCTGTTGGAGAGAAAACCAGGGCTCTGGTTAAGAGAAGGGAGGCCTCAGAGGCGACTGCCGGTGGTAGGGTCTGCAGCCCCTGACGATGCTGTCACAGGTCATACTTCCCTGGAAACTTCCAGGGCCAATGTGGGTCTGGCAGGCCTTCCGGTCCCTTGGCCACTTTCTTCCCTGCAGGCTCCCTCCCTGTCACGGATTGAATTATGTCCCCCCAAAAATGTGTGTATCAATTTGTCTGGGGAAATACTGGGTCATGACTCCCAGTATTGTGTGGTTGTCCTCCATTCTGTGATTGTAATTTTATGTTAAAGAGGATTAGGGTGGGATTGTACAGCACCCTAACTAAGGTCACATCCCCAATCCAATGTAAAGGGAGTTTCCCTGGGGTGTGGCCTGCACCACCTTTTATCTTACAAGAGATAAAAGGAAAGGGAAGCAAGCAGAGAGTTGGGGACCACGTACTATCAAGAAAGCAGCACCAGGAGCAGGGCACATCTTTTGGATCCAGGGTCCCTGGATGGAGAAGCTCCTGGTCCGGGGGGAGATTGAGGAGAAGGCCAACAGAAAGAGAAAGCCTTCCCCTGGAGCTGACGCCCTGAATTTGGACTTCTAGCCTACTAGACTGTGAGAATTTATCTTTGTTAGTTAAAGCCATCCACTTGTGGTACTTCTGTTATAGCAGCACTAGATGACTAAGACACTCCCTGAGAGCAGGGGCCCAGAGACAAGCCAGACCTCTGCCCTTTTCTGCGGTCACCCCTCCTGAAGGGGGCGTCCTGAGGAGATAGGGGCTTCTGGGACTTTCCTGCCAACAGGGCCCACCCTGGGCAAATCCACCACTTGCGGCCCAGGGCTCCACCGCTCTCCGGGCTCCACCCCATAATTCAAACCAAACCCAAATTCAGGGACAGTCAGAAAATCACAGCACTCTTCAAAAATGTCAAGGTCACAAACAGCCAAGTAAGGTCGAGGAATGCTCCAGATGAGAGACTAAGGAGACACAACCACGAAGTGCAATGCATGTTGCTGGGTGGGGGGACACTGCTGTGAAAGGCGTTGTGGGATGAATGGGTGAACTTTGAAGAAGGTTGTAGCTTAGACAACAGTGCTGTATCAGTGTTAACGTCCTGGTTTTGTTAACTGACCGTTACCTAAGAGAATGCCTTCTTGGGAGTATCTAGGGGCGAAGGGGCCTGATGTCTGCAACTTACTCTCAAATGGTTCAGCATTTAGACAGACGAGAGAGAGAGAGAGAGAGAGAGAGAGAGAGAGAGAGAAGGGAGGTGCACAGGTGGCTGTTGTCCACCGCTCGTCTGTCAGTTTGTCCTGCTGTGGTGGCTTGCAGATTGCTGTGATGCTGGAAGCTAGGCCACTTATTTCAAACACTAGCAGGCTCACCCATGGTGGACAGGTTTCAGCAACACAGATGGTTGTTTTTGTTGTTGTCAGGTGCCGTCCAGTCAGTTCTGACTCATAGCGACCCTGTGTATAACAGAACGGAACACTGCCCGGTCCTGCACGAGCCTCACAATACTTATTATGCTTGAGCCCATGGTTGCAGCCACTGTGTTAGTCCATCTTGTTGAGGGTCTTCCTCTTTTTCACTGACCCTCTACTTTACCATGCATGATGTCCTTCTCCAGGGACAGGTCCCTCCTGATAACATGTCCAAAGTATGTGAGATGAAGTCTCGCCATCCTCACTTCTAAGGAGCGTTCTGGCTGTACTTCTTCCAAGACAGATTTGTTTGTTCTTCTAGCAGTCCATGCTATATTCAATATTCTTCACCAACACCATAATTCAAAGGCATCAATTCTTCTTCAGTCTTCCTTATTCACTGTCCAGCTTTCACATGCATATGAGGGAGGTGATTGAAAATACCGTGGCTTGGGTCAGGTGCGCCTTAGTCTTTAAAGTGACATCTTTGCTTTTTAACATTTTAAAGAGGTCTTTTGCAGCAGATTTGCCCAATGCAATGTGTCCTCTGATTTCCTGCCTGCTGTTTCTATGGATGTTGATTGTGGCTCCAAGTAAAATGAAATCCTAGACAACTTCAATCTTTTCTCCGTTTATTATGATGTGGCTTATTGGTCCAGTTGTGAGGATTTTTGTTTTCTTTATGTTGAGGTGTAATCCATACTGAAGGCTGTGGTCTCTGATCTTCATCAGTAAGTGCT
>NW_004444185.1:660731-723763 GCF_000243295.1 Trichechus manatus latirostris
TAATCCATACTGAAGGCTGTGGTCTCTGATCTTCATCAGTAAGTGCTTCAAGTCCTCTTCACTTTCAGCAAGCAAGGTTGTGTCATCTGCATATCTTGTGTTGTTTCATACATAGATGGTAGCTGGTAGATAATAGATGATCGATGGTAGATACATAGATAAGATAGATACATAGATGATGGATGGTAGATATGGATAGATAGATGGTATATAGATACATTGACACATAGATACATGGATGGTTGACAGATAACAGACAATAGATAGATAAGATAGATACATAGATGATTTAAAAAAGAACCTGTTGCCATAGAGTCAATTCTGACTCATAGCAGTCCTATAAGACAGAGTAGAACTGCCCCATAGGGTTTCCTAGGCTATAACCTTTACGGGAACAGACTGCCACATCTTTGTGGCTCTTGAGTTCAAATTGCCGACCTTTCAGTTAGCAGCCATGAGCTTAACCACTGCGCCACCAGGGCTCTTTACATAGATGATAGATATATAGATGGTAGATAGTAAATAGATACGTGAATACATGGATGATTGATAGATGATAGAGAGATAAGTTAGATACACAGATGTTAGACGGTAGATGATTGATACACAGATTATAGATAGATAGACAAGTGATAGGTAGGTTGGTAGGTAGGTAGGTAGGTAGATAGATTCCCCACTGCTATCAAGTCGATTCCGACTCATAGCTGCCCTACAGGACAGAGTAGATAGCTAGGTAGGTAGGTTAGGTAGGTAGGTATGTATGTAGGTTAGGTAGGTTAGGTTAGGTAGGTAGGTTAGGTAGGTAGGTATGTAGGTAGGTTAGGTAGGTTAGGTTAGGTAGGTAGGTTAGGTAGGTAGGTATGTAGGTAGGTTAGGTTAGGTAGGTAAGTATGTAGATAGGTTAGCTAGGTAGGTAGGTAGGTTAGGTAGGTAGACAGACAAGTACAAGAAAGAAGAGCAAATGTGGCAAAATGTTAGCAACTGGTAAATTAAGGTGAAGTGTGCCCTGGAGTTCACTGGATTATTCTTTCCACTTTTCTGTAAACTTAGAATCTTCCACAGTAAGTTTTACAAAGCCCTGCCCCTGTGGCCCTGCCCCACAGCCTGGGCTGGGTCTGCACTGAGGTTCCACTCTTGGGCAGGACCATTGCCCACTCCTCAGGGCTGCCCCAGCTAGAGCCCTTTTCCTAAAGGACCCCTGGCAAGAGGCCGCCGAGGGGCGTGAGGGCTATTGGCACCCAAAGGGGAAGCATCACTCTTCCGGGGCCCAGGCTTGTCCCCAGAGTGGCCAGGACTGCAGAGCTGGGGTCTGGCTGCTGCCCGGCTTCCCACCAACCCCAGAAACCACCCTGTGAGGAGGGGGTGACCCTGGCAGGCCTCCTATGTTGCTGGGAGAGCAGAGTCTGCAGCCTCCCAGCCACCGTGGAGGTCCCGGGGCTGGCAGGGAAGAGGCCCGAGTGTACCGGCTGCTGGCAGGCAGGCCTGAGGTCGGGGGCTCGCAGACGCCTGTCTCCCTGCTGGGACAAGCCACTGGCCCTGCTAGCTCACCACACACCGAGCCAGACTGCAGCAGGATCCTCACTGTCCCACCACAGGGCCAGAGGCCCCTCCAGCTGCTGGGACTCTGGCTACCAAGCTCAGGTGGCCCCAAGCTCCAGAGGGGGACAACAGACCCACAGCCCTTGAGCAGGCAGGGGGCCCGAACCTTGGAGCAGCCAGACCAGGCAAACAGCCACCTCTGCCCTTTGCCTGAGTTGGGAGCCATCTCTTTGGAGGGGGAGTGTTGGGTCCACTGTCAGGGACCTCTCCCCTGCCCCCTGACCCAGCCTCTCTCTGCTGCTCCCACAGAAGCCTGACCCTGCAGGCTGCCTCAGCCCGGCTGGGTACACAGCCCACCCCCCTTCCTCACACCCCTGCCAGGCCCTGAACCTCAAGGGGCTGACCCCTTTGGCTTCCAGCTCGAGAGCTGGGTCCCTCCTGGCCCACGACTCTCTCACTCTGGGGCCCCAGCAGGCACTCCTACCCCTCTGCCTCCACTCTCCCGATCTGTGTGAAATGGGCATTTAGCTCACACACCTCAGCACCTCGCACAGGACAGAGCCGTGCTGCCGGTCACCCACTGCTGCCTCCGCCCTTGGGCCCCGCTGGCCTGTGTGACACGTCCGTTCTGTGTGTCTGCTGCAGTGGCCATCATGGAGACCCCGGAAGGCTGGTCCAGGACTCACCTGCGCCCAGGCAGCCAGGGCCCAGAGCCCCCTCCCTGAAAATGTGGGGTGGGGCCAGCGCAGACACCAGCCAGACCGGGAGTTCTGAGCCTCATCTACATTTCTCTGCAGTCAGAAGGGAAACAAAACTTAAAGGCAATAACCATCCTCTCCCCAAAGTCATCCTTCCAGAAACCCATGGACAGAAACAATTGCCGGTGAATTTGCCAGCAGCAGGCCCGTCTGAGGAGGGTGAGAACGGGACAGGAATGCTGGGCAGAGGGAGATCAGTGCAAATAAAGACGTGCAGACGAGGACATGGGCGGAGAAGGAGCAGCGGGGCTGCCGGCGACAGGGACAGGAGTGAGGACAGAGACGGTAAGACCAGTGTGCACGAGGAAGTCCCACGCCCCGGCTGTGCTGAGACCAGGCGCTGCCACCTGAGGCAGCAGTGCCCTCAGCTCCGTGCACTGACCACCGGGGACACCACCACGCCAGGCCCGCCACCCCCTGCCCCCCTGCCTTTCGTAAATAAGTTTGTTTAACGCTCGGCCTGACCACAGACCCGGAGGCCAGGAGCCCGGCTCACAGATGGCCTTTGTGCAGCGTGAAGGGCCCTTTCATCCCTGCCCTGGCCTTCGGCCCGCAAACCTGGTCGGCCCCCAGCCCAGGAGCTGCGGCCACAGGCAACTGGCAAGGAGGGCCGCAGGCTGGCCTGGACCGTGGTCCTCAGGCCACTCCGTCCCTCTCGGCTGTCACAGGCCCCCAGGACACTGCGCTGAGAGCAGGGGTCTGTGGGGCTTTGAACACACCAAGCCCGGGGTGGCTGAGACATACAAAGTACCCTCCCTGCCAGGACAGCAGGATGAACAGCCACCGCCCAGAGACTTGAGGTGGTGAGGCATGCTCTGGTGCCCTTGGTAGGACACGTGGAAGGAGAGGTGAGGTGAGGCCAGGTGAGGTGCTGCTGAGGCCAAACACAAGGCGTCCTCAAAGCATTCCTGCGGCAGCACAGCCCGCCCACCCATGCTGGGCCTCCAGTCTGATCCAGGGGCAGCCTGGGCGGGGCAGAGTTGAGCGCCAGGGAGCAGGGGGAGCAGCCTCCCCAACAGGAGCAACCCAGACTCAGCTGGGAACCAGCGCCTCCGCCTCCACCGTCTCATCACCAGGCGGGAGAAGCAGCTCATGAGCTGGCGGGGGGGGCCACAGCCCCAAGGCCCAGCCATGAAGATGCCACCCTGCCCCCATTCCTGGGGTGGGGCACCCAGCTGGCCCCTCTCCCAGCCTGCGTGGGGAGGGAGCTCTTCCCTGAGACCACCGAGCTCGGCCGAGGAGCTGGGATGTTGTATACCATTCCCTAACATTTACTGAGTGCCCACTGTATGCCTGGACCATCCTGAAAGTGCCACCTGTCTGTACCCGTTTGGCCTCAGTCCCCTGGGAGGGAGGCAGAAGGCACCGAGAGGTGGAGGAATAGCCAGGAGGGCAGAGCCAGAGCCAACCCAGGCCACCGGCTCCTTTCTTTACCAGCTGCTTCCTGGGGCTTGTAAGAGAAGCCAGCCGGCCCAGGGGTGCCCCCTGGCCCGTCCCTTCCAAGCCCATGTGCCTGAGGGGCCAGGCCAGGGCCCCCACAGGCTCACACTCAGCCGCTCCCCCCAGACCTGTGCTCCTGGCTCCACCACGCTTCCGTCCTTGCAGACACCCCCCAAAGCCAGTGCTGCGGGAGTCTGCAGGTGGCCAGCGCGTGCCAGGGCCTGAATCACCTCTCCTGGGACAGTCAGGCTGCCCTCCAAGACTCCGGGCGGCAGGTGCTGCTGCTCCCAGGAGCGGGGACTCGGGGGCTATTGGCGCCTGTCTCTCCAGCTCCCACGCGGCCCCCAGTTGCCATGCCGGGTGGCCTCTGGGCCCGGTAGCCGCTGCCTGAGCCTGTGGGTGTCCTCCCTCGTGCCGGACCTCAGAGCCGGCTGTTCTGGCCTCAGCCTAGAGCTCTCCCGGTTTTGCTGAGAGATCTCGGGCCCTGTGCTTTCTCTGGATTTTTCCACGAGGTGGGGATAGTACCTGGTCTTCACTTGCTAAGAGCATTTCAGAAAATCAGCAGGAAAGGACTGAAGGGTCTGGAAAGTCATCAGCAAAGGCTCTGTGGCCTTCCATCCAAGGCCTGGGGCTTCTGGCCCCTTGGCCTCTTACCCTGTGCCAGGTGCCCACTCCTGACCCCCAGATCTGGAAGCCTACGTTTTTAGGGTGCTGGAATAACCCCCGTGCCCCCCAGATGCTAAACGTACTGGGCTCTGCTCCCCAAGTCACCCCTACTTCAGAGGCTACTGCCCCTGTCACTAACAATTCCCCAAGACACCCAATGTAACTGTTGCCGACCTACCTCACAGGACCCTTTGCAGAATCACCCTGATGGCCGTCTGTCTCCTGGGAGGGAGTAAAGCCCACAATCTGGCCCCAAGGTGGCTCTTGGCCCTGGGGGGCTGGTGGCAGCAGAGCCGGCCCTTCACCCCTTACCTGTGAGCACCGCGGGGGCCAGGACCCCGGAGAGGAGCAGCAGCAGCGCCATGCGCAGGGCTAGACAGGATGTCATCGTGGCCAGGGTGAGCGCGCCCGTGAGTGGGATGCACGGAGGATGGAGCTGGTTTAAACTCCAGGGCAGAGGGAAGGAGGCATCAAAGGGCTGGGACGGGCTTTCATCAATGCCAACTCTGTCCGCCTGGGACACCGTGCCCACCCCACATGCGCAAACACACACAGACAGCAAACCGTTACACAGCAGCCCCACCCTCCGAGAGGGAGAGGAAATTGCTCCCTCCTCTCTCTCTCTCTCTCTCTCACACACACACACAGAGTGAGCACACACACCTCTCACACCTACTCCTGGGCCACTGGAAATGAGAGGGTCTCAAACTTCCATGTGCAAAAGAATCACCCAGGGAACTTGGGAACGCAGCCTCCTCCTACCACTGTTTTGGTGGGTCTTGGATGGGCCCAGGAATCTCATTTTATTGCCTGTGGCCCGGGCTCTGCTCACCTTACAGGTCTCCGTGCCACATCCAGAGTACGTGTTCAACGGAGCTTGTTAGAGATGCACTTTTCAGGCAGTTTTAATCCAGATTTCCCGGCAGTTCTAGTATCTCCCCTGGAAGCCCATGTCATTAAGTGTCCTGTGTCCCCTCTGGTTGCTCTCTGCTCCCTCAGGTGTTCTCCTCTGACCTGAGGCTTCAGACACCTGTGTGCTCCCAACACCCATTCCCAGCTGGGCCTGGCCCGGAGCTGCAGCCCTGTCGCCCACTGCCCCCCATCCCCACAGCTCCATGGTGTCTAATGGGCACCTCCAACTCAGCATGTCCCAACAGAACGGATCCACCGTCCCCCAGCCCCCCACCTCCCAGATGGCCCAGCCACACAATGAAAAGTTGTAAAGGTCTTTCTCTATCCCTCACTCCCCACATCTGTCAACAACCCTCTACTTCAAACCTTCATGATTTCCCCCTGCTCTTAGGAAGAAAATAAAGCTAAGGTTGGGTTAGGAAGGCCTCCATGACTTGGCCCCTGCTCCCCAGCCCTGCTCACGACATTCCAGCACACTGGCCTCGCCTCAGTTCTGTCAACACCACCAAACTTGATCCTGCCCCAGGGCCTTTGCACTTGCTTTCTCCTCTGCTCAGAAAGCGAACTCTCAGCTCATCACATACGTGGCTATCTCCTCTTCACCATTCAGGTAACAGCTCTGATCTGATCAGCCAGCCCCCATTCACCCATGACGTACGTGACTTTTAGTTTCTTCACAGCACTTAAACGTTTACATGACATTATCTTGTTTCTTTTTTGTTGTTAATTTTTGTGAAATAACATAAAGTGCAAAAATCTTAAGTTTACAGGTTGATGGATTTTTTTGAATGTATACACTTGGGTAAACGCCACCCAAATCCATCTAGAACACTTCCAGCACACAGGCAGTCTCCCTCTTGCCTCTTCCCAGTCAATACCCCTCAAAGCACTACCCTATCTTCTATCACATAGTTTGCCCATTATTGAACTTCAAATAAATGGACTCAATCATACAATATGGAATCATATGACTTTTTTTGTTCAAAATTCTGAAGGTGAGATTCATATTGTTACATGCAGCAGTTCATTCTTTTTATTCCTGAATAAAAATAATTGTATGGCTATTTATCCATCCTCCTGTTGATGCGTGTTTGGGTGGTTTCCAGGTTTGGACTTCTACAAATACAGCTTGTATGAATATTCTTGCACATGCCTTTCGGTGGACATATGCACTAATTTCCCTTGCTGATATACCTAAAGATAGAATTGTTAGGTCAGAAGGTTGTTGTTGCGGTTGTGGTGCACCCTCTAGTCGATTCTGACTCTTAGTGACCCTACAGGACAAAGCAGAACTGCCCCATAGGGTTTTCTAGGCTGTGATCTTTATGGGAGCAGATTTCCAGGTTTTTCTCCTGAGGAGCTGCTGGTGGGTTCAAACCACTGACCTTTCAGTTAATTTAACCATTGTGCCACCAGGGCTCCTGCAGGTCAGGGGGTAGGTGTATGTTTAGCTTCAGTAAATACTGCTGAACAGTTTTCCAAAGTGTTCCAGTGTATACCCTCATCAGCAGTGTGAGCGTTCCAGTTGCTCTGCACCTTCACCAGTACTTAGCAGTGTCAGTCTTTTTAGTCATTCTGTTGGGTATGTAGTGGTGTCTCATTGTGGTTTTAATTTGCATGTCCATAACCGATAATGTTGAGCACATTTTCATATTTATTGACCACAGGATATCCTATCTTGCAAAGGGTCTGCTCAGTTTTTTGCCTATATATCTGTTAGGGTGGTCTATCTTTTTAAATTTATTTGTAGGTGTCCTTTGTACATTCCAGATAAAAATCCTTCGTCCGATAAATATACTGCAAGAATGTTCATGTCTGAGCTTTGCATCTTCTCTCTTAATGATGCGTTTTGATGAATGGTTCATTTGGTTTTTGTCTGTCTCCACCCTGTGACTCTACTTCCAGGGAAGCAGAGACTACATTTTGCTCACCGATGCATTTCCAGAACCTAGCACTGTGCCTGGCACACAGCAGGAGCTTGACAAACATTGGAATTCAATCAGTTGGGATTTCTGGGATAGATTTAACATTGAACACTTCTGCACTTGTTCTTTCACTTGTTTGTGCTGATCAATTGTTTGCTCTCAGCTCCCCATTCCCACCTTTCTGCGCCCTGCAATGTAATGTAGCAATGTTAACACAGACTCGGATCCCCAAATTACACTTGAGACTTTCTTCTAGCCAACTACCTGTTAGGATCTGCCAATGGGAGGCACTGGTGGGAAATGGAAGGTGGGAGAGGAGGAGTGACTCTCTTTCTGCTTCAGATTTTTTAACAGCAGCACTGGCTACAATACCATCCGTGACAAAGGGTCAGGTGGGGTGGCTGTACGGGCAGCCACAGAAGCCTGAAGTGCAGGCTCCCGAGTCCTCGGGCAGCTGAGCTCGACACCAGGAGCCTCAGTGGACAGTGCTCTGGCCCCTGAGTGATGTCTCTGCTCCTCCAGCCCAGGGGTGGGGTCAGTTTCCTAGTTACAGTTACTAATTTTTGAGTAACCTTATCATCCCTCTTTTGCTGTTTTAGCCCTTTCAACATCCTTATAACAAATTCCTGTACTAAATCTCTAGTTGGAAACACCTACAGTGGTCTCTATTTCCTCAGCAGATCCTGACCAGTACAATACTTGGTGTCTGGAATGGTCCAAGGAAACAGTCCCTCAAAGATGTGCTTCTGGGTTTGGTTTGTCACCCTGTTTGAACGTGAACACGGAGAAGACTTCTTTGTTAGTGGACAATGCGATACTGGTAATACAGGGCCTGTATCAAGGCTTGCAGTCGTTTAGCATAAATGCCTATTGAAGACAAGCCTTAAAGGACCTTTACAGTAGTAAGGGAGCCCTGGTGGCGCAGTGGTTAAAAGCTTGGCTGCTAACCAAAATTCTGCAATTCGAATCCACCAGCCACTCCTATGGGGCAGTTCTACTCTGTCCTGAAGGGTCACTATGAGTCAGAATCGACAAGACGCAGAATAGACTTGATGGCAACAGGTTTGGTTTGGTTTTGTTATGGTAGTAATACTACCAAAAGGATAGTAAAAGGATAGTAAGGTGAACCGGCTACTTTTTGACTGCATTGGGTACTCACAAAAAGAAAATGACAAGCTCAGGGATTCAAACACTTAGGTCAAGACATGATGGAAATATCTCATTTCTTGTAGATACAGGAAAATCTGTATATGGACTGCGTTTAGATATTAAGAAATTACTGATCATAGTGATAATATGATAAAGGCATTTTTTTTTTTAAGCTGTCCTTATGTTACTAAGGAGCCCTGGTGATGAAGTAGTTAAGCGCTCGGCTATTAACCAAAAGTTCGGCAGTCAAACCCACCAGCTGCACTGCCGGAGAAAGATGTGGCAGTATGCCTCTATAAAGATTTCAGCCTTAGAAACACTATAGGGCAATTCTACTCTGTCCTTTAGGGTTGCTATGAGTCGGAGTCGACTCGACAGCAACTGGTTTAAGTTACTAAAGGAGTCCTTGGGTGGCGCAAACAGTTTGCACTTGACCTAGAGGTTGGCAGTTTGAACCCATCCAACAGCACTGCAGAAGGAAGGTCTGGTGAATTGCTTTCATAAAGATTTCAGCCACGAAAACCCTAGGAAGCAGCTCTACTCTGTAACACATGGAGTCAACCTAAGTCAGAATCAACTTGACAGCAACAAGTTTGGTCTTATCTGTTACCAATGCACATTGACTATTCATGGGTGACATGTATCTGAGATGCTTTAAAATATCCCAGGGGGAAAAAGTAGGTAAATAAAATTGGCAAAATCTCAGTAATTGTTGAAGTTAGATGGTAACAGGTAAAGGTTTTTTACACTGTTCTACTATATGTATGTTTGGAAATTTTCACTAAAAACAACTGGACTTGGAAAAAAGTTAATTGAAGACCATTGTTGTTGTTATTGGCTGCCACCCAGTTGATTCCAACTCACGGACACCCCGTGTGTGCAGAGTAGAATTGTGCTTAAAATAGGGTTTTCAAGGCTGTGACCTTTCCAGAGCAGGTCGCCAGGCCTATCTTCCAAGGTACCTCTGGGTGAGTCAAACCACCAACCTTTTGGCTAGGAGTCGAGCGCTTAACCCTTTCTGCCACCCAGGAACTCTTACCCAATAAACTCATGACTGTTAAGGATCAGACCTCTCAGGAATGAAGGTGAGATGCTGTCAGTAAGCCAAAGGAACATGGACTGAGTGTTGTTGTTAGGTGCCATCAAGTCGGTTCCGACACATAGCGACCCTAGGTACAACAGAACAAAACACTGCCCGGTCCTGTGCCATCCTCAAAATCCTTGCTATGCTTGAGCCAATTGTAGCTACAGTGCCAATCCATTTCATTGAGGGTCTTCATCTTTTTCACTGACCCTCCACTTTACGAAGCATGGTGTCTTTCTCCCGGGACTGATCCCTCCGGATAACACGTCCAAAGTATGTGAAACCAAGTCTCATGATCCTCAGTTCTAAGGAGCATTCTGGCTGTACTTCTTCCAAGACAGATTTGTTTGTTCTTTTGGCAGTCCATGGTATATTTGATATTCTTTATCAACGCCATAATTCAAAGCCATCAATTCTTCTTTGGTCTTCCTTATTCATTGTCCAGCTTTCACATTCATATAAAGTGACTGAAGACACCATGGCTTGGGTCAGGCGCACTTTAGTCCTTAAAGTGACATCTTGCTTTTTAAAACTTTAAAGGGGTCTTTTGCAGCAGATTTGCTCAATGCAATGCGTCAGACTGCTGCTTCCGTGGGTGTTGATTGTGGATCCAAGTAAAATGAAATCTTTGACAACTTCAATCTTTTCTCCTTTATCATAATGTTGCTTATTGGTCCAGTTGTGAGGATTTTAGTTTTATGTTGAGGTGTAATCCATACTGAAGGCTATAGCCTTGGATCTTCATCAGTAAGTGCTTCAAGTCCTCTTCACCTTCAGCAAGCAAGGTTGTGTCATCTGCATATCGCAGGTTGTTGATGAGTCTTCCTCCAATCCTGAAGCCCCATTCTTCTTCATATACTCTGGCTTCTTGGATTATTTGCTCCGCATACAGAATTAAGTATGGTGAAAGGATACAATCCTGATGCACACTTTCCGTGACTTTTAACCATGCAGTACTCCCTTGTTCTGTTTGAACGACTGCCTCTTAATCTATGTACAGGTTCCTCATGAGCACAATTAAGTGTTCTGGAATTCACATTCTTCACAATGTTATCCATAATTTGTTATGATTCACACACTCAAATGCCTTTGACTAGTCAATAAAACACAGGTAAATATCTTTCTGGTATTCTCTACTTTCAGCTAGGATCCGTCTGACATCAGCAATGATATCCCTGGTTCCACGTCCTCTTCTGAATCCGGCTTGAATTTCTGGCAGTTCCCTGTCGATGTACTGCTGCAACCGTTTTCGAATAATCTCCAGCAAAATTCTACTTGTGTGTGATATTAATGATATTGTTCAGTAATTTCCACATTCTGTTGGATCATCTTTGGAAAGGGCACAAATATGGATCTCCTCCAGTCAGTTGGCCAGGTAGTCTCTTCCAAAAATCTTGGCATAGACAAGTGAGCACTTCAAGCACTGCATCCGTTGTTGAAGCATCTCAATTGGTATTCCATCACTTCCTGAAGCCTTGTTTTTCGCCAATGCTGTCAGTGCGGCTTGGACTTCTTCTTTCAGTACCATCAGTTCTGGATCATATGGTACCTCCTGAAATGGTTAAACATCAGCCAATTCTTTTTGGAACAGTGACTATATACTCTTTCCATCTGCTTTTGATGCTTCCTGTGTCTTTCAGCATTTTGCCTATAGAATCCTTCAGTATTGCAATTTGAAGCTTGAATTTTTTCTTCAGTTCTTTCAGCTTGAGAAACGCTGAGCCTGTTCTTCCCTTTTGGTTTTCTAACTCCGGGTCTTTTGCACATGTCATTATAATACTTCACTTTGTCTTCTTGAGCTACCCTTTGAAATCTTCTGTTCGCTCTTTTACTTCATCATTTCTTCTGTTAGCTTTGGCTACTAAACGTTCAAGAGCAAGTTTCAGAGTCTCTTCTGACATCCGTTTTGGTCTTTTCTTTCTTTCCTGTCTTTTTAATGACCTCTTGTTTTCTTCTTGCATGATGTCTTTGATGTCATTCCACAACTCTTCTGGTCTTCGGTCATTAGTGTTCAATGCCTCAAATCTATTCTTGAGGCAGCCTCTAAGTTCAGGTGGGAGATACTCAAGTACCTTGGCTCTCTTGGACTTGTTCTAATTTTCTTCAGCTTCAACTTGCATATGAGCAATTGATGGTCTGTTCCACAGTCAGCCTCTCGCCTTGTTCTGACTGATGATATTGAGCTTTTCCATCGTCTCTTTCCACAGGTGTAGTCAATTTGATTCCTGTGTATTCCATAGAGCTAGATCCACGTGTACTGTCGCTGTTTGTTGTTGAAAAAAGGTATTTGCAATGAAGAAGTCGTTGGTCTTGCAAAATTGTATCATGCCATCTCCGGTATCATTTCTATCAGCAAGGCCATATTTTCCAACTACCAACCCTTTTCTTTGTTCCCAACTTTCGCATTCCAATTGCCAGTAATTATCAATGCATCTTGATTGCATGTTTGATCAATTTCAGACTACAGAAGTTGTTAAAAATCTTCAGTTTCTTCATCTTAAGCCTTAGTGGTAGGTGTAAAAATTTGAGTAATAGTCCTGCTAACTGGTCTTCCTTGTAGGTGTATGGATATTATCCTATCACTGACAGAGTTGTACTTCAGGATAGATCTTGAAATGTTCTTTTTGACGATGAATGCAACGCCATTCCTCTTCAATACGTCATTCCTGGCATAGTAGACCATATGACTGTCTGATTCAAAATGGCCAGTATCAGTCCATTTCAGCTCACTAATGCCTCGGATAACGAGTTAATGCATTCCATTTCATTTTTGACGATTTCCAATTTTCCTAGATTCATATTTCGTACATTCCATGTTCCGATTATTAATTGATGTTTGCAGCTGTTTCTTCTCGAGTCTTGCCACATCAGCAAATGAAGGTCCCGAAAGCTTGACTCCATCCATGTCATTAAGGTCAACTCTACTTTGAGGAGGCAGCTCTTCCCCCGTCATCTTTTGAGTGCCTTCCAACCTGAGAGGCTCATCTTCCGGCACTGTATCAGACAATGTTCCACTGCTATTCATACGATTTTCGCTGGCTAATTTTTTTCAGAAGTAGATCGCCAGGTCCCTCCTCCTAGTGGAAGAAGGCAGTAGTAAAAATATCACCCATAGCCTTGCGACCAGGTAGAGAAAAAAGGCCTTCAGCTATGAATATTCTATTCCTTCCTTGCTTTATATATACATTTGTACATATGAACCAATTTCCCCCCTATAGATTTATATATAATAAAATGGAGTCTTTAGAAGACTGCAAGTGAACTAGAAGCTGGTATCATCTAGAAATAGAATGACTGACGGGACCTATGGCCAAGTCCTTCTTTCTGGGGAGAAGTCATACATATGAACGAGAGCTGTCCAGTGTTAGGTGGAGCATGGCATTGTTACTGTACTTCAGTATGGGTAGAAATTTGGGAATGGTTCCTGAATCGCCAAAGAAGTGGACTGTGCTGGTCATTTGACTGCTCTCAGCCCCGTTTCTACCCTTCTGTGCTCTGCTATATGCATTGTCGCGGGGCTAGGGTTCCGCTACTTAATTTCCCAGATCTCCTTGCTGGCTGGCTTCTGGCTAGGTTTGCCAGTGGCAACGTACCCATTGCCGTCAGGTCGAATCCAACTTATACCGACCTTACAGGACAGAGTAGAACTGTCTCATCGGGTTTCCAAAGCTGTAATCTTCATGCAAGCAGACTGCCAGATCTCTCTCCTGTGAGGCAGCTGGTGGGCTCGAACCACTGACCTTTCAGTTAGCAGCTGAGCGCTAAACCACTGTCACCAGGACTCCTTAATGGGAAGCTAGGAGATGGAAATGGAAGAGGGACTCTGCTTTGGGTTTCTGGCAGCATCTCCAGTACAGCAGCAAGATCAGTGCTGGCAGCAAGGTCCAGGTGCTGTGGGGGCTAGAAGTGGAGGCTCCTGGGTCTTGCTCAGACAGCTAGGCTCCAAAAGCAAGAGCCTTGGTGGGACACTGCCCTGACCTCGGGGTTAATATTTTGGTCTTCCAACTGAGAGGTGGCAATGGTTTCCCTTATTTGAGTTGGCTCGGTCTCATGACAACCCCTATGTACAACATAAAATGCTGCCATGTGCCTCCAGGGCTCCCTACCTCCCTCTTAGTCTTCTTAAAATTAGTGCAAAGAAGTGACTCTCAGGGAGTCAATGTGGACTGGGTTCCAGGAGGCCAGATGCTAGCACCACCCTCATTATTAACCAGCTGTGTGACTTGGACAAAATCCTTCCTGTCCTGAGCCTCCGTTTCTTTGCCTGTCAGATGAGGGGGTTGGCCCGGATCATCTGAGGAACTTGAACAAAAAAATTCCCTGAGCTCCATCTCCTAAAGTTTCTAATTTAGAGTGGGGCCCAGCATTGAAAATTATTTTTGAATTTACCAAGTGATTCTAAGTGGACAGCCTGAGTGGGGACCACAGGCCCAGCTGACAGGGGAGGTTTCCTTAGGGCTGACCTCCAAGTGTGCAAGCGCAAGCCTGAGTGTGTCCTTATGCCGTGTCACCAACGTCCAGCATTTGCAGAGCCAGTTTTTGTCTCAGGCAGGGGGGTGGGGGTCCAAGTTGAAGTGCAAGCACGGGGAGCCTGGTGTTAGGGGGACACAGTCTACTTAGCTGGATATTCTTTCTTTGGTTACATGCAATTAAACCTTAAGCACAGCAGGGTTCCATCATGAAGCAGAAACCACACTAGACAACCAAAAGAAATGTAAAAAAGAATTGGTGTTGTTAGGGCTGGGAGCAAAACAGAGAAAGCTAAGATTATTCAATCATCACCTGTTTATGTCTGTCATACTATGGTGGCTTGCACATTGCTATAATGCTGGAAGCTATGCCACTGGTATTTCAAATACCAGCAGGGTCATCCATGATGGACAGGTTTCAGCAGAGCTTCCAGACTACTTTGGAAAATTAGCCAATGAAAACTCTACGGAACAGTATGGAATATTGTCCAATACAGTGCTGGAAGGTAAGTCCTAGGTTGGAAGGCACTCAACATATACAGTGGCCACAACAATGGATTCAAACATAACAAAGATTGTTGCTGATGTTAAGTGTCATCGAGTTGTTCTGACTCACAGCGACCCTACATACAACAGAACAAAACACTGCCCGCTCCTGCCCCATCCTCACAGTCGTTGCTATGTTTGAGCCCATTGTTGCAGCCACTGTGTCAATCCATCTCATTGAGGGTCTTCCTTTTGCTGACCCTCTACTACACCAAGCATGATGTCCTTCTCCAGATACTGGTCCCTCCTAGTAACACATCCAAAGTACCTGAGACAAAATCTCACCACCCTCATTTCTGAGAAGCATCTGGCTATACTTCTTTGAAGACACTTGTTCTTTCTTCTCACAGGCCACGGTATATACAATACTCTTTGCCAACACCATAATTCAAGAGCACCAATTCTTCTTGTAAACAAAGATAACGGCCTAGGAAATCCTATGGGGCAGTTCTATTCGGTCATATAGGGTCCCTATGAGTCAGAATCAACTCAACGGTATGTAACAAGAGGGAGGTTGGAGTCCTGGGGTGGTGCAAATGGTTAACGCGCTTGGCTGCTGACCAAAAGTTTGGAGGTTTGAGTCTACACAGAAGATCCTCAGAAGAGGGAGGTTACCCTTATTTAATATGCTATACTGTGTCTATACATGAGCCCACAAACTCCCTTCTCACTTGTAACATGGCCTATAAGTAGTATTTATAGAGTACTTATGTGCTGGGCATGTACTATGTAATTTATTAAGTTACAACTATCTGATTATTCCCATTTCAAAGATGGGGAAACAGAAATACAAAGAGAAACTTGCCCAAACTAGGTAGTGGGACCAACATTCAAATCTGATAGCTTGACTCCAAGGCCCCCTGTTCACAGAACCATTCACAGGTTCATGCTATAAAAGCAACAGATCCTATAGCCACTGTGTAGAAGTGGGAGATGCTAGAGACA
The DNA here is from genome assembly GCF_000243295.1 of Trichechus manatus latirostris. Classification (NCBI taxonomy): domain Eukaryota; kingdom Metazoa; phylum Chordata; class Mammalia; order Sirenia; family Trichechidae; genus Trichechus; species Trichechus manatus. Next base: position 676,165 of record NW_004444185.1, read on the forward strand.
TCAAGGTTGAGCCACTGGAAACTGCTCCTGGTCCCTGCTATGCACCATAATGGAAACCAGAGCCTGTTCTGAATCCCTTCACTGGAAAAGACAGGTTCTCAAGCTACAGGCTAAACTGGGGTGACCGCTAGAATCCCTTTCCCACAGTCAATAAGAACAAGCTCAATTATTCTAAATGTTTCCCATTTCAAAACAGAAGACTGAAGAGACCGATATAAGAGATTAACTACAAATGCAATACCCATTCTCTCCATTTCTTAGTAACAGAATCCCAATGGTATTTGAGGTGGCAAAGCACTCAACTAAAACCTCAGATTTTCCAACCTTTCTCCCAACTAACTAGTTATGTATCTACCCTGTGGCCGGTAAGACCTAAGATGCCACCCCACCCCATCCTTCTGCCCTGAAATGAGGGCACGATGGCTGGTGCTCTAGCAGTCACACTGGACCATGAGGGGACCTGGATGATGGAAGCTGCAATCAGGATGTTAAAAGCAAGAACCAGCCATGGACTGATAACCCCTGGATTTCACTGAGAAACGACTTCAATTCAAGCCACTGTTTCTCTGTGTCTTGTTACGTGCAACCATACCTAATGCTGACTTTCTGACCATTTGCAGTACCATTTCTCATGGTATAGGAAGAATTAAAAGGAAAAAGCAATTTGCTACCAAGGCAAACTGACCTACCACTCCAGCTACATTTTGGGGGATAAGTAAACAATTCTTGAGATGTGATGTCTCTCGTTGTCAAACCACCTGGACTGAACCGAGTGTTGAGGTGGCCGTAAGTCTCATCTTCATCACAACATCACTTTGCCAGCAGTGAAGGGAGACAATGGCAGCCTTCAGCTTAGGTCACAGGGCAGTAGCTAGGACAGCTCGCCTCTCCTCCTCCCCACGGTCTGTGTACTATGTCTCCCATATGGTAAACCACAGCCGTGGTGGTTTCTTTAGCTGCAACATTCCCACCAATCGGTTCCTGGAGGTTGTAGTGCAGTGAATTGCTTTTATATGACTGTCTGGCACTAGGCAAATAGTGTGTAAAACTCCTGCAGGAAATGGGCAGTGACTATGCAAATAAGGTGCTTGTGGCCTACCAAGGAGATTGGTCAGTTTTGCCACCCCGCTAGGCTTAAAAGAGCCAATCTCACAGAGGTTGAGGGGGACCTCACAACCATCAAGAACAGCTAGGAGTGGAGGGTGTCCTGTAGACCTGGGGTCCCCACATCAATAACCTCCTATACCCAGGAGAGACAGCTGTTAACACGGGAGGCAGTATGAGATGGCAGCGGCACAGGACTGGCAGATGACTGCAGTGGGCTCGTGGACCCACCGAGGAAGAAAGCTGAGCGTCTTCGGGCAGGAGGCTTCCTGGTGGAGTGTGGTGCCACAAGGCACTTACTGGTGGAGCTAAACAATAGTAACACTTGCCCGAGCAGGGCAGAGGCCAGGCCCAAGCAGGGCCTGGCAGTAGAGGCTGAGAGCTAGGGCTACCTGCAGGAACTGCCAAGAAGCAGCTATCCAGAGTGAAGAACTTACCCTGAGTTGTTTCTGTTACTTCCAAGTTGATCCTGATCCCAAGCTGCAGCCTGTTACTTCCCTAATAAACTATCTAATTGTGAATATGGTCTGTGAGTTCCAGCAGTAGAGAAGTAGAGAGCAATGGCTGGTGTCAGAACTGGTAAAAAGATTGGAGAGTGGAGGTATGTCTGACCTCCACCTCCTGGGAATCCGCTTTGGGCTGATGGTGATTATCCTTCCCCCTCGTGAAATTAGAGGACTTCGCATGAAACCATTTTACAGAGGGAGATACTCCTCTTGAAGGCTGCAGGTTCCTAATCCAGAACTGGCATTCCCAAATGCTATACAGGTTAGTCATTCCCAAAGCATCTCCCAACGTCATGGCTCCCCATGGTCTCCACAAACACTGCAGCTTCATCATCAGGAACTCAAGGAACCCAAGCAGGACCATAGGCAGCATTCAGAGCTGGGCTTTTTCCATTCCAAGAAACCCATCAACCATGAGGCCAACTTCCAATTGGAATATATTACCTTACTCTACTTAGAACGTGCATGCCTCCTGCTTTAAGTTCTACTTTCCACATTGAAAGCACAGTATAGAAACATGTTCACTTCAAAGCATCACTTCTAGTTAGAGTCTATACGCAGTGACTTTTTATAATACCGAGAGGGGTACTTTGTACAAAATAAGATGATTTCTTCACCAGGTCAAATATATTTTAAGATATTGTGTATAAAACGACACTGGTTGCCCTAAGAGAAAAACAATTGTTTAAAATGAAGCCAGAAATACCGCTGTCTATCCTGAAATTAAGAAAAAATTCCCTCAGCTTAGAGCCAGTGAAAGAGTTAAAGTTCCCTGATACATATGCATAAACTCATTTTATGCAGATTGTATTTTCCAAAAACGGCCACAACAGTATCTCCCATCCGCCATGCTCTTCTAGAGGGGACCTGCTACTTCTCCCACTGAGAAATCACAGTGGATGAGTACAGTGTCAGAGAAGCAACATTGTGTGACTTCTGAACTTAAACGTCAGATAATGGGATGCAGGGCCACATAAATCAAAGACTGCATCAGCCTGAGACCAGAAGAACTAGATGGTGCCCGGCTACCACCAATGACCTCCCTGACATGGAACACAACAGAGAGTCCCTGATGGAACAGGAAAAAAGTGGAGTGCAGAACTCAAATTCTAGTAAAAAGACCAGACTTAATGGTCTGAAGACTGGAGGAACCCCAGAAAGCATGGCCCCTGGACTCTGTCAACCCAGAACTAAAACAATATCTGAGACCAACTCTTCAGACAAAGATTAGACTGGACTATGGGACATAAAATGATACTCGTGAAGAGTGTGCTTCTTAGCTCAAGTAGATACATGAGACTAAATGGGCAGCTTCTGTCCAGAGGTGAGATGAGAAGGCAAAGAGGGTTAGGAACTGGCTGAATGGACATGGGAAATCAGGGGTGGAAAGGGGAAGTGTGCTGTCACAGTATAGGGAGAGCAATCAGGGTCACATAACAATGTATGTACAAATTTTTGTATGAGAGACTAACTTGAATTGTAAACTTTCACTTAAAGTACAACAATAAAATAAAATAAAAAGATAATGGGATGCAGCTTCTGCTTGGCTCTCTGGGGGAAGCCAACTGCCACATAACAAGTCCAATCACTGAGACAGCCGTGCTGGAGAGGCCACATCCAGTTCCTCCAGTCAGCACCTCAGCTCAGTTCCCAGCCAACAGCCAGCATCAAGTCAGTTGTTGTGAGCAAGCCATCTTGAACATCCAACACAATGAAGCCTTCCTAAGACTGCAGCCCCAGCTGACATGTGACCAGAGCCACATGAAACCCCATGAAAGAACTGTCCAGTCGAGCCCTTCCCAAACTCCTGACCCACAAGATTACAAACAAAATGAAGTGGTTGTTTTGAGTCTATTTGGGGGCAATTTGTTATGCAGCAACAGTAACCAGAACACCAACTCTCTTGGGAAAGTCTCCAAATATCTTGTCTGGTAATCGAACTATCATAATCAAACTATCTTGCCTCTTCATTAAAATAAATGGAAACAAACAGTATACAAATGTTCCAAAACTCAGGAAAAGTTAAGAGAATTTGGAAATGAATTTCTCAAAACAGGTAAAGTAGTGGCCACAAGTGGAAGAATGAGCAGACGAGACTGTGAGAGAGCAGAATCGAGACAGAAACAAACACCCCTAGGGCAGAGTGGTTTCTTTCCAGTAAGTGGGAAATTCCTCAGGTAGAAGTAAGTCTCCTGGTTAAGCAAATGGAACATTCCATGACTAAAATGATTTTGATCCCCCTCATCTGCCCATGGAAACCCTGGTGGCACAGTGGTTAAGAGCTATGGCTGCTAACCGAAAGGTCGGCAATTCAAATCCACCAGGCACTCCTTGGAAACCCTATGGGGCAGTTCTACTCTGTCCTATCAGGTCACTATGAGTCCAAATCGACTTGATGGCAATGCGTTTGGTTTTTTTGGAATCTGCCCATTCCACCCCCAATTTATTTTTATTTTCCCTGAGCAAACACTCCAGTTTGGAAGTTGCATGGCATGCTCAGAGGGGGCATGTCTGTGGGTATGAGGGCAGGGGACAACCCACAAGTCAGAAGAAAGGGAGAAAGCCAGCTTCTGGCACAAAGGAGGAAAGACATTTGGTCAAGCTTACCAGTGTTTACCTTGACCTCTACGTTCTCAAGTACAGGGCCAGCCAATGTTCCATAGCCTGGCGGAGAAAGCGACGCCGTCACCAGGTCTCAGGCACTCACTTGCTTGGAGCTTTTCCGTGGTGCCAAGGGGGACAGTTTAGCACAAAACTTAGCCTCCACAAAGGCAAGTACAAGAGGAACGCTCAAACAGAATACAACCCTGTTTATTTAAGTTCTTTATTTTCCTCCACGCTGGCAAAAGTTCCGAGGAAGCTTAAAGTTTTGTAAACATTTTAACTATCCCTCTTCCCCACCCCCCACTTCTGAATTTACAAAGCAAAGGAGAGCCGGAGTTCCGATTTTTAAGGGTTCCCCGTCTCCTCATGCTATTTGATCCAAAAACTATATACACATTTGTAGCAGTCTCTGTATAGTTATTATACATGTTTAGGAGGGAGGGAGGCAAGGAGGGATAGGGAGAGTGGTGATCCAAAATAAGAAAACTAGAAACCAAATAAAATCATCCAAAACCAAACTCTCAGAGCAACTCCAGCCTCCTTCAAACGTTGAGGACAGAAAGAAAAGGTGCTGCACACGGGAGCCACCCAGACCACAGCGCCTCTCCCACAGCACAGCTGTCCAACGGCCCCAGCCCCAAGGGGGATTGGCAATCCTGGTAGTGTTCTGTGGGGGCTGGTGGAAGCAGGGAGAGTATCTGGTTATAAATAGAGCTTGAATACATTTCTATCTGAAGCAAAGGGGTGTGAGGAGGGAGAACAGAAGGCAGAGCGGGCTGCCCTCCCGTCATCTCCCTTCCCCTCCATCCCACCGCATCCTCCTGCATCGTGGTGTCCACGGATCAGGGTCTTAAAGATGGTCAGGTTGTTCTCTTTTCAGAAAACGCAAACAATTGCCATTCCAGAATCTTTCAACAAAACCTTTTTGGGACCACAGCAAGACACACATACAATACTCTGAGGAACCAGATGAAATTCCGGGCCTTTATCAGAAGGAAAAATTTATCCCTATCCAAAAGGAAATTATACAAATTCATACATATGGTAAAGATCCTAGCTGCCTCTTAAACGAGACAAATTTTCAGCAGAAGGGCCCAAAACAAACTGGTCCTAGTCCTCTGAAGTAAAAATATTTATGGAAAAAATCAGTTTTTGTAAGAAAGAAAAATTAAGAATAAGTCTCTCTCCCAGGCCATAGGGTCTCCTTTGTCCAATCAGGAGTATGCCAGGGAGAAGTCAGCGTGCTTGGAAGTCACTATCTAATGAAGAAAGCATCTCAGAAAGAATAGGCAAGGGGGGTGCAACATCAAACCAATCCAATCTAAACTCCACCCTACTGGGGGCCTCCTGGATGCAATCCCGAAGTTAGCTGTGGCAACCCAACTGTAGGACTGGGAGAGTCCTGCCCACCTCGGTGGACACTCCCGCCAGTCCTCGGGGTGCTGTGCAGCTGACCAAGGTCTGCCGACCATGAACTCTCTTCCTGATTGCACCAGTCAGACCCCCTTGCCCTTAAGGGGGGAAAAGGAGGAGGAGGAAATGACAAGAGAAGGTAAGCTGCTACTGGCAGACCCCACACTCTCTGGGAGACAGTCGATGAAATCACGGCACAGGAAACGTGCTGCCTAAAACCAGCCTTGTTGGGGAGGCCTCCCAACTGCCGCCCCCGAGAGACAGAGTCCGGCTCGCTTGGCTACAGTCTGAGATGCTCACCAACAAAAACTGTTTAAAGACTCTTGGACAAAAAGGGCTGGAAGGAAACGCCTGAGATGATGGGTTCTGTGAACTGCTGCAGAGTGATAAAGAGTGAACGGAGAGTGAGTGTTGTGTCCAGAGGTGGAGAAGCTGTGGTCGGCAGACAGGAGAGGAAGGCCAGTGCGCTGGCAGGTGCTCAGTAGTCATCCAAAGTCTCAATTTCGCCCATGTTGAGTCGCTCCGATGACGCATTTACTGAAAAACCTGCAGGAAAAACTGACTATTAGTGACCACACCCAGATAACCAAGTGGCTCAAACTCCAGGGACATCTGTTGCTTTAGAACGTACCACAGGGATGCTAGAGAGAGGGAAGAAAGAAAGAAAAAGGTCAGAGCAGTGTGGTTTTGTTTGTTTGCCGTCCCAATGAGAGGCTCTGTTTGTATTTCTCTCTCAGGGTTCTCACACAATTGGGAAGGAAAAGGAGCACAGGCGAACCCGGAGAAGAGCCCGTATGGGTGTCAGGGCTGTGCCACCCTGGGGAGCCCATGTGGGAGCCCGGGGGACAGTCTGTTCAGGGGGTGCACTGCGGGGGGCAGGGGGTACACACGAAGCACTGCGTAACTGTCTGACCCCCCGGCTTGCATGGCTCTGGAATCTGAGCAGAGTAGATACCACCTCAGCCCCGGACTGACTGTAACGGGAACACTGTCCTCCCACAAGTCAGAAACTGAAAGTTCTGGCCAGGAGTGTTTGCTATTTGGGGGAGGCGGCTTCAGGGCAGACGCACTGCAAGATCCTCGGTGCTCTCACATATTCTTTCTATCCCATAGTAGAGAGAACACTAAGACTACTTTCCTCATGTCAGACTATTGTTGAGTAGATCTTCAGCTGGCAATATGTGATGAACCCAAATGGAACCTGGGGTTTAGAAAAGCAGTACTAGCGGGCCCATTCAAGGCAACAAGTAGCACTCACAAACACCACTGACCTCTGAACACCTACTGCCATCAGCCACGGACAGGTGATTCTTTAAAAGAACTCCATAATCAGAGATGGAGAAAAATTATTACTAAAAGGGTCGCTTTAAACGTGTGGCTCCCCAAAAAGCAATTCAGTTCATCCACATTGAATAAAATCTCCAACTGTTTTAGCTGCTGTTTGAACACCAGAAAGTAAACAGGCACCACCGTCCGTGCTAACAGCAGTGCTCTTCATTTTATTTGGGTTTTCGCTCCCCTCCTTTTTGTTCTTTAATGGTCAAGTTTTCAAACAAATACACATTTGAAATGTACCAATAATAAACAAAAAATGCCTTACATAATAAACAGAGCTTAAACTGCATCCTTGACTCAAAAATATTATGATTTGAAAAAAATAAAGATGCCTATTTATGAACCAGGGAAGCTGTGGTACAAGCTCCCTGCAAGGCCTAATACACAGAAAGGCTAGGATCCCAAACCCCATCCTGAGTGCCACCCCTTCAAGGGTGTTCCCGTAACCCACAAGACTTGTTTCCTTTGAAAATACTAAAAGGCGTAGCATTCCTATTTCTTAAATAACGGTTGAGTTAGGTAAGTACAAGAACCTAAAGAGCTAAGAGGCTATGAAATGAGCTAGTACTCTATTCTGAGGCAGGTTTTTCTTTGACTTCGCATATTACTTCAAAGAATAATAAATGAAATGTAACAGAAACAATGAGCTACATTATTGTTATATAATTTTTTAAAAACTAAATTAATTTTATCATGAAAAGACAGGAAGGAGAAGCCTGGGGCAAAAAAGGGAGGAAAAGCCTGGGGCAAAAAAAAAAAAAAAGCTAACAATTATTCATAATTATAATATGTTGATTACTGGGCTAGGGTTTTGGCAGACCCATTCTCTTCTAACCGTCATTAGAACAACAGTAATGTGGGAATCCACCAACACCCCCCACCGCTTGACAGAAGGGAAAGCTCTGGGAGACCACGAAACCCAAGGCCATACAAACAAGCAGGCAAGCCCAGCTGCCTAACTCCAAAGACCAGAGCAACAGACTCTCCCTCACCCACACGATTTAAGGTCTATCTGAAAGACTGTTCTCATAAGGCAAGAATAACTGGGGGGAGAACTGTATTGTGTGGCTGGTTCACAACAGCCACCTGATTGCTCTTTAAACTAGAGGAAGACACAAGAGCACAATGGAGGATACTGACAATTAAGATGAGGCTGGAGCTCCCTCTGCTGGTTTGTTTTAGAAGCAAAGGTCTAAAATGACTTTCAATGGATGCTTTCAGATCAAATAAGAAATTCTCCCATTCTTTCCATGGGGAACTTGTGACTGGGAGATATTTATTAATCTGTAAATAGATAAGGCACATATTAATAAAAAATAATAAACAGAAATGAGGAGGTAAAGGACAGAAATTAGCAATTATCAGAGGAATTTCCAGAGCGAGGATTAGTTGAACAGAAATCTTCATAAAATGGTCCATGTAAGAGCCCATCCAAGTGACTTTCCTCAATGGTTTGTTGAATGGTTTTACTTGTATTTTTAATTTTTTCTTCCATTCAAGACACGTGGATTCCTTTAACTCTATATGTACAATGACTCTTGAAGGGGCTTTCAAGTCCCTCTCCTTCTAGGTCTATGATAGGAGGTGGCGTCAGACACAGACTAAGTCCCAACGGGCTTCACCTCACTGTCAGAGGAACCTTCCCCTGACAGTCCACCCTCAAACTCCTCAAGTAAGTAACTGGCAGGGGCTTCTTCACTAGGACCCACAGCTAGAATTTAAGGAATGCTTCTCCATCTATGTGCATACATTTGTATCAAAATTGCATAAAATTCTGAACAGTCCCATCGATCCTCAATCAACACTAACTTTTAAGGCAGGCAGAAGAAGAAAACAGAAGTTCACCAATCTCTGTGTATCCAAACCCAGCTTCTGGCACGAATGCCAAAGGGCAGTCCTCCAAGTTAGGCCTCTGATCCTATTATTTTGTTTTTTTTCCAGCACAGGAACAGCTGAATGAACTTATGGATCCTGCCAACTGCCGAACAGGCTACAGTCCACCTGCTGTGCGGGCTCTCGAACCTTTCCTGAGGTATCTCCATTTCAGGTCTCATGGGCATTTCAAACTCCATTGCCTCAACACTTCAACACAGTGTCCTAACCCCACACGCCTGCTCCACTGTCCAGTGTTCCCATTTCAGCAATGGGAACACCATCCATCCTGCTGCTCAAGCCAGAGACCTTTCTGCTCTCCTTGTCCAGCTGACTCTAACCCCTGAATTTCTAAAATCCATCTAATTGCCCTCCATCCCCAGTACCAAAACCCTACCCCAGGCCACCAGTATCTTTCACCTAGTCTACTGCAGCTTGCCAATAAGCTGACTGGCCAACATCCCAAACTGCCTCTTTGCCAATATGCCCATTCTATTCCAGACACCGTGGTTTTATTATAGCCTGTGGTTTTTCACATTCATAAATAGAGAAGAATTTTAATTTCATCTGTCTCTGAGAGGCTGTTAGGCCAATTTAAGAAACACAGGCAGTCCATCAGCTTTGCCTGTGCGGTTTATTATTCCTAAAATACCATTCCCCATCCTCCCTGCCAGTCTTTCAAAGCCCTAATTCAGGTGTCAATCTTTCCATGAAGCTGTTTTGTATGAAGACAGTGGTCTTCGGTCAGGGCCAAGAATAGCTGCGGGTAACACAGAACAGTGGAAAGAAAACAGGCCTGCTTCTGAGGGCTCAGCAGCTCCTGTGGGCTCCGGGGAAATGGTCTACAACCTCTAAGCCCTGGCCTGATTGTCTATAAACCTGGGACACCACCTCTCAAGCAGAGTCATTCTGAGAATCCCATGACACACAGAGTGGACATTCACAAAGACTGGTTCTCTTTTCAGAACATCTGATCAGATTTACAGTCTGCTCCCACACAAATGAGCTTTACGTTTTTAAATGATTTTTACTGCTCTCCATTGGTATTATTTTCCAACTAAACTGAAAGGTCCTCTGGGGAAATTCACATTTAAGATGAAACGATGCTTTAGAGTTGAAAGCCCCATGTACTACGTTACGATGACTGTTCTTATTCCTACAGCAAATGAGGTGCAGCCTTGCCCTGAGATGCCTAGTAAATACTGGCTACTTACTTGGAGTCGGTTGAAAAGCATTCCACATGGCAACTCATGTATGGTAACTGCCATCACCCGCACACACCCAGCACCCAGGGAGACTTCAGGCCTGTGCTCACCTAATAAACTGGGATCTGCTCGGACCATCTTCTGCTTTTTCTTCTTCTTGCCACTTTGTACAGCCTCAAAGTTGGACTGTTGGTTGTTGCTCTGATTGGTCTGAAATACTGAATGGAGTGTACTGTGGTTCATCCCCCACACAGAGTCCTGTGAGACAAGATGGCACAAGGGAGATTACACAGTGGGTGCAGGTTTACCCACCCTTGGAGAGGGTTGTTTTACCCTCCCATTACCAAGTGGGAATTTAAAAACAGGAAGCCTAGCATGGCTCTGGAAATCATGAAATCAAGAGCAGGCCACTGAGCCACCATTTTCCTTCATGTGTGACATCTCATCAAGCCCTGCGTGTTCCCAAGGCCTGTCCTGGTAACTGTCAAGACTTCTCTAGTGTATGTGGAGTCTGTACCATTTGCTAGGAGACTAAACACACGGCAAGGAGTTGTGAACAGACCTCTGCACTCTGGCACTTTGCACGCCTCACCTCCCCCGAAGCCAAGGGTTCCTTTGTTCTCTGAGGCCCCAGGACAGAGAGGACAAGGCTGTAGACCAGCCGGTAGCATGTTACCAAACAAGGCGAATGTTGTGTACTTTATTCCTACCAGCAATACCTGAAGGGACCTGGCCCCAAAATATTATCCTTACACTTCCTACCAACCAGACAGCAAAAAAGTTAAACTATGAAATAGTCTACCAGCCATTCACATCTACTTGGTCTTATTACAGCAATTCATTTTAAATTGAAATCAGCTTCAATGAGCCAGCTGAGGGCAGAAGTGGTGGTAGTGGGGAGGGGATGAAGGAGTAGAAAAAGCACCAAAGAAGAACAAGCCTGGCTGTGTGTGTACACTGATCCTCCACCTCCTATCCCTGCACACAGAGGCGGCCACCCTTCGCACATGCAGAGCCTTCCGTATTGCTATAGGATGTCTTCTCCTTTGATGCTTAAAGTATTTTTCCTCGTGCTGTGACGGTGTTTTCATCTTCCACTTTCCTTTAATTTATCCCAGTTAGCCCATCCGCTCAAGTGGATTTTAAACGGTTTAACCGTCACTGTATCATACATATCCTCAAGAAGTCTATACCAAATATTGATTACTTCTAACAGAGAAAGCACGAGATTAAAGGATATGAATATTCTTAAACCTCTCCAAGAACCCTGCCAACCTGTCTTTCAGAAAACATGGACCTTTTTACACCCCCGTCAGCACCACACCAAGTGCAGGACACGCTGTGGGGGTGCCGGTCCCAGGGGGCAGCAGGCCCTGAGCACCAGAGGGTTAACGTGTATGTGTTAACTATTCAGAGCCAAATGTATGGGTCTGGGGCATGGTGGAATTTGTGATCCGATTAAGGCACACGTAGGAATCAAGAAAAATGAGGCTGGTGTGCCTAGTACAGAATGAATGGTTTTATCTGGTATTTGGAAAATTCACAAAGGTCTCTAGACGTATAATTTGAGAATGTCAAGTCTACCAATTTTTGAAAGCTTTGATTATTTTATGTACAAAAGTGGCCTCTATTTTAGTTTGCATTTCTCTGGTCTCTCAGCATTTACAGGTATTAAGACTCACTCACTCACGGAGCCTGTGCCCTCATGTCGCCCTCATACCTGCGGCTGCTGCGGCTGCGGCTGCGGCTGCGGCTGTTGCTGTTGCTGTTGCTGTTGCTGTTGCTGCTGCTGCTGCTGCTGCTGCTGCTGCTGCTGCTGACGCTGCTGGCTGGCTTTCTGTTTGGCACGGCGCTCGAGGAACTGCTTGGCAAACTCCTTGGCCTCAGAAGTATCTCCTAAATAGGCCCTGATATAATCATGGACTTCATAAGGAGATTCTACTTCTTTCAGGAAAGAAACAAACGTGGGAACTGCAATACGGGAGGGGAGAAGACATAAACAGTAACGATGAAATAATGAAGTACCACGTACAAAAACAGTGTCCGTTTTCAATAGACTGTCACGCCTAACACAGAAGTTAACGACAAACTTGAAAGGTATGCACAGCTACTGCCAGTGCTCCTTAATCTAGGGATGGAAAAAACGCTACCACTGCAACGTCCAAAATTATCTGAAACAGCACGGGGTCACACAAAGGCATGTCACACAGGTCTAACTTCACCAACTGTTAGCTGACTGAAACAGCTGCTTGCCTAAGACTGAAGTGATCTGGGATTCAAGCTTTCTTTCCTTAAATTCAATTAATATTTATTCAGCGCTCTGATGTGTGCCAGGCACCACAACAGAGATTAAAGATGCAGCCATCTCCTCCTGGAGCTTTTAATCCACTGAGATAGTATACTTTTAGAGAGAAATCACACGGAACACACCAGCAGGGTGGTAAAGGAGAAAAGCATGAGTATGAGAGTTAGATAGACCTGGGTTTAAAACTTGACTCTGAAATCTGCTGGCTGTGTGACCCTGATGAGTTACTTAATCATTCTGAGCCTCAGTTTCCTAATTTATAAAATGGAGATAATATCACCTATATTGTAAAGGTACCTTATAAAATCACTGCAAAGATAAATGGGTAACGTATGTTAAGCCCTAGAGAAAAGTGCCTAGCACACGGTAGGTGCTTAACGGATGGCAGTCACTGCTTTATTTACTAGTTTTCTCTGCAGGCTCTAGACCACTAGATGTTCTGTTACAACGATGCAATGGAGCCCTTCAGTTCCTTTAGTGCTCCGTTTTTAACAGATTGTTGATTTTAGACAGGGGTCCCTGGGTGGTGCAAACAGTTAATGTGCTCAGCTGTTGACCGAAAGGTTGGTGGTTCAAGTCCACCCTGAGGTGTCTCAGAAGAAAGGTCTAGCAATCTACCTCCAAAAAATCAGTCCTTGAAAGCCCTACGGACCACAGTTCTACTCTGACACACAAGGGTTGCCATGAGTTGGAATCAACTCGATGGCAACTGGTTTGATTTCAGATAAGACATCAGAGGTAGACTGGCTCCACTCGATCTATCAGTTGTGGGAATGTTTTCCACAAAACGCCTGACCAGTCTCTGTCCAGACACTCAGAGGGGGTGGGCTTACTTCCATCTACGGCAGAGGATTCTCTTCATGAACAGCTAACTACTAGCAAGTTCTTCTTCAACTTGTGCTGAAACCTTTTCGCTTCCACACACCGGTCCTAGCTTTATCCTACATAAAGAAGCCTACCTGCTCTGTCACATGACCCACCCACCCTCAAAAAAGGCAGGAAGGACGCAATGTCAAATCACCTCACCCTTCTCTTCCAGGTTGACCTTTTCCCCCACCATAACAGTGGCCTTACTTTGGACTTAATCCAGCTGGCAATGGCACTGCCCCTCATAAAGTGGGGAGTGTGGAACGAGGACCTCCTCTGTCCTGCACATCACTAAGGCAGCTTGAGATGGCATTTACTTTTTGACAACCACCGACAAACTATTTGAGCTTGGTATCACAGGACGTTTCCCACAAGTAATACTACTAAAACTCTCAAATTCTTATAGTAGGTGCAGGACTTGACCTCCGCTAGATTTCACCTCGTGAGTTTTGGCTCATGGTTCCAATCTGCCAGCCTCTCTGTGGGTTCTGCCTCTGCTGTTCCACATGCTGGGTTCCCTCTCGATTCTTACCATCCAGGTTATTTGCCGTGTTGAGGGCATGCAGCATCTGTTCACACCATTGGGTGAATCCATCCTGGACTTTATTTACTCCCTGAAAGAGCTTCAGTAACTTTTCTTCTTCTTCCACTTTCTTATTTTGCCGGTTAGACACACCTATGGATTTACTGAAGCAAAACAACAGGGCAATATTATATTCCCAGAAACTGTTACTATTATAATTATACTACAACACCATAAATAGATAATGTCCTGGCAACAGTACCCAATCCAGTAACCCAATAAATGCTTGGCTCCAAAGAAGAAAAAAAACCACAAATATTTGGATTTTGGGGGAGGGAGAAGAATACTCACTATCGCCTTAAAAATCTAGCGTCAGCTAATACCCTCTAGTTTGTGATTGCAGAGCTTCTATTCAGAGGAAATTACTACACTCCTCCTATGTGCCCTTAGGTAAGCTGCTTAACTTTGGCTGAGCCTCAGTTTCCTCATCTGTAAAATGGCACTAACACTTCTTAAGGAGCTCAAAGGCCTAGAGCAAGAGTGTCCGGGCAAAAACACTCAATAAGCTGGCAGGCGCTTGTTGTCTAATTCCTAATGTACCAGACCCTCGTTCGAGAAGAAGCAATCTGACACCACTGCCATTTATTAAGCAGTTACTATGTGCCAGGCACTTCACGAGTATTCACGTAATCTTCACAGTTACACCCAGTTACCACCAGTTAAGGTGTCATTATCATCTTCATCAGACAGATAAGGGAACTGAGGCTCCAAAAGGTCCTGTCCTGCCCAAGGTCACACAGCTAACAAGTGGTAGTGCTGGGATCTCAACTCATGCATTTAACACCAAAACCTATGCTTTCAGCAACACTGTCTACTGAGAAAAGAAAGGTGAAGATGATATGTAACTATTTCATTGTAAAAATAAATAGATTTCAGGTCATTACAGAGCTGTTTATGATACTCATTATAGTATAAAACCAAAACCAAACTCATTGCCACCAAGTCAAATCTGACTCATAGCGACCCTATAGTGTAAGTAACATAAAAGAAACAATGCTAAGATCTAGAAAATACTTTAGAGAAATGTTCAACAACAGAAATATTACACTACTCCTAGTATCTAGCAAGTGGTTACCATGTGGCAGGCAACAGACTAAATGCTCAGCAGTAGAAACACTCTCAGAAGGAAGCTCTAGAAATAATACAAATGTGTTTCTATGGAGAAGAAAGCAACCATCATAATTATGACCGCATATGCTTGGACACAGGTGAAAACAATACATATAAACTATAAACTACCTTCCTTGGCACCCCTCCCCCAAACAAACAAAACACCGCACACCAAGGAGCAATAGCTTGACCATTCTGAGCCCTACCTGAGACTGGCGTTGTTTTTATTTTTATTTGTTGAATTCCTAGGTCCCACCTCTTTCACTGCATCATCCCAGAATCCCATGTTGGAGTTTTTCGTGTCCGCATTACTCCAGATACTACTGACGAGGTCAGAGGCCCACTGGTTCGGGGGACCTGTATTTATAGAGCCCCAAACAGAATTCCCAATGCTGGTGTGCAGGTTGGAATGCTGTTAAATAAACAGATGACAATATTTAACACCATTTAACAATATTAGAAGATTTAAAAACAAAGAGCTTACAACAGTCAGAAACGATAACTAGTGAGCCCAGTCCATGGGCTGACGGCTTAGGAAGACGGACCCACCGTGTTATTCCGGGCTCTATTTGGCTGCTGCTGCTGCTGGTGTTGCTGCTGCTGCTGCTGCTTCTGCATCTGCCTGACCTCTTCCTGCTGTATCTCCAGGAGGGATTTTGTGGTGCCTGCAGGCTTGCTGACATTGCCCCAACCTGAAAGTTTCTGCTGCTGTT
The DNA here is from genome assembly GCF_000243295.1 of Trichechus manatus latirostris. Taxonomy (NCBI): domain Eukaryota; kingdom Metazoa; phylum Chordata; class Mammalia; order Sirenia; family Trichechidae; genus Trichechus; species Trichechus manatus. Next base: position 691,782 of record NW_004444185.1, read on the forward strand.
GCTGCTGCTGCTGCTGGAGTGCTTTCATCAGCTCCCTCTGCTGGCGCCTTTGCTACTCAGCAAAAACAAAAGCTAGCTCAGGATTCCCATTTTTAGACAATTGTTACAAATGTCCAGTATGCTAAAAGGAGTGCAAATACATAGTAGCTACACAAATTAAATAAAATACTCAACTAAGTTAATTATTTTTCTGCAAATACAGATGTAAACTGTCTGAGGTACTAAGAGGGGAAGAAGAGATTTGCTTCTTAAAAATTAAGTGCAGCTTTTGGTTAAACACAGAAATGAAACTCCCTAAAGCCCTGCCAAAATGACAGAAAATACATGTTTTTAAAAAACATAAGCCCACAGTAATGGACGGAGAGAACAAGACAGATTTAAAAGCTGGTAAAACCAAAACAAACCAAACTTGTTGCCATCGAGTCGATTCTGACTCACAGCGATCCTGTAGGGGCAGAGCAGAACTGCCCCACGGAGTTTCCAAGGAGCGGCTGGTGGACTTGAACTGCCGACCTTTTGGTCAGTAGTCAAGTTCTTAACCACTGGTAGTCAGATACATAATGATAACCAATGTAACAGACCCAATAAATTGACACCTAAGTAAAGGAAGCTCAGAAACAGGCTGATTTGTACAGAAAGCTCAAGAATTGGAGGTGCCGGGTATTTCAAACAGAGGAGTCCTGGTAAGGCTAACCTTGGCTGAAAGTCTTTCAGAAGAAACAGACTGCTTCCCCCACCCTACGCAGTGGGGTGAGTGTCCTTCCCTTACCCCAGAAGAAAACTGAATAATTCCTCTTTGGAGAGGCTGAACCAGAGAGACCCTTCTTCCTCCACGGGCTTACTTCCCAGGCAAGAGACTGGAGGATTTATTCTATGGCAAAGCTGACCAGCTCAAGAGTGAAAAAGCATAACACCAAGAGATGAGGGGAAGTGAAGTCCACCAAAGTGTCCTATATACCAGAACTCCAAGCAGCTTTGTAGGGCCTTACTCTCCAACATGAACAAACAGCCCAGGATCACCAAGCATTTGATGTGCGCTTCTCAGAGGAAAGCCAAAGACCAAAACAAACAAAGTTCAATGTAGTCAGAAACAAGACAAGGGAAAGTAGGAACTAGCCTTTAAAAAAGCTGTCAGTATAAAGGAGACTGGAGAAATCCCAGGAGTATGGCCCCCAGACGTCCTTTTAGCTCAGTGGTGAAGTCACTTCCGAGGTTCACTGTTCAGCCGGGGATTGGACAGCCCCATAAAACGAAACGGGACTAATGAGGCACAGCCATCCAGGGACAAGGGGCAGAAGGGGACAGGAAAGCTGGTGATAGGGAACCCAAGGTTGAGTAAGGACAGTGTTGATGTGTAATGAGGTCGTTAACCATTGTCATAGGGCAACATGTGTACTAACTGTTCAATGAGAAACTGTTTTGTTCTGTAAGCCTTCATCTAAAGTGAGAATAGCAGCACAACTGGAAGAGCATAGTCGATGTCACTGAACTGTGCATGTACAAATTTTTGAAACGGTGTATCTTTGGCTATGTATATTTTCACCAAAAAAAAAAAAAAAAAAAAAAAAAGGTTGAGAAGGGAGAGGGTTGACATGTTGTGGGGTTGTTAACCCATGTCATAAAACAGTATGTATACTACTGTTTAATGAGAAACTATTTGTTCTGTAAACCTTCACCTGAAGTACAATAAAAAATAAAAATAAAAAAAAGCTGTCAGTAATAAATATCCTTAGAGGTCAGATGGTGCAGTCAATGAATAATAGGCTATATATAAAAAGAAACATTTAGAGAAAATAAGCCTCAGGGGAGTTTGAAATAAGATAGCACGCATTAAAAGTTCAACAGAAAGCTAGAAAGCTAAAATTGAGGCAAAGTTCTACTAAGAAAGATAAAAAGACAGAGAAAAGATGGAAAACTCAGTATCAGTCCAGGGGGCAACCTGCAAGTGACAAGCACTCTAGGAAGACAGAACGCTAGCTGGGCAGCAAGTTGAGAACTTCCAGACCGAAACAGGGTAGAGGGTTCTGGGAAGATGTCTCCAGGGAACAAATGCAATGAAATTATCTTAGGTTCCCCAATGTGGGAAACGGGTACTGAGTGACATTTTCAGAGCTTTCGAAGGGTGTGCGAAGACTTAGAGGTTCAGAGAAAATCAATCAAAGGAAAACAGATAAGAGGAATTATTAACTTCTCACCAAAGAAGCTAATAAAAAGATGAACAAGACCTGTGATTCCCACTATTTTTTTTTTTTGGGGGGGGGGGAGGTTTAGCAGAGACCAAAATTATTAGAACAATTTCTAGCCTTGAAAGGAGAAGAGACACTCTGCTCTGCATCTGTTCGTTGATAACCTTTCAGAGACTAATAATTGTAGAGAAAGTTCAGTCTCTTTTTTTTCAGAAGGTAGGGAGTAAGGTGATTTTCAAGGTGAAGAAACTTTTTAGCCCACTGGTGAACCACATCACGTGGTGAGGCACACCACGTGTTAAAGCACATTCTTTCTGTGGTCAAGCACATCTGTGTCTCATAGCCCTTCAGTTTCAGTGAACTGTGCCATCCAGTCCAAAAACGACGACATGCGTTCTCTGACTGACTGCTCTGCCTCCAATCACATCATGTAAGCACTTTCTTTAGGTCTTTGCTACATGAGGTCACCTTTTCACAGAAGCCCTCCCAGACCACATTGCTTAAAAATGGACAGTTACTACCATCCCAAATCCCTACACACTCTCCCTACGCCCTCTCTCTCTCTCTCACTGGGGCTTACTACCTCCTGCTGTGCCTATGTTTTACCTACTTCTTATTGACCATCACCCCTAAATTAGAGTGTAAGCTTTATGAAGGCAGAGATTTTTGTCTGCTTTGTTGTTGTTGTTAGGTGCTGTCAAGTTGGTTCTGACTCACAGCAACCCTACGTACAACAGAAAGAAACACTGCCAGTCCTGCGTCATCCTCAGTCATTGCTATGCTTGAGCCCATTGTTGCAGCCACTGCGTCAATCCATCTCAGCGAGGGTCTTCCTCTTTCTCGCTGGCCCTCTGCTTTACCAAGCATGATATCCCTCTCCAGGGACTGGTCCCTCCTAATAACATGTCCAAAGTATGTGAGACGTAGTCTCACCATCCTCGCTTCTAAGAAGCATTCTGGTTGTACTTCTTCCAAAACAGATTTGTTTGTTCTTTTGGCAGTCCATGGTATATTCAATACTCTTCACCAACACCACAATCCAAAGGCGTCAATTCCTCTTCGGTCTTCCGTATTCATCGTCCAGCTTTCACGTACGTGTGAGGTGACTGAAGACACCATGGCTTGGGTCAGGCACACCTCAAGTCTTCAAGGTGACATCTTTGCTTTTTCAACACTTTAAAGAGATCTTTTGCAGCAGATCTGTCTAATGCAATGCGTCTTTTGATTTCCTGACTGTTGCTTCCACGGTGTTGATTGTGGATCCAAGTAAAATGAAATCCTTGACAACTTCAATCTTTTCTCCGTTTTCCATGATGTTGCTTACTGGTCCAGTTGTGAGAATTTCTGTTTTCTTTGTTGAGGTGTAATCCATACTAAAGGCTGTAGTCTCTGATCTTCATCAGTAAGTGCTTCAAGTCCTCTTCAATTTCAGCATGCAAGGTTGTGTCATCTGCATGTTGCACCTTATTAATGAGTCTTCCTCCAATCCTAATGCCCCATTCTTCTTCATATAGTCCAGCTTCTCGGATCATTTGCTCAGCATACAAACTGAACACGTACGGTGAAAGGATACAATCCGGACGCACACCTTTCATGACTTTAAACCACATAGTATCCCCTTGCTCTGTTCGAACGACTGCCTCTTGATCTATGTACAGGTTCCTCTTGAGCACAATTAAGTGTTCTGGAATTCCTATTGTTTGCAATTTTATCCATAATTTGTTATGATCCACAAGTGGAATGTCTTTGCATGGTCAATAAAGTCTTTGCATAGTCAATAAAACACAGGTAAACATCTTCCTGGTATTCTGTGCTTTCAGTCAGGATCCATCTGACATCAGCAGTGATATCCCTGGTTCCATGTCCTCTTCTGAATCTGGCTTAAATTTCTGGTAGTTCCCTGTCAATATACTGCTACAGCTGCTTCTGAATGATCTTCAGCAAAATTTTATCTGTGTGTGATATTAACGATATTGTTCGATAATTTCCACATTTGGTTGGATAACCTTTCTTGGGAATAGGCATAAATTTGGATCTCTTCCAGTCAGTTGGTAGCTCTCTTCCAAATTTCTTGGCATAGACAAGTGACTACTTCCAGTGCTGCATCTGCTTGTTGAAACATCTCAGTTGGTATTCCGTCGATTCCTGAAGCCTTGTTTTTTGCCACTGCCTTCAGTGCAGCTTGGACTTCTTCCTTCAGTACCATCGGTTTCTTATCATACGCTGCTTCCTGAAATGGCTGAACGTCGATCAATTCTTTTTGGTATAGTGGTTCTGTGTACCCCTTCTATCTTCTTTTAATGCTTCCTGCGTCATTTAATATTTTCCAGTAGAATACTTCAATATTGCAACTCAAGGCTTGAATTTTTTCTTTAGTTCTTTCACCTTGAGAAATGCTGAGCATGTTCTTCCCTTTTGGTTTTCTAACTCCAGGTCTTTACACATGTCATTATAATACTTTACTCCGTCTTCTCAAGCCGCCCTTTGAAATCTTCTGTTCAGCTCTTTGACTTCATCATTTCTTCTTTTCACTTTAGCTACTCGATGTTCAACAGTAAATTTCAGAGTCTCTTCTGACATCCATTTTGGTCTTTTCTTTCTTTCCTGTCTTTTTAATGACCTCTTGCTTTCTTCATGTATGATGTCCTTGATGTCATTCCACAACTCGTCTGGTCCTCGGTCATCAGTGTTCAATGCATCAGATCTATTCTTGAGATGGTCTCTAAATTCAGGTGGGATATGCTCAAGGTCATACTTTGCTGTCTTGGACTTGTTCTAATTTTCTTCAGTTTCAACTTGAACTTGCATATGAGTAACTGATGGTCTGTTCCACAGTCAGCCCCTGGCCTTGTTCTGACTGATGATACTGAGCTTTTCTATCATTTCTTTCCACAGATGTAGTCAATCTGATTCCTGTGTAGCCCATCTGACGAGGTCCACGTGTACAGTCATCATTTATGCTGTTGAAAAAAGGTATTTGCAATGAAGAAGTCATTGGTCTTGCAAAATTCTATCATGCAATCTCCAGCATCATTTCTATCACCAAAGCCATATTTTCCAACTACCAATCCTTCTTCGTCTCCAACTTTTACATTCCAATCACCAGTAATTATCAATGCATCCTGACTGCATGTTCAATCAATTTCAGACTGCAGAAGTTGGTAAAAATCTTCAATTTCTTCATCTTTGGCTTTAGTGGTTGGTACATAAATTTGAATAATAGTCCTACTAACTGGTCTTCCTTGTAGGTGTATGGATATTATCCTATCACTGACAGCATTGCACTTCAGGATAGATCTTGAAATGTTCTTTTTGATGATGAATGCAACGCCATTCCTCTTCAATCTGTCATTCCTGGTATAGCAGACCCTATGACCGTCCAATTCAAAATGGCCACTACCAGTCCATTTCAGCTCACTAATGCATCGGATATCAATGTTTTTGCATTTCCTTTCATTTTTGTCGATTTCCAATTTTCCTAGATTCATACTTTGTACATTCCATGTTCCTATTATTAACGGATGTTTGCAGCTATTTCTTCTCATTTTGAGTCGTGCCATATCAGCAAATGAAGGTCCCGAAAGCTTGACTCCATCCACGTCATTAAGGTTGACTCTACTTTGAGGAGGCAGCTCTTCCCCCGTCATCTTTTGAGGGCCTTCTAACCTGAGAGGCTCATCTTCCGGCACTGTATCAGACAATGTTCCACTGCTGTTCATAAGGTTTTCACTGGCTATTTCTTTTCAGAAGTAGACCACTGGGCCCTTCTTCTTAGTTTTAGTCTGGAAGCTCAGCTGAAACCTGTCTGCCATGGGTGACCCTGCTGGTATCTCAACACCAGTGGCACAGCTTCCAGCATCACAGAAACACGCAGGCCCCAGAGTATGACAAACCAACAGACTTGTGGGGATTTAGTCTGCTTTAGTCTCAGCTATATCCCCAGACTATAACCAAGTACGTACTCAATAAATACGTACTGAATGAACGAATGAATGCAGCACCTAATGGCACGCTCATCCAAACCGCTTCACTTAGTCATTTTCTCCTGTTAAGAACTCTGCTCTTGCTTTTTATTTCCATCTTTCACTCTTTTGTATCCTTCCTATCCTAATATGGACTACAGAATAGAGACTTAAAAGCAGAGGTACTTTATTTCTGTCATATTATGTTTTTCTAGGTTAGTCAGGAAACTCAGTACCTTCTAGAGAAAAATGTATTCTGCATTCTAAACACCAAATTTACAAAGGATTATTTGTACAAAACTGACCCCCAATTTTGAATGACCCACGTAAATTTATTTATGAGCTATTCTCAAGAACTATGGTAATATGTTTAAGGTAACTGAACATTTATGGAACCCAATCTTAATGTTATTCCTATTGGATCCTTCGTATTTGTCAAAGGGGGACAGTCCTGGCTCACTGGTAGAACTGTCACCTTCCATGTGGGAGAACCAAAACCAAACCCACTGCACCAAGTCAATTCTGACTCAAAGCAACCCTATAGGACAGAGTAGAACTACCCGATAGGGTTTCCAAGGCTAATATTTATGGAAGCAGACTGTCATGTCTTTCTCCTGCAGAGTGGCTGGTGGGTTTGAACCACCGATCTTTCGGTTAGCACCCAAGCACTTTAACAACTGTGCCACCAGAGCTCTATGTGGGAGACGGAGGTTCAATTCCCAATCAATGTAGCTCATGCACATAACCATTTTTACTGGTGGTTTTCATGTTGCCATGATGCTGAACAGGTTTCAGCAGAGCTTTTAGACTAAGACAGAGTAGGAAGAAAGGCCTGGCATTCTACGTGCAAAAATCAGCCAGTGAAACCCTATGGATCACAACGGTCCAATTCACAACTAATCGTGGGAACAGCGCAGGATTGGGCAGCTTTTTGTTCCACTGTTCATGGGGTTGTCACGAGTCAGACTCCTATGCGACAGCTGCTAACATTTGTTAGAGTGACCAGATTGCAGACTTTAAAGAGTTTAATAATGAACATCCAAACTCTTGACAATTCTGACAATAATAATTTTCTTCAGTAACTACTAACCAATTATGCACACTACCTATTCTGGAATACTGTTTCACTTTTTAAAACTTTTTAAATTTACCTCTTCTCGAAGCTGCCGTTCTCTTTCTTCTTCTAGTTTTTGGATTTCGGCCAATGACAGCGTTGCCTGGGACTGACATGCTGTTGTGTTGGACTGCTGGCCCCACGTTGAAGAAGAGGGAAGCTAATGAAAAAGGGAAAGAGTTCATGAGGGACGGTGGACGGGAAACAAAGAAGCAATAATGCATTATGTACAGCCAGAACATTCCATCTCCCTCAACTCTTATTTACAACATTCAATTCAAATTTCCTTCTACATTAGACTCTCTCAGTCAATTTGCTTCTTCGCTTCCTTAATTTTTTGCCACTGCCCCAAACCTAAGATAATTTTAAACACTTTAGGATAACATATACACACATGTATTTGACCTACCATTTTAAGACTGCAAATATGTAACATTTGGTACTGACATATACATCTAATAAAGTGAAAGGTGGAAACAAAAGAATCAATAAACTGGCCTGGAGATTTTTAATCCAACAAGGCACAAGGAGCATGATCTGCTACTGTCCAGTGAAAGGGTTAAGGATGAGCTACCTGAAGGGACCGCTGAGGCAGCAGCTACAGGAAATGCAGGCATTGTTCTCTCAGGATTTTATGAGAAGGGGTCACTGCTAACCAGGCTGTAGCTTCTAGTCATCAGCACTAAGTTGTTTTTAATCAAGAACGCTGTGTTCCCTGTCCCTTCACATTACTGACTAAAGTAGAGTATACCTAGTTTGGGTCCTGAACATGTTAATGTTTTCAAAAGCCTAATTGTTATAAAGAAGACCTGTGGGCGCAGTGGTTAAGTGGTCAGCTGCTAACTGAAAGGTCAGCGGTTAGAACCCACCAGCTGCTCCGCAGGAAAAAGATGTGGCAGTCTGCTTCCATAAAGATTTACAGGCTTGGAAACCCTATGGGGCAGTTCTACTCTGTCCTATAGGGTCGTTAAGAGTCGGAATCAACTTGACGGCAGTGGGTTTGGTTTGGGTTTTTCAGTTATTCTAAGGGAATCCTTGTTCTTCTTGGCCAGAACAAGATATGCTCCAATTTTGAAATGTCTTATGGCTCTTTAAAAAGAAAAAGAAAAAGAAAAAAAAGACCACCCTAAAGCCTTTTAAAGTTTGTTTAATAAAAATAATACATGTGCATGGATTAAAACAAATAAAATACTAACCAGTCCCCAAAAGAATGGATCTACAGCAGAAATCTCTAAGAGTGGAACTGATGGGACAAAGGGCATAAACCATTTAAATTTTCATTGATATTGTAAAATAGCTCTAAAACCATGAAACTCTTAGAAGAAAACTTAAGAGTAAATCTTCGTGACCTCAGACTTGTCAATGGATTCTTAGATATGACACCTAACGTACTAGCAACAAAAGAAAAATAGGTAAGCTGGACTTCTCAAAATTAAAAACTCTTCTCCATCAAATGACACTACCCAAAAAAGAAAAAGACAACTCATAGAATGGGAGAAAATATTTGAAAATCATATCTGATAAGGGGCTTGTATCTTAAATACATACAGAACTCTTAAAACTCCAAAAAAATACAAATAATCCAATTAAAAAGAAATGGGCAAAGGATCTGACTCTTTCTCCAAAGAAGATCTACAAATGGCCAAGGAGCACATAAAAAGATGCGCAACATCACCAGTCATCAGGGAAATGCAATTCAAAACCATGACGTACAACTTCACACCACCAGCACAGCCATAATCAAAACGTCAGATGATAAGTGCTGGCAAGAATGTGGAGAAACTGTAATCTCATACACTGTCAGTGGGAAAGTAAAATGACACCAGTCTGTTAGTTCCTCAAATGGTGAAACAGAGTTACCGTGTGACCCAGCCACTGGATTCCTAGCTATACACCTAAAGAAATGAAGGCATGCACACAGCCCAGAAATGTGTCCATGAATGTTTACAGTAACATTATTTACTAACAGTCAAAAAACAGAAACAACCTACATGTCCATCGTCTGATGAATGGATAAACAAAACGTGGTCTATCCATACAATGGAATACTATTTTGGTCATAAAAATGAATGAAGTAGTGACATGGATGAACTTGAAAACATTATGCTGAGTGAAAGAAGGCAGTTGTAAAAGACCATGTATTAGAGGATCCATTCATATGAAATATCGAGAATAGGACATAAAAATATAGAAATGTAGAGACAGAAGGCTGATTAGTGGCTGCTTAGGGCTGAGGGGCACAGGCAGAAGTAGAGGGATGAAACTGTTCAAAAACCGACTGTCGTGATGGCTGCACTTGTCTGTTACTACACTAGAAAGGCTGTTCAACTTGTATGGACACGTTAACTGGGTGGGCTGTATAGGAAATGAATTATATCTCAATAAAACTATTTTCAAAAATACTGCTTGTTTCTTCTCACAAAAGCCTTTCACAATTCCTCCTAACCATCTCACGTTCTTTATCTTCATTCAGAATGTTTATAAAACATCTCTACAGTCTTTACAGGAGGACAAGAGGCCAAAACTGGACAGAGTGGAGAGCCCCAGGCAGACGAGAGAGAGATCCAGAAACTACCCATGCCTTTGCCCCTCCCTCATGCCCATATTCTTATCAGTCTTAAGTAGGTCTTTTATTTTTAACGACCTTTCCAGGGCCCTGCAGACAAGGACATATGGGTTCTAACAGGTGGCTCTGCTACCAGCTCTCAGCTGGACCCAAGGCAAGTGATTTATATTCTTAACATTTCTCTTCTCTAATCAAATACAGGTAATAACACCTAAGCTTTGTAAGGGAGGTTGTGAAGACTGAATGAGATGTATGTCAGCATGGTGCTGACACAAAGCCTGTACTCAGTAACTGGTGGTATCTCCAGCCCCTCTATCAGACCTAGACCAAGCCCTCCTCTCCCTCCCCTGGTGACTCCACCAGCCCTGCCTCAACTGGTCTGCTGACCTTCAGGCTTGTTGTCTTCAAGCCCATCTTCCAGTTAGGTCTCAAAGTGACGGATATGCTCCTATAAAACTGATGGTGCTGTGCCCTAGTTGAAAGTACTTCAGAGGTCCACTCCTTCCGCACACCTTGAACTCCTAATCCTTTAGCCGGGTATACGCAGCCCCTAGAGATCTGGACCCTTCCCACACTTACTGCAGACCTCACACTGCAGCAACAGTAACCTACTTTTCAAATCCCCCAAATATACCAGTGTTTCTTGCCTTCATGCCTCCCTTCACCCCATGCTGTCTCCTCTCTCATACACATCCCCCACCCCACTCCCCAAGTTGCCTGTTTACTTTTTTTTTAATTCCCCTCCCTAAAGATTCCATCTAGAAGTTACCTCTTTCAGGAAGCCTTTCTAAACTTCCCAGATCAGAGATTAGGGAAACCGTCTCGGTTTGCCTGCATCGCTCTCATGTCCTAGCCTCTTCGGTTTATTCCTCTCTTGTTCCACTGTCTAACACAAAGTATATTCTAATACCATAGCATGTTGCTGATCGAAAAATCCAAAGCGGTAATACCTAACAATACAGGAAGCACACTGTTTTACTGCTACTGGAAGGAAGTGGCTCCTGCAGCCGCTGTCCAGTGTTTTACCTTCATCTGGGCCAGCTGTTGCTGCTGCTGCTGCTGCTGCAATCTGCGGAGCGCCTCCTGCTGCTGTTGCCTCTGCCGCATCAGCTCCTTCTGGCGCTGCAGCTCCAGCTCTTTCCTCTTCCGTTCCTCCTCCTCGTGCCGGAGACGGGCCGCCTCCTCTTCCATCCGCAGCCGGTTTTCCTCTAATTGACGCTGAGCTTCTTCTTCTTCCCGGGCCCATTTTGCAGCCTCCTCTTCCTTCCCAGAAGGAAAAATTAAAGAAAAGGAAATAAAAAAGAAAATTAACTGTAGTAAAAAAAACAAAACAAAACACTATGCAAAGGCATGCAACTATGTGGATCATAACAAATTATGGGTAACACTGTGAAGAATGGGAATTTCAGAACACTTAATTGTGATCGTGAGAAACCTGTACATAGACCAAGAGGCAGCTGTTTGAACAGAACAAGGGGATACTGTGTGGTTTAAAGTCAAGAAAGGTGTGTGTCAGGGTTGTATCCTTTCACCATACTTATTCAATCTGTACTCTGAGCAAATAATCTGAGAAGCTGGACTATATGAAGAATGGGGCATCAGGATTGGAGGAAGACTCATTAATAACCTGTGACATGCAGGCAACACAACCTTGCTTGCTGAAGGTGAAGAGGACTTGAAGTACTTACTGATGAAGATCAAAGACCACAGCCTTCAGTATGGATTACACCTCAACATAAAGAAAACAAAAATCCTCACAACTGGACCACTAAGCAACTTCGTGATAAACAGAGAAAAGACTGAAGTTGTCAAGGATTTCATTTTACTTGGATCCACAATCAATGCCCATGGAAGCAGCAGTCAAGAAATCAAAAGACGCATTGCATCGTGCAGATCTGCTGCAAAAGACCTCTTTAAAGTGTTGAAAAGCAAAGATGTCACCTTGAAGACTAAGGTGCGCCTGACCCAAGCCATGGTGCTTTCAGTCGCCTCATATGTATGTGAAAGCTGGATGATGAATGAGGAAGACCGAAGAAGAATTGATGCCTTTGAATTGTGGTGAACCATCTTGGAAGAAGTACAGTCACAATGCTCCTTAGAAGCAAGGATGGCAAGACTATGTCTCACATACTTTGGACATGTTATCAGTAGGGATCAGTCCCTGGAGAAGGACACCATGCTTGGTAAAGTAGAGGGTCAGCAAAAGAGAGGAGGACCCTCTACGAGATGGACTGATACAGTGGCTGCAACAACGGGCTCAAGCATAACAACGGTTGTGAGGATGGTGCAGGAATGGGCAGTGTTTCGTTCTGTTGTACACAGGGTCGCTATGAGTCGGAAATGACTTGATGGCACCTAACAACAACGATAACAAAGAAGAACTGATGCCTTTGAATTATGGTGTTGGCAAAGAATACTGAATATACCCTGGACTGCCAGAAGACCAAACAAGTCTGTCTTGGAAGAAGTACAGCCAGAATGCTCCTCAGAAGCGAGGATGTCGAGACTTCATCTTGGGTACTTTGGACATGTCATCAGGAGAGACCAGTCCCTGGAGAAGGACATTATGCTGGGTAAAGTAGAGGGTCAGCCAAACAGAGGAAGACCTTCATGGAGATGGACTGACACAGTGGCTGCAACAATTGGGCTCAAACACAGCAACAACTGTGCGGATGGTGCAGGATTGGGCAGTGTTTCGTCCTGTTTGTATACAGGGTCGCCATGAGTCAGTACCGACTCGATGCACCTAGCAACAAAAAATTATACCATAAAAATAAGAGTGAGGAGTGACTGGTGGTACGGATAAAACAGAAATGGCAGAATGTTAATAATTACTGAACTGGCTGACAGGTATGTGGGGATTTATTATACTCCTCTGTTTATTTTGTATAAGTTTGAAACTTGCTAAAAAGAACACATTTTACAACTTTTCTTACCATGTATCTGAGAAAAAGCCAGAGTGAAGATAAATTTTACTTTTTCTCTCAAAAAATAGGTTTTCATTTTAAGAAACAAAAAATTTAGAAGTAATAAGAGCCAGATGGGTCTCTTTTGGTAGTTTCAAGCAACATAAGAAAATTTTAAATGGGCTATCCTAGTATTTTCTTCATCACTAATTCCCGGTTGAAAAGGAGCAACGAGAAGATCAAGCCATCTGGTCACCTGCTTGCGTAACAATTCTTCCTGCTTCCGCCGTTCTTCCTCTTCTCTCCTCCTCTCCTCCAGCCTTCTAAGAGCTTCTTCTTGTTGCTGCCGTTCTTCCTCTTCTCGCTGCCGCCTTAACGCGATTTCTTGCTCCCTCTGGCGCCGCAGAGCCTCTTCCTAAAGAAAAAAGGGGGATGGAACTGTGATTCTCAAATAATATATCTTAGTTTGAAAAGGAATAGATTAAGTATTACTAAAACCCTCTTAACAGTAAATACAGAAATATGTAACCAGGATCTAGAGTTAAAAGTATTTATGTGAGTTGGGGAGTGGGCACAATGAGACTTAAAAAAATCTGTCTTTAAAATATTAGTAAACAGCAATACCCTGTGAAGTCTATCCCAGTTTCTGTATTAACTGCATCATTTACTGATTAACCCTAGGAAGGTCCACATTAGGATACAGCCTTTGGTTTCTCCACTGGTACTTTCAGTGACCATTTTTTAATTCACTGAGAAATCAACATAGCCACCAATGAAGCCTGGTGAGGTAGGAGGTAGTTCTCTAGTCAGTACTGAGTAATGCAGTGTTTCTCAGAATATGTTCTGAGTTCTTCCGAAGAACAAAGTTCCACCGACAGTACTAAGTATTATACAGAAAAGGGTCCCACTGTCAAACTAATTGAGGGAACAGTGAGCAGGGAACACTGAGCAAAACAGAATTAAATGGGTTTTACTGCAATACTACTTCAGCCTTTGTATGCCAATGTACACTATAACTAAGAAATATTAGTAGTTTAGAAACTTAATCTCAAATGGCCCCTTTTGTTTTTCACAGAGTACCTTTGGAGGCCAACAACATGTGAAACGTGAAGGCCAGATTTTCGGGCTATTACAGACTGGATTCTTTCACTCGGGGTCTACGAAACACCCCAATAAAAAAGTAGGCCAAGTATATGAGTACAGAATTCTATAAAAGAAATGCAAATGGCAAAAAAACACGAAAAATGTTCAACATCACTAGTGAGAAATACTTAAGACTTAGCTATAAGGATTTTCATTCAAACTCTCTTGTAACAGTGAAAAATTGGGAACAACCCTCATGTCCAATAACAGGGAACTGGCTAAGTTATCATAACTTATCTATAAAATGAAATTTCATATAGTGAACAAGTATGATGTAGATTTGTATACTGGACATGGGAAAAGGACATAATGTATGTCAAAAGGTAGGTTACAGAACACTAAGTACAAATGATAAATATATCTTAAAAATAAAAAAGCTATGTAGTTACATGTCTGGTTTTTCCTCCTTTCTGAAACACTAGTCCCTAGTATAGAGGTGAAAGCAGGACAGGTTCAAGGAAAAGAGCAAAGAAAGGGCAGAGGTCTGAGTTAAAGGTAAGCATAATTTTAAATAGCATATTTGGCTCTCAAAAACATTGACATTTAATGCTGCACACCAAAGTTACTTCCTTCATTGTTTTCAGCAGCAAGGGTGGAACTTCAGAAATCTAACTGGTCTATAAAACCACAGGAAATTCACAAAGGAACTCCATTGGGAAGATTTACTAGGACTGAAGAATACCCTCCCGTGGGTGTTAGCAGAGAGCAGACGTTCTCTCTAAAGGTCAGTGAGTCTTCCAGGACTCTCCAGGGCTAATCCCACGGTCAGAGTGCTCGGAGGTGTACCTGTTTCCTTCGGGCAAGCTCCTCTTCTTCCCGCCTTTTCCTCTCCTCCTCCTGCTGTCTCCGAAGCATTTCTTCCTGTTGTCTCCGGAGTTCTTCTTGCCTCTTGCGCTCCTCCTCTTCCCGTTTTGCCCTCATTTCTGCCTCTCTCCTCTCCTGTTCTAGCTGTGATTACACGAGAGAGCTCTCAGGAACCTGGAGCCAAGCACTGAGTACCAGCCTCACCACGCAGTACTGGCAGGAGGGGCTGGGGTGTGCAGACCCTACCACTCACTGAGTCCCCTGGAACGGCTCCCTCCCAGTCAGCACTCTCAGGAGCTCTGGTATGTCACAGCAACACGAGCACAGCTTCATGCTCTCTAAATTGAGTGTACTTTCTCCCCGCCTGTCTGCCTACCTCCTCACTCCACACTGTCACTAAACACACCACAGGTCCTAGGCACCGTGGAAAAGAGGCCAACGGGAAGGTAACTAAGAATTTTTTTAGAGTGGCGTTTCTTTACTTTTTCCTACAAAAGGATAGCTGGCTGAAGATCTAGCAGTGTGTGGCTACAAGGTTTCAACAGCAATGCTGCAAAGCTTCTAGTGTAAAAAAACTATAGAATTCTTTAACGTTTGAAGACCAATCACTAAACAAATCCTATCATTTACAGTTCCCAAACAAGAATCGATCCAGTACCTAGTCTCTGGTCCCACTGCCACAGCTTCAGTTCAGACCTCTGCTTTTCTCACCCACATTCCAAAGAGTCTCTTATCCAGTTTCCCAGCTTCCTGTTTGGCCCACTTTCCCCAGCTCAATGCCACCCTTTCCCTCAAAAAAAAAAAAAAAAAAAAAATCACTCCCAGACCTACTTTCAACAACGCCCTGCACCCTGAAAATAAAGCCTAACTCTGTAACATGATCTATGCAAGGCTCTTCATGACTGGTCTGCCTCATCAACTTTCCTCTCCTCTCTCATCATTTATCCCTCAGACTCACTGTGGTTCCAAGCCAGATCGAATTACTGAGCATTTCTGGACCTTTATGGGTGCTGTTTCCTTCAACTGCAATTGAATTTTCACCTCTTTCTACTTCTGTCATGCCCAAACCCTTCACCTGGGCTAAGTCCTAATCTCTTCCCAGTGAACATGAGTTCACAGTTCATCAGAAGTGTTACCCAGCTCCTGATCCCCACCTCTACAACTGCGTCCATGTGCTTCTCAACCACCCTGTCATTGTAATGTCTGTCCCTCTGGGCCGCAGACTGCAAGCTCCTTGAAGGACCCATCTTCCATCATTTATGTACTCGCCACACAAAGCACTGGGGACCAGAAGGCACATGAAAGTTACTTAGACTACGGCCTCTCACTCATTTACAGAGACAGACCCTGACCATGAACCCTTTCCACATTCTGGGCACTCGAAGGAGACAGTCACTTCCTCAAAGGACAGGGACACATTAAATATAAAACAGGAACAAGACACCCTTGGAGGCACACACACCCAGAAATCATTACGATGATGCTAGGTGTTGAAAGTACTTCTGGCAAGTACTAAAACCAAAATTCCAGATTCTTAGCTCCTCTAGAAAATGTGAATGGAACACAGGATCTAATGTTAATGTTGAGCTTTTCAGCTACATGTCTGGGGACACTAAGAAATGCAAACACCACCCCAGAGCTTCGGCGGGGAGCTATAGCCTCCTGCAGCAAATCTCAGACCACAGATCGGGGGTCTAATAGGCAGTGTAGCGGCTAGTTTCTTAGTCTTCAGACTTAGAACAAATGTTTCTACCAAAAATGATATAACTTAAACTATGCCCATGGCCATGATTATTAATATGTCAACCAATCAATTGATCACTTAATTTTAGTTCTGTTTTGAGGTTTGAGGGTCCTTAAACCAGCTAAGCAGCAGTAGACTAAAAGGAGAAAAAGCACAGCTAGCTAGAGAGAAGTGGAGACCAGCAGACGGAGCACCCATGCACTCAGCCACAAGGCACGCGCTGCTACAGAAAGTGAGGGTCTGACCTTTGCAGCCTTGGCCTTCTCCATCTGCTGAAGCTGCTCCAGGGCTGGTCCTGGAGTCGTGGTGTCCAGGGGAAGATCCCACACACTGCCACCTTCCCAAACTGTAGGACAATGACGGGGGAAAATGGGAGAGACATCAGAGCTTCCACACATGGTCACATAGCCATAAGCCTGATGACAAAAGCTGCTTCCCTATTCTGGAAGGAGCTCCATCACACCCATCTGTTCTGCTTTTAAATCGACCACACTGCCAGTGGGCTCTAGTTTACGTCACACCCTACAACACAGCCAGAAGGAAAGAAAGTATCAGGCATTTACTAGGCAACTAATTTGATCCTCGCAAAGCCCTATAAGGTATCTGTTCATAGCCCCGTTTTCACAGAAAAAGAAACTAAGGGTCAGAGGCGGTTTTGTAACATTCTCAAGGGCCCACAGCAAGCATGTGGCCATGCCGGGACTCAAACCCACGTGTACTCAATTCCAAAGCCCACGGTATTTCCAGTAACCACACAGCCTCTTACTGCACACCCAGTGGGGACAAGAGAGGTGCAGCAGAAGCCTGGGCAGGTCTCACACGTGACACCTGGTCCTGACCAAGACGTACCGCAGCATCAGGTCCGGAAGGCAACAGATAAGGGCTTCCGAGTCTGTGTTCCTCTGTCAGCTAGGCTTGCTGACACCACTTTTCAGCATTCTCTATTTCCTACTTTCCTATGATAGTCAATTTATGGACTGTTAATTGCTATCTGTACAAAACCAATGGAATGTTTGTAAAAAACCTCAATTTCACACAAATCCAAAGAGAAAAAAATGTTTAATAAAATAGTTGTAGCTTCCCAAAAAGATGGAGAATATTTTAATAACTATAAATGGCTATCAAGTAAAAATAAGGTAGGCATAGCAGAGAAACTTGGTAAGAAAGGATACCCGATCCTTCCCCTCCACACTCCCCAGGTCAGTGTTGCTAAGAGAACTACAGCCTGAATGGCTGAATGGGTCTAAAAATATCCATCAACGCTTATGGTTCCTGAGAATTTTCAATACAACTATAACCTCTTATCAGGACTATCCATGATTCCAACTCTGCACCTCTGCACGTATCAGACCTCGACAGAAGTACTTCACCAATATCAAGATTTTAAAAAAATCTCAACCCAAAATTTTCTAATTTGATGCAAAAAGATCAGAGAATGAGGCAAGGTGTTCTTTTCAAAGCAGGTTTTTCTCCTCCTAAAATCTGTGGGCCCTTGCAGTGATCGAAAAAGATGGATCACCATTACTTTTGTTTTTATTTATGTTTTTCACTCTGGCTGAAGAGATCAAAGACGATTTAAAAGACTTTTTTTCCACACTGGTTAGAGCAACATAAAAATTGACTCAGATATAAGAAATCTGATCTTCTAAAATGATTTATAACAAATTCTTAACAGTTTATTTCAATAGTGACTTCAATCTTTTGTTGGAGTCTATTAAAAAAAAGTAACTTTTTGTTGATATTCAATACTAAATGGATACAAAAATCTGATACTTTTTTTAAAAACTGAATATAAACTTATTATTAGAATCTAAAACCTTGAAGCTATACTAAAGCCCTGGTGTAGGTTTTTACCTGTAGGCTGTGAGGCTGTTGGCTGAAGCTCCCAGATAGAGCCAGTATCTGGCACGGACACAGACCTAGTTACTGAGGGAATGATGTTCTGATCAGATATTCTGCAAAAGGGAAATAAAAAATCAACTTGTTCTTGTCATTTGCATAAATCAGATGAAGAGGAATTTCTATGTTATTTCTAGCTTTTCCAGGTTATTTGGCCAGAAAACTCTTTCACTGTTTTAACTAAAGCCTAACACTATCAAACAACAAAGTCAGAGGCACAATAATCACATGTATTAGAAGATACTGATTTCTAAATAATGGACACACCTACTATCTTAAAAAATCCTGAATATCTTAATAAAACCCACAGGAGCATCACATTGTAACGAAAAAACCTTAAACAGTAAGTCAAAAGGTCTGCATTTTAGTTCTGTCTCTGAAGTTTCCTGTGTGTTATGTCAACCAAGTCCTTTTGCCTCTCAGAGCCCCAGTCTGCCCATTTGTAAAATTGAGACTCTATCACCTAACCTGCCTACCTCACAGGATGGGTTAAATTTCAAAAGAGAAATATCAATAGTTTGATTAAACTGGGCAGTAAGGTTCTGGAGGGTAGGGACTGATACCTTTTCAGGGTATACAATACATACTAAATTAAATAATAATCTGAAAAAAGCAGAAATTTAAGGCATCTAGTCCGATTTCCTTTTCCTTAGACATACCTTAATGGCTTTTGGGTTTCAGAAAATTATAATCCTGTGTGGTATTGTTATTATCTCTTGAGGTATAATAGGTAAAAGTGAGATTAAGATCCTAGACAGCAACTTCTTTTGTTGCGGTTCCCGTAAGACTACACTGCTTCTCAAGTGTCCTCATTATCCTTTAGTTACTATTCCAAACTGATCCTCCATGAGTAAAAAGACTGAATGCATGTTCTACCTTTAGCTTAACTATCATTTTTCTTCTGCTTTATGCACCTGCCCTCTGCAGGTATGCGTTATGTGTGGGTATTCTGCTACCAGAATTCACACGCTCTACCTGAATTTCCCTTCTTCTCTCTTTCAGCACACACACAATGAGACACAGAATGGAATGACCACCAACCTCATCTTCAGAGCCTGGAGGAGAAGCGCCAACTGTTGCTGCTGCTGGGAAGACAGGGCTGCTTTCTGTTGCTGAGCCAAAACCTGTGCATACTGTTGTCTTCAAAAAGCAAAATAAAGTGTCACCTATCTATCCACATTTAGTCACTTTACCGAGACTCTGAAAGGCAAACTCTAATGCACTACACCCTCCAAGAGTGCACCATTAGAAATAGCTACCAAATATATTTTACCATTCTTTGCAATAATAATAGTCAAATAGAATGTTCCATAATTCATTCCAGAAAGAAATGAACTTATAGATGACATGCTTTTGATCAAAAAAGGACAGTAAAAAGTACAAAATGTCAAAAACTGGCAAACCCTTCGAGAACACAATAGCCTTTTATCAGAAAACAAGTGAAATTAAAGCAGATTCAAACTAGCAGCTATTTCCATAGGAAGCACCTGCTGCTCAAAAAAAAAAAAAAAAAAATTCACTTAAACAAAAATTCTCAAATTTATGTCTCAATTTTTTCCACTAGATCAGTAGTGAACAAGCTTTTTCTGTCAAGGGCCAGATAGCAAACGTTTTTGGCACTGCAGGCCATACAGTCTCCATCACAGCTACTCAATTCAGCCGTTGGTTCGCAAAAGCAGACAGAGACAATACGGAACAAATGAGTGTGGCTGTGCTTCCATAAAGGTGAGCTCCTGGGAGACGTGACTGGGTAAGCACCGGTCTACAAACCCGGATGTGCCTCAGGAGAAAGGCCTGGAGATCTGCTTCCGAAAGGTCACAGCCTTGGAAACCCTATGGAGCACAGCTCTACTCTGCACACATCAGGACTTCGTGAGTCAGACAGCAACTGGTTTGGTTTGGTGCTCTGATGTTCTTGTTAGCTGCCCTAAGTCGTTTCCAATTCATGGCGACCCCACATATGAAGAGCAGAACTGTTCCAAAGGGTTTTCAAAGTTATAACCTTTGGGAAGCAGATCACCAGGCCTGTCTCCCGAGGCACCTCTTGGTGTGCTCAAACCCCAACCTTTCAGCTAGTAGTCACATGCTTAACCATCTGTGGCACCCAGGGACTCCTGGTGCTCTGATTAACTTAGTTTATAACAACAGGCAGCAGGGAGGATCTGGCCCACAGGCTACAGTTTGCCAACCTCTGTATCAGATGGCTAGCAAATCCCATTTCTTCTATGAAAGGGATGCAGAGTGTAAGCGATTCTGCCATCATTCCACACCATTCCTAACAGTGTGAACTTTCGTCTTTCTTCCCCTCCCTCCTCCTGTGTTTTTTCTCTGTGGCATTCAAAGCTTAGCCCCACAGGAAGCACTCAGTTCTTAAATGGTTTGTTGGTTCTTACTTTATAACCTAAACAGCTTGCAAAATTACAGCTGCATGTCAACTTGTGCTAACTTCTGGCATTTAAGAGGTGAGATGAGGGACTAAACTTGGGTTGTATAGTGGTAACATGCCACTAGATGGCCAACTGAAGCGTCACACAGACTTTCTGTGCTGCAGCGGGTGAGACCTGCCAACAGATTACACCTAACGCGCCTGTGGAGCTGCAGCGCCTCCTACCACGTTACTGCACTCACTGTATTAAGAACTGCTGGTACTGGAGGTGCTGCATCTGGTATAAGGCTGTGAGTTCCTGCTGTCTTGACAGTCGCTCCTGGTCCAACTCTCCCTGGGAGTGAAGGGGTGGGGAAGAAATACCATTAAATAAATTTCAAAAAACATAAAAATAAAAGCCACTTAATACATACATCTGAAAGCAAAGTGAATCTCAGAATTTTCACTTCCCACCTCACCCTTACCCTAAAACATCGACATCTTTAAAACTAAGCCACACCATCTAGTGGAATACGGTGGCATCTACATTTTAAGAGATTCCTTAAGGTGGAAAAGGGTCTCCCCTCCTGCCCCTGAAGCTGTACTGTGTTCCAGAGTTATTGCCGCACCTGGAAAGCTGTATAATTCTCCCGATCTTAAAGGCGATTTACAAATTTGGAGGTAATGTAGAAATTAGAGAAATGGGACAGTATAAGAGAAAAATTATCTAAAAGATAAAGGAAATATTATGGTAGACATTTTATAATGGCACATGATGAACACAGGGAGCCAGTCTCCAAGGATGCCTTCTGAAAGATGTCGATCAATTTTAAATTAAACAGACTATGGAAGAGCTTTGAAAACTATAACTCTCTACACAAAAACTAGGTGGTTTCTGTTGCTGTTAGTACACGAGTTATAAAATCCTGTTTTTTAGCCTATATTTCAAATAACCAAAGCTGGAATTTAAACTTTAAAAAGTTGAGAATGTGAGAGAGAATGAAACGTCAAGTGTAAGATATAAGAAATAAAGTATACAGATGACAGACTAAACTTAGGCAGATCATTAGTGAATCGCTCAGATCATTTCACAATGATTATACTTTGAAATTAACAACCTGCAATACACAGATACACAACCTTGCCTGCTGAAGTGAGAGGACGTGAAGCACTTACTGATGAAGATCCAAGACCACAGCCTTCAGTATGGATTACGCCTCAACATAAAGAAAACAAAAATCCTCACAACTGAACAAATAAGCAAAATCATGATAAACGGAGAAATGACTGAAGTTGTCAAGGATTTCATCTTACTTGGATCAATGTCCATGGAAGCAGCAGTCAAGAAATCAAAGGATGTACTGCATTGGGCAAATGTGCTGCAAAAGACCTCTTTAAAGCATTAAATAGCAAAGATGTCAGTTTGAGGACTAAGGTCACCTGACCCATGGCTTGATACAAGCCGTGACAAATCTGTCTTGGAAGAAATACAGCCAGAATGCTCCTTAGAATCAAGGATGGCAAGACTTCGTCTTGCATACTTTGGACATGTTATCAAGAAGGACCAATCCCTGGAAAAGGACATCATGCTTGGTAAAGCAGAAGGTCAGCGAAAAAGAGAAAGACCCTCAACGATGAGCTGACACAGTAGCTGCAACAAATGAGCTCAAACATAGGAACAACCGTGAAGATGGACAGGACGGGGCAGGGTTTCATTCTGTTGTCCACGGGCTCACTGTAAGTCAGTTCAACAGCACTCAACAACAACATAGTCTGGAATATACAGTTTCTCAAGGTGGAGATCATCTGAAATTCAGGGACATGCTTCTTTCTCACTAAATGCTGGAGGGGAAAGCTACCCTAGGTTAATGTCAGTTTTCAACATGAACAGCTAGGCTTTAGGCACACTCATACGAAGGTGAGCTATCTCCTTAGCAGTGCTACTGAGAGCAAAGGAGCTGACAGGAAGCAGAGCTTTCCACAGTTTTTCTGCTGAAACAGGTATGACTGAGGCTCAGCTGCTATGGCTGGCAGTCAGGAAACGGACCAGGGTAAGCATGCCAAGCTTCAAGTGATGAGATTTCAGCTGCTGACACATGCAGGATAAAAATCCATCCCAACTCCAGAGAAGGGAAATAAGGATCAAACTTGGTATAGAAGTTAAACTTGCATACAATAATACACAATATGATTTTTATATGGATTTACAGCAATTAAGCCAATGTCAGAAATAATTCCCCTCGCCAAGGCATCTTCTCTTCTAGCCCACTACTCTTCAAACTATAGGTCTCAACCGATCAGTGGACTGAGAAATCAGTTACTGGGTGAAGACCAGCATTTCAAAAAGATGAAAGAGAACAGAAAACATCAGAGTGTACACTGCACAAAATGTTTTCTGAAACTTGCTATAAACACATATATATACCAAGTTACGGACATACAGCCCAGGGATGGATTTTAACACGGGTCATGGTCAGAAGTTTGAGAGCCGCTGTCCCACCTCCAAACTCCCTTGTCCACAGAGGCTGTGTCTTATTCACCCTCGTCTCATGAGAACCCAGCACAAGGCCTGGCACTCAGTCTGTGCGTCATGACCGAACCAGTGGTGGATATTCCTGTGAAAATCCAGTGTTCACACTTCAGATTTCTGACTACGGCCATGTTGACAATGGCCAGCCACCAGACACACCAACCTGGAGAAGGACAATAAGGCGCAGCTCCAGAGAGCTCCAAAAAGAACCCCACCAGGCGATGTCCGGGGCAGTCACAGGAGGAGCAAGGACTACACCTGCCAAAGGGGCTGCAGTGCGAGCACGCTGGGGGGTCACCAGTATTATGTTCCGTTTGTAATCAAAATACCAGTAGCTAACATTCAAAAAAGAAAGAAAATCCTCAAAATAGTGTGAAGTAATGGAATTTCGGATTAGTAGCATTTTCTTTATAGTAAACCTCCAATTTAGGAAGTTTTTAAGCAAGAAAGCAAGAGGCAAGCAGAGGAGAAGCGGGAGTATGTACATTCTCACTAGAGACAACAAGGAACTCAGAGAAGCCAGCTGTGTTGAAGCACGGAAGGTAAAGGTAAAGCTCTGAGATGAGCTTAGAAAGGGAAGGAGTCAGTGCAGGGTCTGTAGGCCACCATAAGATGCTGGCCTTCGTTCTACATCTGGTGGAAAGCTACTGAAGGACTGTTTCTCTGGGTTTGAGAGAGAGGCAGACATACAGACAAATAGACAATCTGAAGAAAATGGGCACAAGTACTTGAGTTTTGAAAAATCATTATAGCTACATATGCAGTCTCCAACTCAGACTTCTAATTACAATTTCAATGACTTTCGAAGTATTACCATTGCTTCCTCATCACATGTAACATTTGGGCTATGTTTTCAAAGAGAAGCAAGTGCTTCTTGTCTAATATGTGTTATAGTGAGCTTCAGGTACTTACCATATGAGGAGGGGGAGCTGGGCCAGGCGAGAAGGGAACTCTTCCCCACATTTTCATGATATCACCAAGAGGCTGGAAGCTTTCATCACATGCTCTCTTCACCAATAAAGACATGGTAAAATAGCCCGCCTGAAACCACTCTGCCATCTCCTGATTATTGAAGGGACCTATAATATCACCAATCAAGCAAAAGAGCAGTAAGAACCCTTTTAGGCACAAAGAGGAAAAAGATATCTCTGACCCTCAACCAGAGGAAACACCTCTTCAGGTGGCACCTGTCGAATCCTTTGTATCTTAATTTAAGTCACTTCCAAAGGTGGTGAGCAGGCTTCTAATTAAGAAAATGTAACAGAAACAACTCTGAAATGAGCCTTGTGTTTACATATC
Source organism: Trichechus manatus latirostris (assembly GCF_000243295.1). Lineage (NCBI taxonomy): Eukaryota > Metazoa > Chordata > Mammalia > Sirenia > Trichechidae > Trichechus > Trichechus manatus. Next base: position 716,300 of record NW_004444185.1, read on the forward strand.
CCAAAGTCTCAGCAGTGCTTTAATTATTATAAGGAGTATAATGGTCTCTGTCTCACTCAAGCTCTGCAACAAGTCACTGGTTAGAAAAGTATGATATACTTGAAGAGAGGACTGCCTTCTGTTCAACTCTGGACCACTCGGTTTTTCATTTTCTGACAGAGATTATTGACTATGGGGTAGAATATAAACAATAATCATTTAAATTAAGATAAACTAAAATTTATTTACCCAAATAAGATTGATTCAATTTGCTCTTGGTAGGGTGAATAACATTCTCTAGATATTATACCAAAAAACTGCCAAGTATTTTATATACAAAACTAACAAACAAATGCACTCTAATCAATAAACCATTCGTCAGTCAACAGATACTCATTGAATGCCTACTACGTGACCTAGGCACCGGGGACACAACAGTAAACAAAACAAAGCCCTAGAAATTTCATTTCAGAGAAGATGGAGTAGACATACTTTTCCCCATTCCTACCGCCAAGGAGAACTAAAAACCCTGGGCATTACATACAACAAACCGAAGAAGACTCTGAAAGGTGGAGAGAATAAAGCAGACTAAGGACCTTGAGGCCTGAGGAGAGACACAGTAGTTTGTTTATACCTCATATATCCCAGACTTGGAGCTGAAGAAGCTGGCAACCAGAAATGGCAACAGATGTGGGTTTAAAAAAAAAAAACCTCCTCTCTCGAGTCACGGGATCAAAAAGGGGCAGCTTAGCAAAATGAAAACTTTTAGGCAATAACCACTTTATCTCAGCCAAAGACTACGGAAAAACACTGTGGCCCTACCTCACCCACACGAGGAAAGGCAAAGTGGGGAGCCTAGACTTTCACCTTGGCTGGGCTGTAATGAGGCACTCTAATACCCTCACCAGGATGGTGTCAGAGAAGGCCAAGAAGGGAGCCAGAGCTTCTCTGCAGCCAGTCAAAAGCCCTCACCTCCACAGAAGGAAGTGGCACAATATTTTTCAGGTGCTGAAAGAAAAGAAGTGTCAACCCAGAATCTTGGGTTCAGCAAAAATATCCTTAAGGAATGAATGGATATCAAGTCTCATATAAAGAAAATTTGTTGCCAGCAGACCTACCCTAGAAGAATGACCAGAGCAAGCTCTCTAAAAAGAAAGGAAACAATAAAAGAAGGAATCCTGGAACATCAGGAAGGAAAGAAGAACACGATAAACAAATCTGTAAGTACAATAGTCTTGCCTTCTCCTATTGAGTTCTCTAGATTATGCCTGACGATTAAAGCAAAAATTGTTGTGGTTCTACATGGATAGAGAGGAAATACCTAAGACAATTATAAATGTGGGCGGTAACAGGACGTAAATAGAGGTACAGTTTCTATGCTTCACTGAAACTAGTAGAATGATGATACCATTTATGACTGTGATAAGTTACGTATATATAATGCAATACTTACAACAACCATTAAAATAGCTACAAAAAGAGTTAACAGACACATGAGGAAATGCTCGTGATCACTAGCCATCAGAGAAATGCAAATCAAAACTACACTGAGATACCATCTCACCCCGGCATTACTGGCATGAATCAAAAAAACAGAAAATAACAAATGTTGGAGAGGCTATAGGGAGACTAGAACCCTTATACACTGCTGGTGGGAATGCAAAATGGTACAACCACTCTGGAAAACAATATGGTGCTTCCTTAAAAAGCTAGAAATAGAAATACCATACGATCCAGTAATCCCACTCCTAGGAATATATCCTAGCGAAATAAGAGCCATCACATAAGTAGACATAAGCACACTCATGTTCATTGCCGCAGTATTCAAAATAGCAAAAAGATGTAAACAACCTAAGTGTCCATCAACATCTGAATGGATAAACAAACTATGGTACATACACACAATGGAATACTACACAGCAATAAAGAACAACGATGAATCTGCGGAACATCTTACAACATGGATGAATCTGGAAGGCATTAGACTGAGTGAAATAAGTCAATCACAAAAGGACAAATACTGTATGAGACCACTATTATAAAAACACAGGAAAACGTTTCCACACAGAAAGAAACAATCTTTGATGGTTACGATGGAAGGAAAAATACTAACCAGATCGTAGATAAGTGGTAACTTTGGTGAAGGGTAAGAGTGCACAACACTGGGGAAGTCAGCACAACTTGACCAGGGCAAAGTCACAGAAGCTTCACAGACAAACACCCTGAGAGACTGAGCTGAGGGCTGGGGATATCTAGGCTCAACTGGCATAACACAGTCTATAAAGAAACTATTCTACATCTGACTATGGTGAGTAGCGTCTGGGTTCTGAAAAGTTTGTGAGTGGCCATCTAAGTTACATCTACTGGTCCCATCCCAGCTGGAAAAAGGAGAATGAAATAGATCAAAGACACAAGGGAAAGATTAGTCCAAAGGACTAATGGACCACAACTACCATAACCTCTACCAGACTGAGCCCAGAACAACTAGATGGTGCCTGGTTACCACCACCAACTGCTCTGGCAGGGATCATAACACAGGGGGCAAAGTGGGAGAAAAACGTAGAACAAAATTCAAATTCACCAAAAAAAAAGACCAGGCTTGTTAGTCTGACAGAGACTGGAAGAACCCTAACAGCATGGCCCCCAGATACCCTTTAACCCAGTACTGAAGTCACTCCTGAGTTTCACCCTTCAGCCAAAGATTAGACAGGACTATAGGCCCAATAACAACACGCGTGAGGAACAGGCTTCATAGTTCAATTCATGCATTGGAGACTAATGGGCATACCAGCCCAAAAACAAAGACGAGAAGGCAGAAACGGACAGAAAACTGGACAAATGGCAACGAGGAACCCGGGGCGGAGAAGGGGACAGTGCTGACACACTGCACGGCTGGCAACCAATGTCACAAAACAATTTGTGTATTAACTATTTAATGAGAAACTAATTTGCTCTGTAAACTTTCACTTAAGCACAATTAAAAAAAAAAAAGCTACGGAAAGAGATACATTCAAAAACACTACAGAAAAATCAAAATGGAACTCTAAAAAATATTCAAGTACTCACAGGAAGGCAGGAAAAAGAGAAACAGAAATGAAGAAAAAAGAATAGACAAAAAATAAAATGGCAGACTTATCATAATAATAATAATAATTATTATTACATAAAATAATCATAATAATTACATAAAATGTTAAATGGTCTAAATATACCAATTATAAGACAGATCAGCAGAATGGATTCAAAAACCAGACTCAACCATCTGCTATCTACAAGAAACTTACTTCATATATAACAGGTTCAAAGTAAAAAGATGAAGAAAGATATATTATGTAAACATTAACCAAAGGAAAGCAGGAGTGGCTATGTTATCAGGTAAAGCTGATTTCAGAGCAAAGAAAACTACCAGAGATAAAAGAATATTATACAATGATAAAAGGGTCAATCCACAACTCTAAATGTGTATACACCAGACAACAGAGCTGCAAAATATGTGAAGAAAAACTGATAAGACTTGAGAAATGAACAAATTCACAAATACAGCTGAGACTTCAATAACCCTCTAACCCTCTCTCAATAAATGAGAACAACCAGACAGAAAACCACCAAGGATAAAGAACTCAACAACACCATCAAGCACCAGGATCTAATCAACATTTATAGAACACTCCAATAATAGCAAAATATACATTCTTTTTAAAGTGTCCCTAGAACATATGCTAAAATAGGCCATATTCTGGCCATGAAAGAAACCTCAACAAATTTTTAAAAACTGAAATCATAAAGATTGTGTTCTCCAGTCATAATGGACTCAAACTAGAAATCAATAAAAGAAAGGTAACAGGAAAATCTCCAAATGCTTGAAAGTAAACAACATACTTCTAAATAATCCATGGTTAAAAGAGGAAAATAAAAGAAAAACATATATGTGTATATACATATACACACACATACATACACATGTATACACTGAATTGAATGAAAATACACTATATCAAATATTGTGGGATACAACTAAAACAGTGCTAAGAGGGAACTTTACAGTATTAAATGCTTACATTAGAAAAGCGAAAAAGTCTCAAATCAATAATCTAAGCTCCCACCTCAAGAACCTAAAAAAAGAAGAGTAAAATATACCCTAAGCAAGCAAAAGGAAAAAAATAATAAAGAGCAGAAACCAATGAAATTGAAAATAAAAATACAGAAAATCAATAAAACAAAGGAGCTGATTCTTAGATCCATAAAACTGACAAACCTCTAGCAAGACTGACAAAGAAAAAAAAAAAAGACACAAATTACCAACATTACAAGTGAAACTGGGTATCACTACAGAGCCTGCTGACATCAAAAGGAGAAAGGAATACCACAAACAACTCAACACACATAAACTTACCTGACTGGCGATCCAGATGGGATTCCGGATCTGAGGGGGTCTGACGCATTTTGCTTACATCCCTATCGTATTAGTCAGCACATTCTTCCTTGTATTCAAATTCTTTTCATTGAGCATCCCCCCTTCACTAAAAATTGTAAATTACGGAGGAAGCCTAGAAAATGTCTTCTAATATATATTAAGAATGCCTGTAGCCTTGACTTCTTTTTCTACTATTATGCAAATTAACATTAAACAAATCACCATCTTACAGAATATGGGGACAATGGCAGACACCTCTGTCCTTAAAGTAGAAAGAAACGACCTACCCTGAATTTCGCCTTGGGGATCTTTATAATACCACTTCTGCATTGCTTCATGTATTAACGGAATGGAGACTCCTTTTGCTCTGTGTTCTTGTAGTTTCGATGCCAGTTTCTCATCATCTAACGCACTGTCTTGGAGATAAGCCACCATCTTCTCAGCTTGCTAATAACAGAAAAACAAAACAAAACAAAAAAACGGATTGAGGAAACAAAGAATCCTAAACCAACACCTGTCCATGTAATCAGAACGTCTACCTTTTTTGGACTACTGGATCTGTGAAAAGACACTATGAAAGAAGCATAGCAAGCAACAATTTAATTCTCCTAACAATGCCATGAAATAGATATCATCCCCATTTTACAGAAGAGGAAACTGAGGCTCAGAGAGGTAAAGTCTTACTCAAGGTCTCAAAATGATTAAGTACACTGAACTGAGCCTAAAACACAAACTGGTAAGAATCAAAGCCCAGGCTTCTTATCAACACACGAAGAAGAATACTTTTTAAACTAATAAGCCATTGGTCAATTCTAAACTATGTCAGCTAAATCTATAAAAGCATGTAGATGTTAACAGAACAAAAGGCCCAATCGATATAATTACAAATAAAATCTTTTACAAGTTTTCATAAGACACTACCTACCCCTTCTTCAGCATTCCTTGCCACTAACCATCCTACCCCGAAGGAAAGAGAAATTCTTTTGTAGAAAGCAAGCTATCATCCACATTACATATAACAATGGTATACACAATCTCAGAGAACTCTATAAAGAACTGAGTAACATGTTAATATCCTGAAAGTTTAATGAACTATTTTCCCTGTTCCACTTGAGGCAAAAACTACAGAAGACACAGTGCCCATCCACAGCTGCTTGTATTCGCCATTTCTGGCATTCCATTAATTTCCAAAAAGAAAAAAGAAAAGCAAACAGCTAAGGGCAACCTTAGAAGAGCAAAAAATAATCTGACATAATGACTACTACATAGCAGAAACTTATAACCATGAAATGATTTGAAAGACAATTACCCAAATAAGTACTAGATATACAAACAACTTCTCCAGTACTTAAAATGTAGCGCACAAAAGTTCTATTTTTGAATATTCATTTAATGCTTTCTAATTTTTATGTCAGTTTGAGGAGAAAAAAACCAACTGCACGCCTTTTACCTGCTCCAAATGTTTGAGGCCCTCTTCGTCATCTGGCTCTGTGGAAACACTGCCCATACCAGGAGCACCGACGACCGGCGTTTCAACTGGCTGGAGGGCAGGGCTAGGATTGGGAACAGGAGGTGGAAGTATGAGAAGAGGAGAGGTTGTATCTGAAGGAATCTGTGACAGGGGCTGTTGGACATCAGGAACCATTTCTAGAGGAAAAAAATTTAGACAGATGAAAATCCTTTGAAACAAAGGATATCAAAGAGACTCTTAGGAAGTATAACCCTCTCCCTCTATCTCAAGTTGGGCAGCTTGCTAATTTGGCCCGGCAGAAACGTGAACTGTGTCCTGAACACTGACGCTACTTATTAAGAAGAAGGGTATATTTCTCCCTAGAATGACAGATTAGAAGGGTTAAAAGGTATCTGTAAGATCCTTCTACAGTGCCTACCTATGTCACTGTAGCTACTCAAGGGTTCTACGTCTGTCTCTTGAATCAAGCAGAATCAGATCTCTTCTGTATACCAGGTCTCCAAAAAGTAAAAGACAAAGCACCACCAAATCTTCTCAAAGACGTATCATATCATCAAAACCTTTAATAAACATATCTCTATCTTGAATAAGTACCTATTCCGAGTCATAATTAATATAATTCAACATATTGCAATTTTTTTGGATAACAAAAAGCACTCAGTCTACCTGTACAGTGCAGGATGTTCTTCTCAGTAGAATAAAGACTGGTTCCTATTTCTGATCTCTCAGTATGCACGCTTTTGAGAAGGAAAGGGGATGGAAGTAATTAGGTACAACTGCAGTTTCCCCTCTGAAATCTTGTTTGTTCAACTGAAGACAGCTTCTCCGAATTCCTGCTCCTCACTCTTTCCCCTTCGCCAAACTTCTTAAAAGGGCACTCAATAGATGCTGTCTCAACTTCACCATCACCCACCCACACCTGCTACAATCTGACTTCCACTCCCACCTCTCCAGTAAAGCTTCTCTCTTCAAGACAAGCAATGGCTTCTCTTAGTCCTCACTGTCCAACCTCTTAGTGACATCTAACATTATCAACCCCATTCTTGAAATGTTCCCCTTCCTTATTTTCCTTGCACTCAACTCTCCTGGCTCTACTTTGCCTCTGGAGATTTTTCTCTGGCTCCTCTTCCTTTACCTACCCTCTAAAAACAGGAATTACTTGAGATTCTGCTCTCAGCCCACTTGTCTTCTCACCCTTAGCAAGTGTACATAATCTTGTACATCTTCATTCTCTCTCTGGCCCTAAACTCTTCCTATCTAGCTATAGTCCCTCATTCACAACTGCTTTCTGGCCATCTCTACCTATCTCTCATCAGCTCCTCAAAATCAAAGTTCAAACTGAACTTATTCTCTCCCCTCCCAAATGCATTTTCCTGTTAGTGGCACGATAATCCTTAGTCACCTCAGACTCCTCCCTCTTCTTTGTCCTGATAGTCAGGCAGTGACTAAGTCCCGCAACTCTCTCCCTTTACGGGTGCAGTGCCTACAGAGAGCCCCGCAACCCGCTCCCTTTACGGGTGCAGTGCCTACAGAGAGCCCCGCAACCTTCTCCCCTTGAAGGGTGCAGTGCCTACAGAGAGCCCCGCAACCCTCTCCCTTT
>NW_004444185.1:723863-768738 GCF_000243295.1 Trichechus manatus latirostris
TCCCTTTACGGGTGCAGTGCCTACAGAGAGCCCCGCAACCCTCTCCCTTTACAGGTGCAGTGCCTACAGAGAGCCCCGCAACCTTCTCCCTTTACAGGTGCAGTGCCTACAGAGAGCCCCGCAACCTTCTCCCCTTGAAGGATGCAGTGCCTACAGAGTCCCGCAACCCTCTCCCTTGATGGGTGCAGTGCCTACAAAGTACTGACTGCTCAGGAGCCTGACAGGCCATGCCGCAGCCCATCTCTCTTCACAAGCTGCCCGACACACAGCTGCCAAAGCCATGTTCCAACCATCTTTCCCATCATTTTCCTTTTCACACCTCACACTCTATCTAGACAAAAATATGTGCCAATTCCTGCCCATGCCTGGAGCAGTCCCACCTCCTCACCTTTGCCTTCACTGTTCCCTAATCCTAGGAAGCCCTCTCCCAATTCATCCTATCACCTATCTCCAAATTCTACCCATTATTCAAAGACGAGCTCAAACACCACTTGCTTCCTGAAGCATTCCAGGAGTCTGCCAACAGGGAACTCACATCATTACTTTTTTGCCCTGGATTATCAATATATACAAGTTCTATGTCCCCTACAGACTATGAATCTAGAGTTTCAATCTTTAACACATATCTCTAAAGCTTTCTCAAAATACATATGCCCGGACTCCATCCTAAAATCTTCTAAAATAAGGCCCAGGGAGGTATGTACAAAAAAATGCAGCGTAAGTAATTTTGGGGCACATCATAGCTGAAAAACCATTATTACATACAAAATATGTTCCAAGCTACAGTCCCACAGTATCAGATATATATAGTAGAGATTCAAGTACTTGTTAAATGCATTCATTCATTCAGCTATGTTCTAGACATTAAAAAAAAAAAAACCTGAAAAGAAATTCCTCGCTCAAGCCTTCAAAATATTAGTCTATTGTGCAAAAAAGGCAATAAATGGATCTCTGTAATATAGTAACGCTATGCTAGGAATCGTGCTGATTGTTTAAGAGAGACACCTAACCTAGCTTAGGGTTTTGGGGTGGGAGGAAGCATCAGGCATAAAAAACGCTGAGGAAGGAAGGCAAGCGAACAGGGTGCATTTAAGGACCTGACAGACTCTGAGGAAGGCTGCTGAGGGGAGTAGCAGGGAGACAGAGGCCAGTGCTGAAGCTGCAGAGCGGGGCAGACACCAAACCACGCAGGGTCTTGTAGGCCATGTCAAAGGTGTGAATTTTTATGGTGAATGAATCACAGAATTAACCCATCAACATCAGGTATTACAGTGTTATTTTTTAATATGTAAAAGAGGAAACATGGTAATGTATGAGCAATATAAAAATCAGTCCAGTCACATTAGCTAAAAATAGTTACTAATGCTATTTTTAGTACAAAAAGGAGGTATGCTTTAAGCTTATTCTCTAGCAGAAGTGATGCACTTGCACGGATTCAACCACATTCTCTTTTCTGCCTCTTCTGGAAAATAGCATTTTGGTGTTTCATCTGGTAACTTAGGCTGGGCACACATCTAGCTATTACACAGAAGGAAGGTAATTGTCTCATGTGGAATGAAATTAACGCAGAGGTCCCTGAGCCCAGCTTGGCAGACTGATGCCAGGTTGACATTATTATTATTATAATGTCATAATACCCTAGGAGGTGAAGTTCCTGAGCTCTACTCCTGCAGATTCTAACTCTGTTTTGGTGAATTCTGGGGTGGATACATACATGGGAAGCATTGTTTAACTAGGTTTACTGGTAAAACAATCAATTCCAACAACTCACCCAAAAGAAGCACTTCCAGAAGGCATAAATAGAAGTCTACTATATCAGTGCTCATTGGCCTCAGGAGAATCCTAGTTTAGCTGGTCTACTCTCACAAATACATACCGTCCCCTCTGTTGGGCACTTTGGTTGGTAAACTATTTTCCGTTCGACTCTCCTCTTCAGCTTTTTCCGTTTGCTCAGTTTTGGGTTCCTCTTTCCTCTCAAACTGTGGTGTTTCCTGAGGCTGATGGTCTGAAGGAGTACCTGGTCTAGCACATGACGAAGAGGTTTGAGGTGCTTCTTCACTAACTTCTGTAACACGAAGTAATCTTGACTTAACAATTTAGGAAAGTTCAGCTTGATGAAAAAGAGGTAAAAGACAAAAACGGGCCTTACCAACTCCTACTCTATCTGTTTTCTCTCCTTCTTTCTTATTTGTCTTATCGGGTTCTTTGGCTTCTTCATTATGGCTACCCTCAGAGTCAGAGCACTCTTCCCCCTCTTCCACAGGCCGGAAGTCCATCTCCTGCTCTTCTGGAATAGGCTCCTTTTGTACTTTCTGTGCCAAGAAAATAAAACCAGAGGTCAACAGCACATACGGCTTTGGGAGAAGGTCAATGCCTGTGTCATGACACTGAAAAGCAATCTCTCACCTTTAGAGAGAGGAATGCTCCAGACGAGTCAAATGTGCCCATTTCCTCTTCTGCATCTTCTAAGCACCACTCAGGCAAGCTATCCCTGTCATCATCTATGCTCCCACTGCCAGAGCGCACTCTTCGATAACCCCGCTCATCATCCCGATCTCTAAAGTCAAACTCAAACCTTCGCCGTCGTTCCACGTGTTCTCGCCAGCCTGCAGAACGAGGGCCATCTGGGATGAGGTGGAGGACACAAACCTTAGAAGAGCCTTATGCTAGTACTTGAAAAAGAAAACCACGGGTAGAAAATAAAGGAGAAAACTGCAACTAACAGCAAATTCAAATGATCAGTCTACTAACTTATAAGAAAAGCAGGCAAATTCAATGAAGTTTCGAGTATATATACCATCACTACGTGACAACAGTACTTGTTTTCATTAAGGACTAAGTCATTGGACATAGTCTATAACTTTAAAAGATAAATTTAAAACAAAGCACTTTTAAAGGACACTTTATGCAAAGTATGCACTTTAATAAGCGTTAGGCATCTCATTAAAATGCTGATTAGCCACCCAGAAGGCCTACACCTAGCACAGACTTATAGCGTTGGCTCTTCCCATACTAAAGTGCATGCCTTCCCTTTGGCAAATCTTAAAGCATTTTCTTTCTTCCCAAGAATATATCATTCTTTATGGGTAAGACTAGCCAGTGCTTAACATCAAACTCTTCGTGCCTGCTTGTTAGTGCCGGTTCCCATCTCTGATCCTGATTCCCTACAAAAAGTTAAGTTACAGAATTATAGGGCTAGGAGGTGTCAGAGATTATATATAACCCATTATCCTAATTTTATAGTTGAAGAAGAAACTAAAGTGCTGATAACTTGACTACTGGCAAGGCAGAACCAGAATCCAATTCTACATCTACTGCATTTTCCACAATAACATGCTGGCTCTCCTTTCTCTTTCTCTCATCTCTTAACTCTCCCTAGGGAGTTTTCATTTCTGTATTATACCCCCGGGGACATTCCTAAATACACCCTAGCATACTATTTATTGTATCTACTTTCCAACAGAAAAAAAGACTGTCTCAGAATAAAAGGGAGCCTTGGTGGCACAGTGGTTAAAGTGCTCAGCTGCTAAACGAAAGGTCAGCCGCTCTGCGGGAAAAAGATGTGGCAATCTGTTTCTGTAAAGATTTACAGCCTTGGAAATCCTATGGGGCAGTTCTACTCTGTCCTAGAGGGCTGCTAGGAGTCAGAATCACTGAGCGGCAGTGGTTTAAGAATAAAAGATCCTACTTAAGGTATTTTAAAAAGAAAGGGCGATAGAAGGAAACTATCGTTAAAACCGGATAAGCCTGAGTCTAAGAGAGTCTAAAAGATAGAGGTAGGTTTTAAACTATTAAAATTTTCTATCCTTGACTGTTTTCTCAGTGGGAGAGACACGAAATGAGGCCGAAGTTAAATGTTCGTACTATTAAGGCCTAATTCACCGAAGCCAACGATCTAGGAATCAAACTGAAACCCAAAGGGCAATGCGTTAAAATGCCCGATAGAAGTAGCATCCGAGAAGCCACTTACAAAAAGGTATTATTCCCACACTCCCCACCCAACTTACAACAAAAACAAACATTATTTACTACTTTCCATGGAAGCAGGATGGGAGAAAGATATGGCAGTCTGCTTCCGTAATGATTACAGCCTTGGAAACCCTATGGGGGCAGTTCTACTCTGTCCTATAGGGTTGCTAGGAACTAGAATCGACTCAACGGCAATGGGTATATTATAGTATCAAAGTAGGAATTTTATAACCAGATTGCTTAAACGTAAACCTAGAGCCATTACTCAACAGGAGTACTCATGACCAAACATTGAATCCCTGACTACTATGTCTTCTACAACTACCACTTCCAAACAGTCTATAAGTATGCAACATGATATGAATCTATCCTTCTAGGCATCTGGCAAGTGACACCCACTCAGTTTCCTAAGTTCAACTCTCCCAGAGTAGATGCTCAGCTGTCCTTAGTCATACCCCAATCTCCACACACATCCAGCTGTGAGCCCTACTTTAATAAAACAATAGTCCCCAATTTGGTTGTTGTCTTACCAGAAGTTAATAAAATTTTCTTTATGAGGCAAATGTAGCAGGGAAGGCTGACCTGCAGCATAGCTTATTAAGACTGACCACTGCTTTACAGACTTCACAGCTGAGCTAAAGTCTGACACTATTTTCATAAGGGACAATCAGTCAAAATAATTACATGTAAAATTTTCCCTGCATTCTAATAAAAGATTAACTATAGTATAAGAAAGAAGCCCTGGTGGTGCAGTGGTTAAAAGTCTCCGCTGCTAATCAAAAAGTCAGCTGTTAAAACCCATCAGCCCCTCTTCAGGAGAAAGATGCAGTAGTCTGCTCCCATAAAGATTTATAGCCTTAGAAACCCTACGGGGCAGTTCTACCCTGTCCTACAGGGTCAGTATGAGTTGGAATTGACTCAATGGCAATGGGTTCTTTAATAGTATAAGAAATATTACGAGTTCACTTATAAAACCTGATATCATCAGCCTAAACTCTCAACATGCTAAGTTGAAAAAAAGTAGATGCTTTTTTTTTTTTTTTTTAAAGGCGTTACAGTGTTTTTTTCAGCCCCACATATCTCTTTATCCTCCGAAGTGTCTTAAAAGGGAAAAGTATGAATAAAAATGTTTGGAAGACTGCTCAATTGATGACTAATACAACTGACATAAAAGTCAAACATTAGGCAGAAAGAAAGATTAAAGAAGAAAAGGACACTACCTATCCAAAATTTAAGCTGCTGGGCGGGAAGTCAGTGGTAGAGTATAACACTAAATTTTACTTTGTTTAACTCCCTTTAACAGAATCAACATCAGACATTTGGGCTCAGAAACACTATTCATCTTCCAAAACATTCACCTTGTTTGTTTTTGATCAGCTGGAATTTTTCTTCTCTCTCAGCCCAGATCCTGTCCATTCTTTTCACTGAATGCTTGTTGGGAACATAGTCTACAAACCCTTCTGCTTACAGGCAAGCTCAGCACAAAGTGCCCAGATGCTTTGAAGAGAACGATAACATCTGGTTGCCCAGGGCACAGACTGATGAGAACTGCCTAGACCCTGTGACGTAAACAATGCCCACTGACAACAGAAAACCTACCCAAGAGGCAGCCTTCAGGAGCTGGTGTGACAGTCTATTAACTCTGCCTAAAGGTTAAATTTACTATGCTTCTACACCTACAACTCCACAAAATACTCTGCATGCCCATTATAATATTCACTTAAGCCTAGACCAATGGTTTCGCTAACAATTTAAAAATAATTTTTACATTATTTTGTTACATTACATCATTACAATTTACTAAAGGTAAGCTTCCTTGGCACATGGTTGAGAAATATTGTTATGGACATGAAATTTATAAGGCACGTATGCACTTTCTGAATGCTGAAGTGCTCCACGACCCCATGACTCTACACTACAGTTGCGTCTGATTATCACGAGGCCTAGAATCAGCACTTTGGTAGGGGATGAGCTTTAACACAAAGCACCAGTGTCTTCAATTACCAGCATATCCAATGACCGAGAAGAACAGTCTGAAGCATTCTCAAGAGTCAAACAAAAGAACTTTAAAAACCACTGATCACTAGTATACTCTCTCCTTTTTCTAAAGTTAGAGGGACAAAAAAATAAACTTGTGATTATGTTTTTGACCTGGGTTTAAAGGTTATTCTTCAAATAATAAATCACATTTTCAGGAGGGAAAAAAGGAAAGAATAAGTCCTTTCTTATGCAGAAAAGACACCACAGGGGACTACGGGGGGCACATATTCCTAAGTAAGCATATAATTATACATCTATAAGTTTTAAAGAATATTGAACCAAAGATTCAGAGATCTAGAGTTAGAGAAAATTGAGTGAAGCCCTCTCTCATTTTTGCAGTAGAGACCAGGTGATTTCCATTAAACCATACAATTTGCCCCAGAAAAAAACAAGAGAAGTGATTTCAATCAACTGAATAGATGTGATGGGGATTTTTTTACATTTAAATTTTTTGTAATAATAAGGCTGAGCATGATACCTACTATGACTCTTTTTTTTTTTTTTAAGCAATTTATCTTTTTCATTCAATCGCTAACAATTTCCACCAAGCCCTCGCTTAGTTCACTCCCTTCCTGCTTTGAACTCTTACCAGGACTGTGAGGCCGCCACCTCTCTCCATCCCTTCTTGATCCAGCTAGTCGCCAGCCTCCATCTTCATCTTCTCCATTTTGTTCCTCTCTAAAGACACGCCAATTTTCACTTTCTGATCGGATAAATTCATGCTTTCTCCCCACTGATGCTGGTCCACCTTCCTCAAAATTTGGTCTCCCTGTAAAGAAAAGAAGAAAAGTAACGATGAGCCTCTGCCAGCAAAGACTCTGACGAACAGACCTGACAGCACAGGCCAGCTTTCCTCCGAATGTGTCCACTGCAGTACTTAGTGCCACTAAAGTAGCTGTGGAGAATATGCACACACATACTTTATCAGACACAAGTGCACATTTCTTAAAATGAAATGTTCACAGACTGATTATTTTTTAAACAAAAATTATGTGCACTGTTTGGTTTTTAAAGGCATATAATGAAAAGTGAATCTTTCTCCTACACAAGACCTCCAGTTTTACTCCTCAGCAGTAACACCACCATCAACAGTTTCTCATATAGCCTTGCAAAAAATGTCCACAGATTCACTGATGCATGCACAGACAGATCCTTTACTCTCACTCGCAAAGCTCACCCTCCGCGTGTTAGACATGCTGTTCTGTACCCTTGCTGTTTGCACTTAACAGTGTTTCTTGGCACTCCTTCCATACAAACACATACCTCTTTTTTTTTAAATAGCTATACGATATTTTATTACACAATGTATTTTAATTTATTTAACCAATCTCTACTGATGATTCTACCCAAACAAGCAATCTGTAAATCTCAATCTCTCTTTTACTCCAAAACAGACTGTAAACTCCCTTTAGCACCTAGTGCATTACAGGCATGCCACAAGTCGCTCTGGGACAGAATTCAAAGCTAAGCTGTATCTCTTCTGATGCATACTCAGGAGTCACAGTGCCGGTGGAAGAAAGTCTGGTATACCAAGTAAACTAATTTGGTACTTTCAAAAGACAAGATAATTTTAAATTGTGTAAAGAAATGCTTTAGTCATCATCCCACATGTGCCAGCATATATAATTCATAACGGACTATACAAAGTCTCACATGAAAGAAGGTGAAAATTTACAACATACACAACTAAAAGAGAACCCACTAATATCCTCCATTTATAACAAGAAAAGTTACATATCCTCTCAGTGACAACCTCAATCTTTTTCATTAAACCACGCTAAAACTGAAAAAGAAAATTGCCCACTGGCATCTGAAAACGAGGAAATTTTAATTTCTGATTATCTTCATAGTCTCCATTTTACATACATCAAGATTCACCATCCTGACTGCCCATATGATTGTTAGGTTGTTACGAGGCACTGTTCTATTAAAGGACAGGCTGTTGCGAAAGGGAGGAGGAGGGCATCATCTGCTGGGCAAAATTCTGTCTGCTTTCTCACCAGGTTAGGCAGCCTTCCCCTAAGTGTGGGAGGGACTAAATGGCGCACTCCTAACAAATAGAATACAGCAAAGGTGATGAAATGTCAATTCTGATATGAAGTTAAAAAAGACTGTGGCTTCCAGCATGGATGCCCTCTGAGGGAAGTCAGCAGGATATAAGGTTAATATACAAAGTCAATTACTTTCTCCTATGCCAGTAATAAACAATTGAAATGTGAAATTAAAACTGCAACACAAACTGCCCCACAGGGTTTCCAAGGAGTGGCTAGTGGATTCGAACTGCCAACCTTCTGGTTAGCAGCCAAGCTCTTAACTGCTGCTTCACAAGGGCTCCCTACTTACATTAGCACCACCCAAAATGTACAAGATCTATATGAGGAAATCTACAAAAACTCTGATTAAAGAAATAAAATGAGATGTAAATAAATATTCCATGTTCATGGATAGGAAGACTCAATATTGTTAAAATGTCAGTTCTTCCCAACTTCAATCTACAGTCAATGCACTCCCAATCAAAATCCCAGCAAGCTATTTTGTGGATATCGACAAATTAATTCTGAAAATTTATATGGAAACACAAAAGACCCAGAAAAACCAACACAATACTGAAGAAGAACTAAGTCAGAGGAAGGACACTACCCAACTGCAAAACTTACTATAAAACTACAGTGATCAAGACAGTGTGGTATTGGAAAAAGAACAGACAAACAGACCAATGGAACAGAACAGAGAGCCCAGAAACACTCCTACCCAAATAGAGTCAACTAATCTTTGACGAAGGAGCCAAGGCAATGACATGGAGAAAGGATACTCTTTTCAACAAGTGGTGCCACAACTAGACATCCACATGCAGAAAAAATGAATCTAGACACAGACCTTACACTTTTCACAAAAATTAACTCAAAACAGATTCTCAGAACTAAATGTAAAACGCAAACTATAAAACTTCTAGATCACACATGAGAAAATCTAGGTGACCCTGGATTTGGCGATGACGTTTTAGCTAATAACACCAAAAGCACGATACACGAGAGAGAACGTCGGTGAGCTGGAGTGACCAGTGAATACTTCTGCTCTGCAAAAGACACTTAAAGACAAGCTAGACTGGGAGAGAATATTTGCAAAACACATAGAACCAATAAAGAACTTGTACCCAAAATATACAAATGTTGGTGAGGATATAAAGCAACAGGAACTCTAATTCATTGCTGATGGGAACGCAAAATTGTACAGCCACTTTGGAAGACAGTTTGGCAGTTTCTTACAAAGCTAAACATAGTCTTACCACAGAATCCATAAATCCTAAGTATTTACCCAAATGGGTTGAAAATTTTATGTCCGCACAAAAACATGCACATGGATGTTGATAGCAATCTTATTCATAACTGCCAAAAACTGGAGACAACCAAAGTGTCTGTCAATAGGTAAGTGGACAAGCAAACTCTGGTCTACCCATACAATGGAATGTTATTCAGCAACAGAAAGAAATGAGCTATTAAACCACAAAAACACGTGGAGGAACCTTAAACACATACTGGTAAGTGAAAGAAGCCAGTCTGAAAACGCTATACTATACGACGTTCTGGAAAAAGCAAAACTATAGGCAGTAAAAAATCAGAGGCTGTCAGGGGTTCAGGAGGAAGGAGAAAGAGCAAACCGTGTATTTTAAATATGTGTAGCTTACTGTAAGTGAATTATACCTCAATAAAGTAGTAAAAAAAAAAATAAAGATAAAAAGATTACCTAAGAGAACTGCCTAAAACCACACACTGCTATTTAAATGGCATAGATACTGATTCAAATCATGATCTTCAGACTCATTCAACAATATTTATTGTATACTAAGTGCAAGTTTTATGGATTCAATGACAGACATATTCCACACCCTCACAGGCTTAAAAGACCTAGACTCTCTTGCTCAGCAGAACAAGAGGGGACAACTCATTTTACCAAGCACCACTGGTACCCATTATAGCCTATAATGACTTGATGAAAAATGTCACTATACTTACAAAAGCAAGACAAATTTAAAACAAAGAAATCCCAAAATGTGCACAAAACTGATGAATGATGAGAAATGGCTTTTCATCTACATAACCAGTCAGTCAACAAATATTACAGGCATGACGGATGGGCTAGTCGAACACTCATTCTCAACTACTTTTACACTAAAAGTCTCTGAAAAAGTAATGAATGTACCAAAGTAAGCAGGCAGCACTAATGGCAAAATGCATAACTCATCAAAAACTGGTCATTATAATTTTTTCTAATAGATGATAAACTGCAAAAAAAAAATTGCTATTAAAAATAAAAATAGTAATAATCTCACAATCTTAAAAATAAAACTCTATACCTTTTAGATAACTTTGTATTTTTATGCTGTTATAATCAGTATACATACCTATTATTTTATAATCCATTTTTCATTTATGATAGCTAGTATTTCTCTGTAATTATACAGTCTTCCTAATAATACAAATGGGCACATACTAGTTACTGTATCCTGCTGCTGTAACATAATCTACTAGACTATTCCCTACTGGACATTTATATCTAATTTTCTGTCAGCTATAGATAACAAGGCAAGAAATATCCGTGTGCTTATGGGTTTTGCTTTCTTGAACTATTTCTTTTGAACACACTCCAAGGAGTGAAGTTACTAGGTCAAATGACAGACTGATGCACTGACATCACCTTCCTCCCTCCCAAAAAGGGTTAAACCCCCACACCATTTTGCATTATCAACAGTAAGTGTTGCTATTGTTTTAAAATTTTACTATATCAACAGGTACAAAACGATACAGTAATGTGGGTCAAATCTGAATTTTTCATAAAAAACATCTTTCCATTTTGTTTACTGACTTTATTTCCCTTTATGTGAATTATCTGCATTTTCTTTTACCAAACTGGTAGCTTATTTGCCTTTGTAATTGTCAAATCCTAGAAGTACCTCTCATATTAGTACCTAGGAACAAGAAAAATATAAAGAACTGGATGGGGTAAAAACAGGGAATTATAAGAAGAAAAAAATCTGGCTTTTCTACCTACTGAAAATTATACTGTAATTTTCAACCTGTACCTCATGAAGTTTGACTATTTAGCTATTTCTTATTCAAAAAAAAAAATTTTTTTTTTCTTTTGAAGATAAAGAGCAGCACAGCACCAAAGAAAGAATTCTATCTTGGAGTCACTAGACCTGGTTTTAAATTCTAACTCTAACTCTGTTCTATACACCTGGACTAACGAGGGAATGTGTGTGTGTTGAGGGTAGTGTTCAATTTACATAAATACTAGTCCATTCTAGCCTTAAAAAAAAAAAAAAAAACCTTGTTTCCACACAACAGTTGCTAAAAACTACAATATACTTTTTGATATATCAAATATTATCCAGTGAAATATCGAACAATGAATGTTAACAAAGATTTAGAGTACATTTCTCTAGTGTAATTCTGACATGCCAAGCACATGCCCCATGGAAGAACAAGGTAGATAAAGTTCTGTCTTCAGGGGTCCCTATCGTTTTCATAAGAGAAGGGTGAAAAGAACTCAGAAACTTTTAAATGGATTTCACTAGTCTCCTCCCTTAAAACTTAAGAAAACATTTTATAGAAGTATAACATTCTTATGAAAAAAAAGCACACAAAACATAAATGTATAATTCCTTGAATTTTCATAAAGTGAATATACTCATATAACCATCACTTGAGATGTAAAAAAGAGCCTTCTGGCGCAGTGGTTAAGGGCTCAGCTGCTAACCAAAAGGTCAGCAGTTGAAATCCACCAGTCGCTCCTTAGAAACGCTATGTATCTTTTTTATAGAGTAGGCACTTATTTTAACGTTTGTCAAAGATTTGAGTAAAACAAACAAGCAAACAAATGGTGAAGTAGTACTATTTCTTTGGAAAAATATTTGGTAGTACTTACCAAAGTTGAACAAAACTTTATGACCCAACAATTTCACTCCTACGTATATTTAAAAAAACAGAGTATCAAGAGTTCTCAAAAGTCTTTTCCACACCCCCTCCCAATCACCTCTTTCCAAAATAACAACTTTCCTGACTTCTATCCCCAAAGATTAATTTTGCCTGCTTTTGAACTTTTTCACATAAATGGAGTAACACAGTGCATATTCTTTTATGACTGCCGTCTTCTGCTAAACACTACTATGGGAGGGTCGTCCATGTTGTTTCACAAAACGATAGTTTGGTCTTTTGCGCTGCTATACAGAATTTCACTATATGAATATACTACAATGTATTACTCCATTCTACTGCTGATAGACATTTAGGCTGTTTCTAGTTTTCTGCTATTATGAGTAGTGCTGCTATGAACATTCTTGGATATGAATTTTGGTGACAATATGTTTGCATTTCTGTTGGGTATATATGTAGGAGTGGAATTGCTGGGTCATAAGGTTATGTTCAACTTTAGTAAGTACTACCAAAGATTTTTCCAAAGACATAGTACTACTTCACCATTTGTTTCCTTGTTTGTTTTACTCAAATCTCTGACAAATGTCAAAATAAGTGGCTACTCTATAGAAAAACACAATTAGAGGTGTGGAATTAACCAAGAAGAGACTTAGCCAGCACCTCTGCTTCAGGTTCACAGTCCAGGGGCAGACATAAACAAATGCAGGCGATATCTCCTCTGATCCTCATCACAACCACAAGAGGTAAGATCAGTCTTTATCATCTCCACTGTTCCCGGGTCGAGATCAAATCAGAAATAGAACCTGGGTGTTCAAGCTCCTAACACAGGGTTTACTTACATTACATCATTCTCAGTGGTTTACTCACAAATTAAACCCATTGGAAGCTGCCAGAATTCTAGAAAAACTGAAGAAGGAAGATGAAGATCTGGGATCTAGATGTAACCAGCTCTAAAAAGATATCAGGCATACCATGGTACATCCTGGGGCCTCAGTCAGCTATATATCTAAAAAGGAGAAAAATTTGTTCTAATCTTCCTGATTATAAGGATGGCACAGGACCAGGCAGTGTTTTGTTCTGTTGTACATAAAATTGTTACGAGTTGGAACTGACTCATCGGCACCTAACAACAACAATCTTCCTGAAGAAATGATTTCAAAATGTATACCCCTGCAAAACTGGTAAGACCAACTTCTTTAATATAAAAAATTTACCCTAGAAATTATTCTGAGGGAAAAAAATGGCTTCAAACACTAATAAAATACTCGTTTCCAATTACTACTAATTTAACCGTGGGGGCAGTGGTGGTTCAGTGGTAGAATTCTCACTTTCCATGCGGGAGACCTGGGTTCGATTCCCAACCAACACACCTCATGCTCAGCCACTACCTGTCTGTCAGTGAAGGCTTGCCTGTTGCTATGATGCTGAACAGGTTTCAGTGGAGCTTCCAGACTAAGTCAAACTAGGACAAAAGGTCTAGCGATCTAATTCCAAAAATCCATCTATGAAAACCCTATGGATCGCAACGGTCCAATCCAAACCGATCATGGAGATGGCACAGGACTGAACAACATTTCATTCCATTGTGCACGGGGTCGCCATGAGTCGGGGGCTGACTCAACAGCCGCTAACAACAATAACAGCCAGTATAACTAAAAATCGCACTGTATACAAGAATAGCTCTAAAACATGAAGATAAACCCCTTGTAATCTAAATGATTACAGTGGGCTTGAGTTTGTATAAATTTGCTGGAGGTGTCATGGAGAACTTCATCTGCATAATTACAGGGTTTTTTAAAAAAAATAATGGTAATACATTCACATATTACTGATATAATTTAATTTTTTTTTATATTGAAATCTTTCATGGGAAATTTAGAAGATGTCATCTAAACTCCCTTTCGAGTCTAAAAATTCTAGGACTCCACAGTGACCAGGGCTAAAATGGGTGAGGGACACCCAGGTGACCCTTCTCGGCATTCAGAATCAAAGTCCTCCTCCTGTTACTGTTTCTGTGACACCAACCCCATGAGTTGAGTAACCGAATATTTCAGTTGAATTGTTCTTCAAATCTTAGCTTAATTTCTAAACAAGGTGATTTAAAAGTATACCTAACTGAATACTTTATAAATTGATGTCTAAACCAGGGGTTCCTAACCTGCAGTTTGTGAACGGGCTGCAGGCCGGATCCGTGGAATTGTAAGCACATACTGTGCTGGCATGCTTCTGTACCCCTCCCCACCCCACACAGGGAAAAGAGTCTAATGCTTTTATCTGAGTCTTAAATGTGTCTATGACCTCCAAAACGTAAAAAACTCAAAACCCATTGCCATCGAGTTGATTCTAACTCATGGCGACCCTACAGGACAGAGTAGAACTGTCCCATAGGGTTTCCAAGGAGTGGCTGCAAACTGCTGACCTTCTGGTTAGCAGCTGAGCTCTTAACCACTGCACCACCAAAACGTAAAGAAACACAAATTTAAAATGCATTTTTTCTATTCAACAAAGCAAACGTACCATTTTATGAGCAAACTATACTACCTATGTAATACACTTTACATTCTTAAACCAACAGTAACTTAAGATGTGTAAAGGTGCTAAAATATATTATTTTCCCCAATGGTAGTAAATACTTGGTTGCTTCTGCTTTAATGTGTTAAGTCTGAATAGGATTCTCCAAAAAAGTAAATAAATAAATCAATCACAATGTTGTATTGGTTTAGCCTGGTCTAACTGAGTGGACTTCCTAAGGAGAAAGAGCAGTGAAAGGGCACCTGTGTGCATGTTTGACTCCCGGCCAAAAATCATGTTTATGGAAAACTTCAGATGGAGCAAAGAGGCACTCAGCCAACAAAATCTACAGCTGTGAGACTTGGAATTTACAAGTACCGAATCTCTAAAAGCAAAAGTGGAATTATGGGACAGACTTTGAAGCTTGTTTATGTGCAAATTTTTCTAACAAGTGATTCTGTATTCCTCTATTCAGATATATCTTCCCCGATCAACACTAAAAATATTTTCTAACACAGTGAGAAAACAGTGGAAGGGAGTCCCACCTTAGGTGTTGATATTTACTTCTCCCCACCACCACCCAATTACCTATAAACAGAAATTCAGAGTGGTTAAAATAGCAAAGTTTAAATTCTATACAGAGATTTGCCACTTTTCCCCTAGCCTAACTGTGCAGCAGAGGGTTAATTTAGGCCAAAGAGAGGTCTGGCCCTTGCTCTTGGGCCACACCTGCTAGTCCAGGCTAACACTGGGATTTAGGGTGGGGGCCTCGGGCTGCATAGTATCAGCTCCATCTCTGGAAGTGCTGGAGACTAAAGGTCAGCCACACAGCCATACGTGATTGAGCCACAAGAAAAACTCTAAATATCAAGGCTCAAGTGGGCTTCCCTAGTTGGCAATACTTCCACATGTGGCCACACATCACTGCTGGTAAAAAGAAGACTGTCCACATGGCTCCACTGGGAGAGAACCACCTGAAGCCCTGGGCCTGATGTTTTTCCTAGACTCTGCCCTATGTGCTTCTTCCAAGGTGATTTTAATCTGTATCCTTCACTATAATAAAACCGTAACCGAGAGTATAGTGCTTTTCTGCATTCTGTGAGTTGTTCTATTGAGTTATTTTTATGGACTGAATTATGTCCCCCAAAAAATATGTGCTGAAAATCCTAACCTCTGTGCCTGTGGTTAAGGAGGCCTGGTGGTGCAACGGTTAAGTGCTCGGCTGCTAACTGAAAGATCATTGTTTAAAACCCACCAGCTGCTCCAAGGGAGAAAGACATGGCAGTCTGCTTCTGTAAAGATTACAGCCTTGGAAATCCCATGGGGCAGTTCTACTCTGTCCTATAGGGTCACTATGAGTTGGAATAGACTCTACAGCAATGGGTTTTAGATGGTTATAATCCCATTTGGGAATTGGCTGTCTTTGTTATATTAATGAGACAGGATTAGTATAGGGTGTATCTTGAGTCAATCTCTTTCGAGATATAAAAGAGATTGAAAGCTAACAAGCAGAGATGGAGGAAGAGAGATGCTAAGTCACATGAAGGTCTCCCAGGAACCAAAGCTCAGAAGAGACAAGGATCTTCTTCCAGAGTCAACAGAGAAAGAAAGCCTTCCTCTAGAGCCAGCTCCCTGAATTCAGACTTCTAGCCTCCTCAAGTGTGAGAAAATAAAATTCTGTTCGTTGAAGCCATTCACTGTGGTATTTCTGTTATAGCAGCACTAGATAGCTAAGACAATTATCAAACTTGAAGGTAGCCTGGGGAACCCCCAAACTTGTAGCTGGTGTCAGGAGTGAAGGTAGTCTTGGGGACTCCCAAACTCTGCACTAACCCCCGAGGGGTAACACACTTGCTCCACCGTTACTATGAGTCCTGAAAAGAGCCGTTCCTGGCTAGAAGGGAGACTGGAGGGACTGCAATATATCAAAATCTCTTTGAAAAAGCACCTCATGTGGTTTGAATATGCCCCACACCCTTACAGCCCTCATGCCCATGGCTGAGTATACACTAGTAGACACCCAGAGCCTGCATGAAATCTCTGTACAAGACAATCAGTAGGTAGGCTTGAACACGCAGCACTGGGAAGAATCTAGACATCTTCTGAAGAAAGTAACTAAACTATGTAAGAAAGAACACTGGAGACCAGGGCTAAAGTTTTACAGTAAGGAGATCACCTATGGACATAAACAGGACATTTCACTCCAACTATAAGTTTTGTTGTTTTCCAGTACAATGTGGTACATTTATGGATCATACACCAGATTACTTCAGTCAGAAAGAAAATCAAATACTTTTAGAGACAGAGAAATGAATTTAATAAAGAATAATGTATTTGGTCTTGGCACCTTGCTGAATCATTACAATTTTGAGTAAAAAAAGAAAGAAAGAAGAAATTAATGAACAGGTGTCTAGCACTTACGCGACATAGGAGAGATTTTATAGAGCCATCTCCAATTTCGTTACTGAGAAATACCTAAAACAGACATCACTAATTCTGTTTAGATGAGAGGGCTCGTGTGTTTTAGGGTGAAGTTGGCATACCACATCTGTGCCAGTATCAGCGTCATTCCAGCTAACCTGGCTCCACCAGAAATGAATGGACCTGCTCCTCAGGCTATTGTAATGGGAGCACTGTGCTCCAGAGTGGGCCCTCCAGTGCTTGTGTAGGCTCATTGTCTAAAACCACAGCAAACTTTCAACTCGTAGAAATCCAGAAACCAGAACACTACTTCACTCAAGACATTTTCTTTCTTAACTGACAGTCGTCTTGCCTAGTCATTTCTCCCGCGATACACTCTGCAACTGGGAAAATTATGGAAGGTGCTTCTAAGTGTATGTTAGTAAATTCCTTCACTACCTTCTTGTTATTGTTGTTGTTAGGTACCGTCAAATCGGTTCCAACACAGTGACCCTACGTACGACAGAACGAAACACGGCCCGGTCCTGTGCTATCCTCACAATTGTTGCTATGTTTGAGCCCGCTGTTGCAGCCACTGTGTCAATCCATCTCACTGAGGGTCTTCCTCTTTTCTGTTAACCCTCTATTTTACCAAGCATGTTGTCCTTCTCCAGGGACTGGTCCCTCCTGATAACACAAAGTATGCAAGACAAAATCTCGCCATCCTCGCTTCTAAGGAGCACTCTGGTTGTACTTCTTCCAAGACAGATTTGTTCGTTCTTCTGGAATTCCACGGTATATCCAATATAATTTACCAATACTATAATTCAAATGCATCAATTTTTCTTCAGTCTTCCTCAGTCACTGCCCAGCTTTCACATGCGTATGAGGCGACTGAAAATACCATGGCTTGGGTCAGGCACACCTTAGTCCTCAAAATGACATCTTTGCTTTTTAACACTTTAAAAAGGTCTTTTGCAGCAGATCTGCCCAATGCAATACATCTTTTATTTCTGGACTGCTGTATCCATGGGCATTGACTGTGGAGTCAATTAAAATGAAATCCTTGACAACGTCAATCTTTTCTCTGTTTACCATGACGTTGCTTATTGGTCCAGTTGTGAGGGTTTTCGTTTTCTTTATGTTGAGGTGTAATCCATACTGAAGGCTGTAGTCTTTGATCTTCATCAGTAAGTGCTTCAAGTCCTCTTTGCTTTCAGCAAACAAGGTTGTGTCATTTGCATATCTCAGATGTTAATGAGTCTTCCTCCAATTCTTTGACGCCCATTCTTCTTCCTATAGTCCAGCTTCTCGGATTATTTGCTCAGCATAAAGACTGAATTAAGTATGGTGAAAGGACACAACCCTGACGCATACCTTACCTGATTTTAAACCATGCAATATCCCCTTGTTCTGTTCGAACGACTGCTTCTTGGTCTATGGAAAGGTTCCATACAAGCACAATTAAGTGTTCTGGAATTCCCATTCTTTGCAATGTCATCCATAATTTGTTATGATCCACACAGTCGGATGCCCTTGCATAGTCAATAAAATACTACCTTGCCTACTTTAGTGTCTATTAGAGACACGTGGCGATGTTAACAGTACACTTGCTCTGGTTATTTATTTTTTAAACAGCCAGCTGACAATTGATATAAAATATAACTCCTATCAGTCCATGCAAGAAGCATCACCTCACAAGTCTTTCCTTTATACTCTTACCTTCCTAGTTCTGAAGGTCAAAGTTTCCAATGCTGTGTCTCAACTTGTATTGAAATGTTTGGCATTAATGAAACAAAGAAGGAATTAATATATTTTTTAAACAGGGGAGGGAATCTACCAAGGCCGATTTCACTTTCTAAGTAGCATTATATTGGTCTACATTAATAATTTTCCCAGCAGGCCTTCCATGATCTTACTTTGAACAATCACAGTCTTTGTTTCCCAGATCCTCTTACATGTGACATTTGATCAAAGTTTTAAAAACAGCAGCTAACGAAGGAGGAGAAAAGTACTGCTCAGTAAGGCATTACACAAAGCCATCCCCTCACTCATTTCGAGGTTGCTACAAGCAGGATCACAGACATTTTCCTGCTAGCACTGAGTTAAATTTTCTGTACCCTGAACGCTATGTTTACTACACATCATCCTACTTCCCATCAGGGAAACATCCTCTAAACATCACCAAAGCCAAGAAACTTCTTCCTTTCTTTCACACAGGTGTGCTTTTTTAGAAAAGTACGAGGTACCAAACAAATGTATTCCTGTTCCAGGGTCTTTGTATATACAGCCTTAAAACAGTTTGCTTCCTTGCAAAAAAAAAAATAATAGTAATAATAAGAAAAATAAAGGAAAAAAAACAGATTTCAGGTAACTAAATTATTCATATCAGTAGTTCTAGAATTAATGGTAACTATTTTGATGAGACAGGATATGAAAAGCAAACTAGGAAAAATAAAAAGTCCTCATCGTAATAAATCTTCCTCCAAAGAAATGGGGGGGGGGGAGTGGGAGATTAGTAAAGGAAATATTTCACACTTCAACATGCTATATAAGGAAAGAGGCTAAAAGGAAATCTTGCAGGGAATTTTATCC
This sequence comes from Trichechus manatus latirostris, assembly GCF_000243295.1. Lineage (NCBI taxonomy): Eukaryota > Metazoa > Chordata > Mammalia > Sirenia > Trichechidae > Trichechus > Trichechus manatus. The sequence goes on from NW_004444185.1 coordinate 743,312, forward strand.
CTTTGAACTTTCAAATAAACTCTTAAGTAAGATTATGCAAACTTACTAAAGACCGGTCCTGATTAGAGGGAAAAAATGCATCCCTTCTCCAAGTCAGTTCTGGAGGCTTTCTCCAGAGTTGTTAAGGTTTGTGTTGGGTAAAGAAAGACCTCCTAACAAACCAGCATTCTTTTCCACATGATCAGAGCTAATTGGCCCCCCTGCAGACCAAGTGACCAATCACATCATCTTCAGAGGAAACCAGCCCCCACTACATTATAAACAGAGGAATGTGAGCTGTAAACCCAGTCCAAGAAGAGAACCTACAAACTAGACTTGTAGATTAGAATTACCTGATCAAAAGACATACTCAGCAAGTTTCCTCAAGACCTATCTTTGCATATAGGCTCACCCATCAAAAGAACTGGTGAGTACATAAAATTATATTCATTCTTATTTCTTTCCTTAAAGAGAACAGGGAAAAGAAGTGGACTGGCAAATAGGGACAGACCTAGTTACCTCCAATAGATTTCTAAAACAGTACCTATAGTGATATATATTAAGGTTCTTTATTCTTTTTTCCTTATATTTTAGAAACGCGATAATAAAAGCCCTACTGAAAAAGATTACTGGAAATTATCTTCTGAATTGTTTTGTTAAATGCATACTAATCTGCCACTATAATATAAAATTAAGTAGAAGAGAAAAGCCCTAGAAAAAATTCAGAGGCTTAAAAAAAAGGTGCTTTTTTCTTTTGGAAAGTATTAAAGAAACCCTAAATAAGCGTACAGAAACAAATGACAATAAAACATTTTGCTTTTTTTGAAAAATTTTTTATCCATGAATAAAATGATGAGTTTTATCTTAATTTTAAATTTCTTTTAAGCAGGGAATTGTTACTGAAATTAGTATATGCTTCTACAAATAAAAAATTAAGATGTAAAAAAATCTGAGCTTACATAATAGGGTTAGAACTCAGATTGTTTGCCCTAATTATGCAGGGCAGAGATGATTTTAAGACTTTCGATATAGTTTAAGCCATACTGGACAAATACATGGTAATACTGTATTTGTATAACACTTGTAGTTACAGCCTATATCCTAACTATTTAATACGAACTACACTACTACTTTATAACATGGCAATAGAAAAGACATAATTTTAAGTGTGACAAACTAAATGAGTGGAATGAATCTACTGTTCTGATGACCAATGAAGCAGCCAAACTATCCCTTTTATAGAGTAGTTTTTTCAAAAAATATTTTATAAATGGGCAAATATTTTACAGCCCACACACATAAATTCAAGAAACCTTACCATGTTTCCATTCTACTCTCTACTGAGATCAGTTGATGAAAATCACATCAATACAAACCAAGGCAAATGATACATTCAAAAAGCACTGTGCCTGTAGGGATACAAAAATCACTTGGAAATATAATAGTATAAACATAATGTCTGTCCATCAGAAACTTAAATTTGATGGAAAGAAAATCCTACAGATATCAGGTAACAATAATATAACTCAAACAAAATCATACAAACATGTAAAGTCATACAGAAAAAAAAAAAAGAAGAAAGAAATCATACAGGAATGCTGTTATCAGTTGAGGAAACTGGAAATAAGTTTGCAAACTTGCAGAACTAGAGAAGATTGTGTTATTTAATTCCCTCTTTCTTTTTTTCACTATACGGAAGCCTGGCCAAGGGTATTGGGTGACTTGCCCAAACTGACACAGCTATATAACTAACCACAGAGCCAGAGCCTGGTTGCCTAGATTCCCTATCCTGTGTTCTTTATCTAAACCACACTGACTACAAGAGTCCAAAGAATGGAGTTACTCTGGGTAATATCTTAAGTGGAGATCAAAATCTTACTTCCCTCAACTACTTTCCAACACAATCTAAATAAGATCTAGCAAAGTCTTATATAAAAAAAGATACTGCTTCACTGTTTTGATACTAGTCTTCTGACTTCCCTGTTCACAGGTTTTTCCATGTAATTTACTTGCAAGAGAAAAAGAATGAAAGTGTAAAGAGCCTAGAATAAGACTGCCATAGAAGCTGTAGGTTAACAAGTAACAAGTCTGAAAAAATCCAAATGGGAATAATTTTGTTAGCTATAGTACATACAGAAAGGCTTTCTCTCCAGATAATGAATTTTAAAACTTGGAAGCACCCCCATCCCGACCCCGAGCTACTGTGAAGCAGTAAGCATTCACCAGGACAGGGGTTCCCTACAGTGGAACAAGTACCGGGGCACAGGTCCAGGATGGGCATTTTCACGTAGGCAAGAAGTGAAACACCGTAAAGGACAAAGCAGCTGCCTTTGGGCAAGGCAGCCAACTCTCCATTCGTGGCTACATCCTCCTTCAAGTGTGAAAATGTCCCTTCTTTTATAAAAGTAGTATTATATTTTTAAAATTACTTTCTCACTTGGCAAAATACAAAGTTAGCGATGATGTATAAGAACTCTGTTCTCCACATTTTGTTCTAATTCTACTGATCTGTAAAATCCAAAATACTAGACTATGTTATAATTCTGACTACACTAATCTACAAATCTTGAAAGAAGTCTTCCTTAACTGAAAAAATATTTCTTGTCTAAAAATCATAGGTCTGAATCTAATAAGCATAAATGAAGACCAAATATTCTGTAGTGGCTCTTGAACAAAACTAGTCAAACGGAACAGTATTTTTCACGAAGGCTAACCAGGGTCAAAATGTCTATTTTTGAAGCAATACAGCACTGACTCTGAACTCAGAGTTATGAGATTCAAGCCCACCACTTACTACCTTTTTGATCTCAGTTTCATCATCTGTAAAATGGGAGTAATAATGATACTTATTACCGTGAAAGTTAAAAGATGTTATTAATAACAATAAAGCAACTAACATTTACGGAGAGCTTGGTCTGTGCCAGGCATTGCCTATGAGTTTCATGTGAGTTAATACAGGAGTGTTTACTATGTTTCCTGGCACACAGTAACCAGTCAATAGATATCAGCTAATATAGTAATTGTTACTGCCATAAGAATCATGTACAAAGCTAACAATGGTTTAGGACAGACACCTGAGACAGTGATGGAGACAGGGAGGGCCACCTACCAAAAATCTAGCTGTCAAAAGACCATCTTGTGAATGCAATGCCAGTCATCTAGGGAAAGATTTTTATTTCGCCAAACTCTGAATAGACAGCTCCTTGTGGTTTAAAAAAAAAAAAAAAAAAGCTGGCTCTGGAGTTAGCCAGACCTGGATAATAATCCAAATGTTGCCCCCATTTGCCCTATACAGGTTTCTTTTATCTCTCTGAGCCTCAGTGACTTCATCTGAAAAATGGAGATGATGCCTATGTGGCTGAGATCCCAAAGACTTAAAGACAATGCATTAGGAAAGCACCTAGCACAGTGCCTACGAAGATTTTATTATTATTATTTCCAAAAGGACAGACATCATTTCTCCTAAACCCTTTAAATAATCTAGCAAAATCAGGGTTATTAATACCTACATCATGGAGAAAAAAATACACTAACTAAAATTATGATTATGATAAATTATTATGCTAATAAACTATAAAACATTAAAGCACTAAGATTTTTTAAAGTCTGTAATAAGAAACTGAAATGGCTACTTTAAAAAGTCAAGGAATTGGCCATCTAATCTAAACAATTTCAACATCCCATCAGTAGCTCAAAGCTGAAGAAAATACAAGAGAATGTCTCTAATAGTACTATAAATGTTAAAACAGCCTCTGGACGAAAGAGAAAGTTGTAAATATCCAGCTGGCCAATGTTCAATTCCAACAGCAAAGGAGGTGGTCTTCAAAGCCCCAACACACAGGGGTACCCAATAAACCCCAGCACAGCAACCCAGATCCACAAGCCTCTAGTCCCTTCTTAAGCTTCATTCAAAGGGCAAAGAGGGGGTACGCAGCACTCCCAAGGGCATCTAATTCTGAAGGAAAAGATTCAAATATAAACTCCTGTGACGGGATTACGGCAAAGAGGGGAGCACGCAAGGGGAGCAAACACATATTTCCCACTCTGTTCCTGGTAGCCTCTATACAGAAGTCTTAAGACACCTTTGTCATATGCACAGAAGATCAAAGGAAAGTGTGCATTAGATTTCTATTCACCACAGAAAGGAAAGTATAACCAGTGATGAAAACTGCTTACAGCTGAAAACTATATTAATTATCTTTTGAAAACTGCCATCTGATGCCTTCATAATTATTTCAGTTCATTAAACTCCTTAAGCTTTTTCTTCTACTGTATTTACTTTCAAAGCTAAGGTTATCTAGGAATGTCTACCTAGAATTTCTTATTTTAGCAAGAAAGTAATTCTCTCTCCACAATCCAATCAGAACCTAGAATATTCAACAAAACAGCAATACATCAGCCAGGCAAGGAAAAACTCCATGAAAATTGCCCAAAGTGACAAAAACAAACTTAAATCATAAAACTCTTTGGTGTACTCTCAATAGGCTAATTATAAAACATACATTACAACCACACATCTGTAAAAGCTTAGCACCTATGTAAGTCTTGTCCTAATACCAAGTCTGGTTTCAAAGGATTTGCAGACAGTTTCACATGAAGCTTCTAAATGATTTCTATTTATTTACAAATAAGAACACTTAAAATACTTAACGCATTCCTTTTTATCATGAGTTATTCAGGTATTTTGTTATTTACACATAATATTTGGTCAAATTAGTAAATACTTGATTGCCTGCACTTGTGCAAAGAAGATACAGTAGTGTCAAACGAGCATGAACCACAATCATCACCCTCAGGAACTTTACAGTATGCTCGGAAAAATGTTTAAATGTCAAACTATATTTTAACAGTTATTCAAAGAAACAATACTTAATCAGTAAACACCCTCTTATGTACAGATAAAAAGAGAGCAAGCTGTCAGACTAGGAAAGCCTTCGCAAGTTATAGTCAGGGAAGCATTCCAAAGAAAGCACAACATGAATGAGGTCTCCAAATTTAGGGAATAATAACTATAAAACAGGTAAGGGCTTACTAATTTACTCTTGATTTCAGAGAATTCCAGCCTAAGATGGATGGCAGTAATTGCAAAGTTATAGCTCCTCTCCTAACTCAGAGATACCGAAGGATGGTCACCAAGGATGGCCACAGCACACTTCAAATGGACGGCGCTCAAAGGGGCCTCGCGTATCTTCGAGATGCTTGGGGAATCCTAATGGACATGCGCTGGCGTTGGATGATGTTGGTCTTCTCTGCTTCTTTTGTTGTCCACTGGCTTGTCTTTGCAGTGCTCTGGTATGTCCTAGCTGAGATGAATGGTGATCTGGAACTAGATCACGATGCCCCACCTGAAAACCACACTATCTGTGTCAAGTACATCACCAGTTTCACAGCGGCATTCTCCTTCTCCCTGGAGACACAACTTACAATTGGTTATGGTACCATGTTCCCCAGTGGTGACTGTCCAAGTGCAATCGCCTTACTTGCCATACAAATGCTCCTAGGCCTCATGCTAGAGGCTTTTATCACAGGTAATTGTCTTTGTTCTTTTAAAAAAAAAAGCAAGTGTTTTGGAAAGGGCAGAGTCAATTATAAGCAATTCTGTTATGGAGTAATTTATTTGTATTATTAGCAGGTAATATCTGAGACAGGAATGAAAGCATCCAGGGCCAAGCAATAGAAGAAATTATAAGGAACATGACTATATACTTAAATTTTACCTATTGGAACTTCTTAAGGAAAAAAGGGATTGTTATGACACGTAGGAACATCCTGTGCCAAAAAAATATCAGAAAGAAGTCTAAAGGGAGTTTTTCAGAGGAGTAAAACTTTTTGTTAAATAAGTGAATAAATATGTTCAGTGCATATTTTGATAGTCATTTTACGTAACAGGAGAAATTTAATACTTTTTTTCTTCACTGGACTAGAATTTTCTCCTCTGGATTTATCTTTTCAATGTTTACTCAATACCACTGAGCCCAGGGCACCACAGTCAGCATTATGTTAGAGAAAAAATTAAGTATATACATTCTTAACAAAATGCCACAAGGATTATGAAATGTTACTTATAAACCTGGTAACAAGTTAAGACTCCTTCCCCTAATAAAGTAGGTCTAGTGTCATTTTTAATAACTGATACAATTAAAACAAAAGAAAGAAAATCTGGTTTTAAAACACTATCCAATAATAATCTGAGAAGGTAGGCACTGGGCCATATGAAGGGTGCTCAGGGATCAAGTCTCAGTGTGCTACCAATTGGCTCTACAACCTGTAAGAAATCACTTAATCTCTAGAACAAGAGTTCTTCAACTGGGTCAGTCCATGGATAAAATTAAGGAGGTCTGTGAACTTAGACGAGAAAAACTTAAATCTTTTTTCACTAACCTCGACCTGAAAATTTGGCATTTCCTTTGATTATGAATGTATGCAACAAAAAACAGTAGCATCAGCAGTATCTATAACTTTGATACAAATAAAAATCACAGATATTTTCATCTCATACTATAATACTTCAAAGTTACAGTACTAGACCTGCTACTAGATTTTGTTATTTAATGCATTAATAAAGCATATAGAGTACTTATAAAGTATTTTAAATGTTCAACTGGATTTCAATGTATTTTGGTTTCCAATGAATCCTATGAATTTAACATAATTCTGAGAAGAGGTCCACTGGCCTCACCAGCCTGTAAACAGCATCTGTGGCATAAAAATGATTAAGAATCCCTTATCTGTAGTTTGGGGCACAAGGAAGATACACCTGAAAGACACACTAAAACCACCTTATGCAGCCAGCGCCTTCCAAACAAAAAGGTTTACGTAAGATTCGAAGTTAAAAAATTCTTCAGTGTATCACTCATTCTACTAGCCCCCTTCTCACCCCAAAACATTCTACTCTGAATCTAGTCTCTACTGTAACTTGAAATAATCTGGTTGTAAGCAACCTATATTTATTTTCCATTACATTAAAAGGAAGAAAAAAAAGTAGAGATAGGAATATAGGAAACGACCAATTGTTTGACTCTGTACTAAACCAGAGGACACAGTTTCATTTACACTTCCATGTAACGAGATAAATTATGCCTGTCCATTCTGAAATCATGGTTTTTAAAGTAAGAATGTACGTATACTTTGAAAAATTCTTCAGGCAAAATGAGACAACCCCAATTAACAAACCATGCGTTCAACTCTCAACTTACTTAGAAGTCATGGCACCTAAGAAGTGTGTAGCTATTTGATATACCCTTTTCATTCAGAAAAGGTATTGATATTTATAGTCAATATGCTAAAAAAAATTCAATGGTTTCTAATTCAGGTGCCTTTGTGGCGAAGATTGCCCGGCCAAAAAATCGAGCTTTCTCAATTCGCTTTACTGACTTAGCAGTAGTAACTCACATAGATGGCAAACCCAATCTTATTTTCCAAGTGGCCAACATTCGACCTAGCCCTCTAACCAGTGTTCGGGTCTCAGCTGTACTCTATCAGGAAAGAGAAAATGGCCAGCTCTACCAGACCAGTGTGGATTTCCACCTTGACAGCATCAGTTCCGAGGAATGTCCATTCTTTATATTTCCACTAACCTACTATCACTCCATTACACCATCAAGTCCTCTGGCTACTCTGCTCCAGCATGAAAATCCTCCCCACTTTGAACTAGTGGTGTTCCTTTCAGCAATGCAGGAAGGCACTGGAGAAATATGCCAAAGGAGGACATCCTACCTACCCTCTGAGATCATGATACATCACTGTTTTGCATCGCTGCTGACCCGAGGTTCCAAAGGTGAATATCAAATCAAGATGGAGAATTTTGACAAGACTATCCCTCAACTTCCACCTCCTCTGGTGTCTAAGAGCCCAAACAGGACTGACCTGGATATCCACATCAATGGACAAAGCATTGACAATTTTCAGATCTCTGAAACAGGACTGACAGAGTAAGACTTACCCATGGTACCCTTCTTTTTTAATGTATTAAATATACCCAACTAGTTATACAGCTATCTTTCCTTCATCATATCTCACTGGGTTGTTTTTTTTTCCCCCTAACTCTGAATACATCCCTCTAATTACATCATAGTAACTCTACCTATGTCCACAAAAAATGGCTAAGCTAACAATACGCATTCTGGAAATATAAGATTCTACTTTACAAAGATTATATCTGTGGTTATCTGCTAAAATCAATTAAATTCAACATACAGATATGTTGTTGGTGAATCTGTAAGGAGATAGTATGATTCTAGCAATGAAGGTAAAATAGACAGTGAACTTTAACACAGATGAACTCTAAGAAAAATCAACCATAAATCTTTCATTTACATCTACAAGTTGAAATAATGGTCTAGCCTCAAACCTAGCTCCCTGGATGGAATGATGACTTCACAATATTTAGTGAACATCCTTTTAATGTTCACAATATTTAGTGAACATTACTTTTTTCAAAGCAAACGATCATTTCTTTAGTCCTTTATACTACAAAACTGGGGTAACAGCTAAGAACAAAAATTCACAGGAAAAACAGCAAACAGTCAGAATTGACTCGAAGGCAATGGGTTTTTGGTTTTTTAAAATCATTTGAACACGACACCCAAACACACACAGGCTCAGATATTTGTGGCAGAAAGTAATCAGAACAAATAGGTAAGCTCCAGCACTATCAGAACCTGCAGGGTGGTATTTTGGGGAGGAGATGCAAAAGCTACTTTAAAGCTACTCTGCATAATAATCAAAGAGTGATTGAAAAATCAATATTCATCTGAATGGCTTCAGATCTCAGTAAAAACATTCTCTCCCTACCTATGACACCAGTCAATGGTATAAAAACCATGAAGGGCCTAAATAATTCATAAATGCAAATACATTTAAATTTTTATATATAATAAAGGCTTAGTTAGATATAATTTCACTAGAAAAAAAATTCTCTAATAGACAAAGCAAAAAATAATTAGGCAACAAAGTATTTTCAAACCCAAATTCTTGTTTCCAACTGCAAATAGTTTTTTCTATAAACACAAAGTGAATGTTTATTCACCAGTGGGAGGCTGGACTGGATGAACTCTATTATTTCTTTCCAAATCTAATACTCCATGAAAATGATGCTTTCTCTGCTGCTTCATCTTTTGTTTTATATATACTAAGATGAACCCCATTCCTTTGTCTCCCAGTTTAGGACAATCCTTTGCAAACTTTTCATTTCAATAAAAAAATGAAACTATCCTCAAATATAAAACAAGAACCAAAAAAGTCACTCTATCAGGTTTCCAATAGATTCGTGGCCACTCTTCTCTTCTGGAATCTCCCTTATTCAGGCTTATGTGGGAAAAGGGAAAGATCAACCTTCCCCACTGGTGGCGGCCCAGGCAGGAATCGCCTCTTGAAGTAAATACTAGCTGAGTAAAAAGCAAGCAGTTGTGAAGAGCAGGGCACAGCAGTAAGTCACATTTTTCTACTCTTTAACCAAAAGGAAAAGAAAATAAAGAAGAACTCTGGAGTGGTCTAAGATGTATAATAGCAGAGGAATATCAAGAACACAGAAACTTAATTACTGTGAACTTTTGCTGTTTGAAAATCTTAGGCATTCTTAAGTACTAGCCAGAACAACAGATTTTCTTAGAACCCAAGACTGCTGTAACACATAGAGGTAGCAGGAATTCTTACTTCTATAATAAATTAACAAGATTCATCTAATTTGTGAAAATAAAGTTGTATTTAAGATTTACACGGTATGTTTTTTCCTACGAGCGCCTCTGTCACTTGCATAGATCCCAGTAGCCATGGTTAAGGGAAGCTGTCTGAGGTGACGAGACAAGTAAACGGACAAGACCTGGGATGGAAGTCTCCTGCAGATGCAGCATGGGCTCCACTCTTGCCAGAGGGGTCTCCCATCATCCTTACACAGCGAAACCTGAGAGAGCTGCAGCTCCCTGGGACTGCCTTGTTTTTCCGGATCTCGCAAGTTTCCCGCCTTTGACAGGGTACCGCTTACCACTTTTCTGTCACACTCTATTAATGGAAAATATGTGAGTTTTCCTTCTCTGGCAGGTTTCCACCTTACACAGGTCCCGGCTTTCACAGCTTTTACTGTAGTTACAGACAAACTGTCCGCTTGAAACCTGGCTGTGACTTTCCCCAAGATGTCCCCAGAAAACTCTGTTGGTACATTAGAGCTATTTAATAAATGTTTTATGAATAGAGCAACTAAGCAATTCAGTCAACCTTTGTCTGGGGTGTCAAAAGTTTCTGGGAGTTCATTCATGCATGATTGTTTCACTTCAAAGAATCACAGTTTCTACATTGAGAATTAAATTTCTGGCAAACCATCATTATTCTCTCAGGAGCATGGAGTACAATGGAAAGACGGGGTAATGGCTGAGCGGAGGGATGACAGCTCTGCCTGCCTGGCTGTGGGCCACCTGTGAGCTCAGTCATGGCATCTTAGACCACCTTAAAACTAACTGAAAAAGTGCCTTTGAAAACCAATACAGATAGCGTCACAGTCCCAACAAACCAGAGACAAATAGTTACTAAAAGTCATAAAAAAAAAACCCAAACCCATTGGTGCTGAGTCGATTGTGACTCACAGCAACCCTACAGGACAGGGTAGAACTGCCCATAGGGTTTGCAAGGAGCACCTGGTGGATTCAAACTGCAGACCTTTTGGTTAGCAGCCAAGCTCTTAACCACTATGCCACCAGGGTTTCCAAAAATCATAAGGGCAAAGGTTTTATATGTGTACAAACCCTATTACTGTCAGCAGCAGCCTAGTGACCAAAAACCGCTATGTCTATTTTAAAGGATTTCCCACCAAAATGGACGAGTAACTATCACACTGGGCTCAATGGAGTGGTATCATCTGGGTCATTTTTTTCTTTTTTAGTGACCCTTTAATTTTGATCTCACAGAATCTTACTATAAGATGATCACTACAACTGACCTCCCCTATGCAGCAATCAATCTCTACTGAACAGGAATTTTAACTGCATCAAATACTTCTCAGGCCTTTTTCCACCTCCACACTCTCCCAGGGGTGTTCACTGGGGTTATGCACCATTCTTACCCACATGTCTGTAATCCCACCCACTTTCTCCACATAAAAGCAAATATGTGATGTGAACCATCTCTAACTTATTAAGGAACAAATCATTCTTGAACCTTCCTTCAGTACACCAATTACCTTAATTCAATGCTAGGACATCTTACAATTGATCAACATACCAGTGTCCCAAAATACTAGTTTAGAGCTGCTGTTCTTGGACGGTGTAAGAAAAAATTACCATTATGCACAGTGCTTTTTTAATCTACATTATTTTTAACAAAAATGGATTACTTATATCAAGAGCTCAGAATCATTAGCACAGTTAATATCTTAACTTGAAGTGAGCATCTTACCAAAAAGCATTCAATAAAAGTCACTATATTAGAACAACATGTCACATTTGCATTAGCCATGATATTTTAGTAGGAATATTTTCTTAATATGCTTAGCCACCTCATGTCAATTTCATCATAGAGAGCTTACCTTTTCAATATAGGGTCAAAGAAAAAGAAAAAGATCTTTACTTTTTTTAATGATTTTTTGTTAATTGTTGAGAATATACACAGCAAAACATACACCAATTCAACAATTTTTCTACATATAAAATATGAGAATCGCAAATAATGATTATAATGAACTTTATAATCAATTATTCCGAATCACCAAAGAGTGAGTACATATCAATAGTTACTCACTACTTCCCCAAGGCAACCCACGTCATGTTCTGACAACTCTATAATGATTAGATCTTTTTTAAGATTGTATCAAATATCTGCTTCCTTGAGCCTTCCATAGTTCGGCTCTTTTCTGTCCTTCAGATCATCTTCCACATGATCGTTAAGCAAATATTTGCAGACAGTGACCTTATAAACCCTTCTCCCCACTCTGTCCTGTCCACAGTCTTGTCTCCTGTATAAACAGCACCATTTCCTTCATGCATTCCGTCACAAGGCTTCAAATTCCCGCTGTCCTACTCCAATGTATGGATACTTCTTTCAAAGTGTGCCCCCAGAACTGAACACAATACCTTAGCTGTCCTGTGATAGTGGGACTCTCTCTCCCCTAACTCACTGAAGACACTTTATTGTAGTAAACGCTGCTCGAGGCCCCAGGTACACCAGCAGTTGCTGACTTACATTCAGCAGAGAGTCTGCTGCAAGTGCTGTGCCGCTCCTAGCAGGCTGCTGTTACACACAGCTCTCGCATTTTTTAATTCTAGAATTCATGTATGCAAAACTTTGCATTTTCGGCTGCTAAACTTCCATTTGATTCAATTTGGTTATGTTGTTCCACCTTAATTCTGATCCCAAGTCCCAACTATGCCACTCCACAGCTCCCTCAAGACACTGAATGATCTGAAAAAGTGATCAGCACACCAACATTGTCCTCCCAAGAAAAGGAACATTTATTTGGTACCTAGCACCATGCCTGGCATAGTGATCACCCGTTCCCCTCGAGTCAATTCCAACTCATAGCGACCCTACAGGACAGGGCAAAACTGCCCCATAGGGTTTCCAAGGCTGTAATCTTTATGGAAGCAGACTGTCACATTTTTCTCTCACAGAGCAGCTGCTGGGTTCAAACCACCGACATTTCAGTTAGCAGCCGAGCACTTTAACTACTGTACCATAGGAACTCAGTATTTGTTGCATGAATAAATTAGTCCATATACTCTTATTTATTCCTAAAAATTTTACAAGGCATTATCACCTCCACTTTATTGATGAAACTAATAAATATCTGAGAGCTTAAATTACTCATGATCATAAGTCTTCTGATTCCAAATTCCATATTCTTCAAACTACCCCTCATCACCTTTACATGCTCACTGGCAAAAGTACAAAATCAGACTTGGGAGTAGAGGTCCTGACAAATCCCCCCAAGATAACACTCATCCTGTAGTCTACAATATGGGTGAAGGCATTCAACTAGTAATAAATTATCTACCCAGCCTGTGCCAAATTTCTTTATGCCACATTTAATTTTAATGGCTTTTCATTAATATAAATACAATAAATTATTCCCACTGCCGTATTAATGAATGAGGAACTTAAATCATTAATGTTAAAATGAGTATTATATGAAAACAGTGATGCAAAGCTGCTTGCTATAACTAATTTTTTTAAAACAATCTGTAAATCAGTCCCAGTATGATATTTACATATTTAACATGTTTATCAGAAACGTTTACCTCTGTCACATCCAGTCATTTTTGGTATTTGTAGGAATCTGGTACTTGCAAGAATTTGGAATTTGTACAGTCATTTTCATTAACTCTAATGGTGATATGAACTGGCATTTTTTTCTCTGATATTAATACCTACTGGCAGTTTGTAAAGTAGTACCTTTAAGCAGTCAGAAAGCCCATCTTAACATTATAAATTCTTTAATATAAACTATGATTAATTCGCCATAAACCCTAAAGTCCTGTTCCCTTATTGTGTTCCGCCTTAATTCAGTGGATCCTTCGACTATATATTTTATTTCACTGTTCTCATCTCAAAAGAGAAGGAAAAAAAAAAAAAAACATTATACAGCCAGAAGACCGGATGAATAGAAAGACTGGATGAACAGACGACTAGAGTAAGAATGCTTGTCCTTTTTAAGCCTTTGCTCTCAAACATACTAACATTTGCCCTGTTTCTTCTCATAATCAACAAAAATGGACCACTTACATCAAAAGCCCAGAATCATTAGCACAGTTAATATAATAACCTGAAGGGAGCATCTTATCAAAAAGCATTCGACAAAAGTAACTATATTAGAATAACATGTCACATTTGGAAATAGCCAGTGAGATGCTATCTACACTATATCAGAATGGCATGTCATATCTGGAATTAGCCAGTGAGAGGCTATCTACACTGGACACGGAGTTACTAGATTGGGTGCTAACTTAAAATTTCAGTTCACAAATGGCTTCAATAAAGAACATACCATTCAGAGAACACACAGACCTGAAGCATTAAGTCAAGTAAATTCTAATGGTTTTTATTCATTGTCCCTGGGTTCACACAGTACAGTCCTCTAATAATCATGGAATTCTAAACTCAAGCAATGCTACAACCCCATCTACTGGAGAGGTGGAGATAAAGTGAGTCACTATTTAAAAATTAATCCTTCTGTGTGAGTCTGTTAGGAACTAAAAAGATAGACATGCAAATAATGTATTTTGAAACAGAAAACCTTACCTACATCTTTTCGTCCTGGTTTTTCAAAACGTCTGTCACCCCTAAGAAAGATCAAAGAAGTTTCAAACCAGACTTGAGAGTAATATATAGATTTCCCATCCATGAACCCACTTTCCTATGTTCCTTTAATAGCATTTCTTCCTTTTTCAAATTATAAAGCAAATATATGGTATTGCCTAACATTTGGAAAAATACAGAAAAGCATAAAGTTGAAAACAAAAATACCTATCTCACCTACCAAAAGCTAACATCTACCAGTATTTTTGTATACACAATTTTTTAAATACTGAAAATAAACCAGAATGTTATTTTTCGTTAGATACGTGCTGTACACAGTTTTATATAAGAACGTGTTTTCCCATGTCATTAAGTATTTTCAAAATCACCCTAACTTTGATGGCTGTAGAGAAGGTCTTCAGGCCTCCTGAGCTGGTGTGTTAAGCCACTCAGTTTGTGGCACTTTGTTAAGGTAGCCCTCAGAAACTAATACATCTGTTTATCTAGAATGGCTTCTTTCTTTCAGGATCATTTTACAATTTCTAACATACAATCTGATATTCACTAATGAACAGCATTTTTTAAAAATGAAACTCTGTAACTGTACATCAAAGAGCCTTCTCCTCTGAAAAGGCAGAAGCGCAGTGCGTTTTACATACTAAGAAATTTTATATAAAGCTCTGGATCCTTTACTTACCTTTCCTCCCAGCTCTGCGATCTATGCATTTCCCTGCCGCCTCCTCGACCAAACACGCCCTCCACTTCGTCAAAACTTCTTTGGTAAAAACCACATTCACCTCTGCCTCTGCCTGAAAACAGAGAAAATGACAGTCAAGACGTCAACACTTGGCACATAGTCAATATCAAAGATCAGTCTTTGAAGTTCTCTCTCTATATGAAGCAGGATGTCACCACATTTAAATACTTAGTGAGCCCTGTTGGGTCGACTATAGGAGACTGAAAAAACAAGTTAGAAAATCGGTGTAAGAGTCTCAGTGCTAGTCCTGAACAAGAAACAGTGTCACTATCAAGCTCTTTAATAAAAAGTTCAACAGTGAAATTCATAAAAAGTTCAATAAACCATTATTGTAAATTAAACCTTTTACTGGATTATTTTCAACAAAAATGGAAAATCTTGATTTGGAAAGCCTGTGAAGAGGGGAGCTAAAGTACAAAAGCCAAGCATAAATCTTGGAATAATTTATTTAATCTCAGAGAAAAGATAATTTAGTAAAGTCAACTCTAATCTATCAATTTTGTAAACCAACTGCTTAAAGGATATTCCAGAGCAAACAAAGGAACTCTTTTCCCTTTACTCAAATCTCGAGGGAGGAAAACTGTCAAGACTAAATTTGGACCACAGAGCTGATACGAGTGTATGGAAATCGGGACTTGATAAATTTGGTGGTTCAAGTTTAAACTGGCCTTTATTAACACCAATTTGTTTAGGGCTATGAAATTTTGACTCAACAATTCTACTTAGAATAACCTAATAGAAACACACAAATACGCCAATATATATATGAAGATGTTTACTGCCATTAAAAAAAAAAAACTGGAAACCTAAATATCTATCAATAAAGGATTGACTAAACCGTGCTAAAGCAAAACAGAATACTATGAAGCCACAGAAGATAAAGTCCTGATAAACTACAGAAATGAAGACGTCTACATTATTCTGTTGAATAACAAAAGCATGCCACAGAATAATACGCTTAAAAATGATTCCATTTATATAGACAACAGAGCTGCACAGGTAGGGTCAGGAAGGGTATACGTCCAACTGCTGGGTCTGGTAGCAGATGGCAATAAGCACCTCAGCTTTATACTTTCTGTACAATTTGAGGCTTTCCCAACTAATGTGCACCATTTGTATCCAAAGCCCAGGTAGAAAATTGGAGGTGGGGTAAAGGGCACAGGGATGGATTTATAACTACATGAAATCCCTAGCCCAACTACTCCCAAAGTACAAAATCACCCAAAGGAAAATCATGAATAAAAGCATGAATGCATTCCAAATGCCAAATACAACTGAGTTAAGTAATTACTTCAAATACCCAAGTAATATTTGTACTTCTTGGTTATAATTTATCAAATACTGGCTCAGAATACAGTTATACTTTCAGATGATCTTACTATGAAACACAAAAATAATGCACACAATTGTATGTGGGAACCGTAGGAACAATCGAATGGAATACACAGCATCTATCTTTTATACATGCCCTTTTTAAATTCTGAATGCAAGGGTTCTATCCTATATGATAACCCTTCATGTCAAAGAAACCAGAAAGCAGGGATAAATTTATCAATCCTTCACCTGTTTCTCCCTATGGATTAAAAATAGAGAGACTGGCTGGTATTTGCAGCACAAAGTTGGTGGTTATATCCGGCACATAACCCAGCTCGCTGGTGGCCCACACTTCTGGCTAATAAGCTCATTCTGGGCTCTGCCCTGCGGAGCACTGGGGGCAAAGCTGCCTATGTAGAATGTCTCCTAGCCGCTGGCCCACTCCAGAAAAACAGGAAATGTCCAAGTACCCAGCCAGCCCCAGGAGCAGTCAGTCCCAAAACACCAAGTACCACTAAGACACACAGATCTCAGATGACTTCTGGACCAATGGAACCTGAGTGTGCAAATCCAAACTGCCTGTGGAACTTCTGAAGTACACACACCTACATCTCACCACCCAGAGCTCTGCTGCTGACGTATTTTTTATCAGTTTTACCAATGATTCTAACACCTCCCCAAGTTAAAAACCACTGTTCTAAAGATTGACAAATTCCGAAGAAAAAGACATCTACAACTAGGTAACCGCACCTGGCGGTAGCAAGTGAGGACTTTTAGTTAGCCTCTTCACCATTCACAGGACCTGCAGCTGAATGTCCTACAGGGACTACTGAAGGAAGCCTCTTCACAGGAACGCACAATACATCCCTCATCAAAATTTACTATAAACTACTCTATGCATAAGGCACAACCTTAAGAAGCAGCAGCTAGATACCCCACGTTTATGAGAATGAAATCTGGGTGGTGTGATATGAGGAGACAAAGGTGTGTCACTGCAGACCCTATGTCTTCCATTTCCCAAGCTTCTCCTGAAGAAAATTACAAGGTATGCGTAGACTACTCCTGTGACTTAACCAACTCAGAGTTAAATGCTCAAGTAAATATCTAAATCACAAACATCAAGAATGCTGTTATGTAGCAGAAAAATCAATAAACTCAAAGTAGGGAGCAGATATCAAAAAAGCAAGTAATACCAAAATAAGAATTATATTTCTAAGAAAAGACACAAATCCACAAAACTATGTTGCTCTTATTAGTTGCCATCACGTTGATTCCAACTCACAGCGACCCCATGTGTGCAGAGTAGAACCGTGCTCCACAGGGTTTTCAAGGCTGTGACCTTTTGGAAGCAGATCAAAAAGCCTGTCTTCCAAGGTGCCTCTGGGTGGGTTTGAATCGCCAACCTTGCAACTAGTAGTCAAGTGCTTAGCCATTTGCACCACCCAGGGACTCCATATAAAACTATACTATAGGTTAAATAAATGATGCTGCATAAATATTTTTTGTTCTACCTCTTACAAGGCCCTAGAAGGAAGTATTGATGAGACAGTTTTTGCTGCTAATGGCCCTTCTGGCTGGGGACAATCCTGTGTCACGGAGCCTGCAGGGACCTGACTGCTGCTCCAGCAGTCAGGCCACTTCCAGAAGCTCTGGTTCCCAAAGTGCAAGGCTCCCTGGGGATACAGACTGACTTAAATGGGAACATCTAGAACCTCTCACACTCAAATCTCTACAGCCAGAATTATATTTCTCTGCTCCAAACTAAGGAGCCCTGGTGGCACAGTGGTTAAGCTCTCGGCTGCTAACCGAAAGATTGGCGGTTTGAACCCACCAGCCGCTCTGCAGGAGAAAGATATAGCAGTCTACTTCTATAAAGATTTACAGCCTTGGAAACCCTGTGGAGCAGCTCTACTCTGTCCTATACGGTTGCTTGGAGTTTGGAATCAACTTGACAGCAATGGGGTTTTGGTTTTTTTCCCCTCCGAATGAGGGTCAGGGATCAAATACTGAGAAATAGTGCAGAAAATAAATAAATGTTCATGACATTTAGTATACAGTTCAAGGTCAGTGTTAAAATAACTTAAAAAGGGATTTCCCTCTCATCTTCCTCTTGCTGTTATTACACTGTTGATGTGAAAGCTCACCTCGCCCTCTTGAAGAACTTCGACCTCTAGGAGCCCCCACCACTGTGCCGCCTCCTCCTCGTCCTGTCAATCGCAGGACAGCGGCGCTGTTGACAGACATGGAAAAGTTTCTCTGCCAAAAAAAGAAAGAAACGATGACTAAAGCATGTGGCTTCTCCCCAACTCCCAATGCATCTACAAAATGGCATCTAGTTACTACTAGCCATAGGTCACCATAACCACACGGCATACTGAGGTGATCCAAAACCTGATCTTAGCTGACAATTTAAATGAACGTTTCACACCTACAAACACTGACAACCTGCCTTGCACTCTGCCAGGTTCTGTGAGGGAGTATTAAATTACACAAGCAAAGGCTCATTGTGTACACATCCCTAAACAGATAGCGTGGATATGCAACAGAATCAACGGAGAAAACTTTGTGCTAGAGATTTGATTTGAAAGGGCCCTTTAAGTCTTTAACTACAATGAAAGGTAGAAATGAGCACATAAGTTTAAGAGGGAGTCACAAAAAGCTTTGATGCAACAGTAGCCTGATAAAACACAGTTCTATCAGACATTACAAAAAAAAAAAAAGGAAGATGACCTTTTCCATCTCCTTCACCAAAGTGAATAGACAACTCGATGTAGTTTTTAATAGAAGGACAGGAATTAGAATCAAATGGCAGGAGGTGGGGGTGGTGCTTGAAAATTAAACAATATCCCAATCACTCAGTCATTAATCTGTACTTCCACCCCAATAGCCAATCTGGAATAGGATCAAGTACAACGAGGGGGTAGTGGATGGGGAAAGAGAAAACTTTCCTCCCGTTCCTTCCCTAGCCACCGGTTTCCCTTTCCCAAAGGCAGCCAGTGTTAGCAGTTTCTTGTGTATTTTTCCAAGAAAATATGTAATATATTTCCCCCTCTTTAAATAAGCGATAGTGTACTCTAAACATGGTTTTGCACTTCCAACATTTGAGTATTTTTATTGAAATAATTCTCTGCCAATTTGGACAAAACAGGACCAAACCTGTTTTAGTTTGCTTTTCTTTGCCATGACACTGAATAGTTTTCCAAACGTTTATTAGCCATATATGTTTCTGTTAATTATTTGTTCTTGTCTTTGCCAAATTTTCTTTTGGGTACTTTAATCTTTCTGAAGTATTTTATTGATTTTAAAGACCTTATAAAGAAATTTTAAAATTAATAAGAAAGACAAACAACCTGAAAGAAAAACGGGCAGAGGACGTGGGCAAATTAAAAATTATAATGGCCTATACGCATGTGAAAAGATGCTCAACTTCGATAGGAACTGGGAAACATAAATTAATAACAACTATCACCACAATCGGCTCAGCCAAAATTAAAAATCCAAGAGCTAGGTAATTTGTATAGAAATGGAGCCTCTCCCTCCACTGATGGTGGGAGTGCAGACCGGCCCAAACTACTACGGAAAGTAACTTGGCAATAAAGTTTAAAAAAATGTAAAGACCGGAAACAGCAATTCTACTTTTACAACACATGTTATAGGAACGCCTACTGCACCGTAATTTGTAACAGCAAAAATTGAAAACAACCTAAACATCCAACAATAGGAGAGTGCAAAAACTGTAGATTTTCTCATACTAGACAGCAGAGATGAACAAACTAGAGCTATATGTATCAATACAGATAAATCTAAAAATCAATGTTGAGTGAAAAAAGCAAGCCGCAGAATAAAAACTACAGTATGGTAACTTCATCAGAAAATGTATAACCCTATAAAACAAAACCACATATTGCATACAGATATACAGATATGTAATGAAAATATAAAAGCAAGAAAGAGAACAACAAATCAATTCATGATCATCTCGGAGATGGGAGGGAGGGGTACACCCCAGACAATCTCAATAGTATGTGAACTCTTACTTCTTAAAGCAAAACCTACAAACAAACAAAAACAACAAACACAAATATGTCATAATTTTAAGATTTCATATATCTAAACAGTAAATATACTGGTCTTTATAATAATATTCTCTACACTTGTCTGTTTATTTGAAATACTTCATAATATTTTTCAGGATAATTAAACCAAAATACAGCCAGATGCCAAATGGATACTTGGTAAAAACTCTTCAGCAATTACTGGAAACAGCATCCTGTCTTTCCTGTGCACCCTTTACAGCAATAAACACATATCTGCTGATGACCTTAGAAGAAAGTAGGTTTCATGAATAAGGATGGAACCAGCCTGATGCAGAACGAAGTTGTTATGGATTGAACTGTGTCCCCCAAAAATGTGTGTCAACTTGGCTAGGCCATGATTGCCAGTATTGTGTGACTGTCCACCATTTTGTTATCTGATGTGATTTTCCCATGTGTTGTAAATCCTGCCTCTATGTTAATGAGGCAGGATTAGAGGCAGTTATGTTAATGAGGCAGGGCTCAATCTACAAGATTAAGTTGTATCTTGAGTCAATCTCTTTGCAGATATAAAAGAGAGAAGCTAGCAGCGAGACAGAGAGAACTCATACCACCAAGAAAGTAGCGCCAGGAGCAGAGTGCATCCTTTGGACCCAAGATCCCCACGCCTGAGAGCTCCTAGACCAGGGGAAGACTGATGACAAGGACCTTCCCCCAGAACCGACAGGGAGAGAAAGCCTTCCCCAGGAGCCGGCACCCTGAATTCAGACTTTTAGCCTCCTAGACTGTGACAGAATAAATCTCTCTTTGTTAAAGCCATTCACTTCTGGTATTTGTTACGGCAGCACTAGATAACTAAGACAAAAGCATAAACAAAAGAAAACAAAATAGTTTTTGGAAGTATGGTGCTGAGAATTATCAAAGATTAACATCACATCTTCCTTAGAATTTAATACAATTCTAATAGAGTTCTTTCAATAAGCTTTTCTTTCTCAATAGAGAAGCCTCCCAATGCAAAACACGGCAAGAGTACAGAGGAAACAGCCAAGGCTGTCACAAAAAGTAAAGATGAAAATGTTCTGGGATTAGATAGTGGTGTTGGTTGTACAACTCTGCGAATGTACTAAAAAACCACAGAAACTCCCTGAGGGACCAAATTACTGGGCTGAGGGCTCTGGGGACCATGGTCTCAGGGAACATCTAGCTCAACTGGCATAACATAGTTAATAAAGAAAATGTTCTACATTCTACTTTGATGAGCAGCATCTGGGGTCCTAAAAGCTTGTGAGCGGCCATCTAAGATACTTCAGTGGTCTCACCTTGTCTGAAGCAAGGGAGAAGAGCAACGACACAAGGGAAAGATTAGGACTAATCGACCCCAACTACCACAGCCTCCACCAGACAGAGTCTAGCACAACTAGATGGTGCCCGGCTACCATCACCGACTGCTCTGACAGGGATCACAATAGAAGGTCCCAAACAAAGCTGGAGAAAAATGTAGAACAAAATTCTAACTCACAAAAAAAAAAAAGACTAGACTTACTGGTCTGACAGAGACTGGAGAAACCCCGAGAGTATGGCCCCCGGACATCCTTTTAGCTCAGTAATGAAGTCACTCCTGAGGTTCACCCTTCAGCCAAAGATAAGACAAGCCCATAAAACAAAACAAGACTAAATGGGCACAACAGCCCAGGGGCAAGGACAAGAAGGCAGGAGGGGACAAGAAAGCTGGTAATAGGGAACCCAAGGTCAAGAAGGGGAGAGTGTTGACATGTCATGGGACTGGCAACCAATGTCACAAAACAATATGTGTACTAATTGTTTAATAAGAAGCTAGTTTGTTCTGTAAACCTTCATCTAAAGTACAACAACAAAAAAAGCAGGTTAAAAAAAAAAATCCTTAAGTTAAAAAAAACACCGAATTGTATACTTTTTAAAAGGGTGAATTTTATGGTATGTGAATTATGTCTCAATAATACTTTTTAGAAAAATTAATGCTTCATTTAAAGTGGCATTCCAGCATTCCGACAAAGCTCTTATTTCTCCGTTTTCCTACAATCACCATAGGCTCCTTGAAATCAAAAATTTATTTATCTTTGTACAAGACAAAGTGCTCTATAAACAGGGACGCCACAAAATCTGCTAGCTTTCTCACAGCATCATAAACAAAAATCAGTAATAGAGGAGTTTTAAGTGCATTTTGTGCTGAACATCTACATTTTCCCTGACAGCCAGCTTTCAAGTGTTAGAATACACTGGTGAAAATGCAGCTTGGCAGTTACTTATGAAAAACTATATTCTTCTGGAAAGACAGATCTCCCAACCAAAAAAAAAAAAAACTTTTTTTATGGGCCTGTCTACCTGACTAAGTTATTAGAGATGATTCCATTGTCCTTAAGAATGCAGAAACATTTCAACAGCATCAGATACTAAAGCAGAATCTAGTCAACTAAAAAGGAGGCATCCACATACCAAGAAAAAAAGACAATTCCACTCCTAGGTATACACCCGAGACTTAAAAGCAGGGACTCACACCACTACTTATACACCAATGGTCACTGCAGCATTATTCACAGTATCCAAAAGGTGGAAACAACCCAAGTGTCCATCAACAGATGAATGGACAAACCAAATGTGGTCCATTCATATAGTGGAATATTACTCAGCCATAAATGAAGCTGGGATACAGGCTGCGACACGGATGAACCTCGAAAACATTATGCTCAGTGAAGTAAGTTAGACACAAAAGAACAAATATTACACGATCCCACTTATATGAAGTATCTAGAATAGACAAATTCATCGAGACCATAGTTTACTACTGGTTACCAAGTGCAGGCAGGGGGAGGGAGAAAGGAAGACTCAGTGCTTACGGGACACTGAGCTTCTGATAAGGGGGATGAAAAAACTGGCAACAGGTAAGGGTGATGGTTGAACAACAAGATAAACCAAGTATGTCACTGACATGAAAAACATTGAAACGGTTAAATGGTTTGCTGCATATACATTTGCCCCAATAAAAATAAACTAATTAATTTTTAGAAAGTGAAGGGAGGGAGGGAAGTTGGTTAAGAAGGAAGCAGGCCTGTGGCGACACACGAAGCTCCCTAGGGCCTAAGTAGTACCTTCCCATTTTCAAGCCTTAGTGGAAAGGAAAGGGCTAAAGCTGAGGATCAAAGCTGGGCACAAACCTGTTCTTCTTCCGTAAGGGGTACAAGAGCCAAAGGTGGTAGGGGCTCCTCCTGTAGTATAGGCAGAAATTCTTTATCCAGAAGGTCTGAAGGTATCTGTATGGTCAAACGCATGAATAATACCATGAGATTAATACTATCGAATTTTCAATTACAAGTTAAAACCAAGAAAAAACATACTTCCATTTATCCACTGCTGATCATTATAAGTATGTATTAAAGCTTATTCACCATATTTAACTTCTGTGGCACTTACATATTTTGAGCGTCAAATACTAAACTCCATCACCCATGATATTTTCAATCACCTCATATGCATATAAAACCTGGACAATGAATAAGGAAGACCGAAGAAGAACTGATGCCTTTAAACTATGGTGCTGGTGAAGAATGTTGAACGTATCATAGACTACCAGAAGAACGAACAAGTCTGTCTTGGAAGAAATACATCCAGAGTGTTCCTTAGAAGCAAGGATGGCGAGACTTTATCTCACATACTTTGGACATGTTATCAGGAGGAACCAGTCCCTGGAGAAGGACTTCATGCTTGGTAAAGCAAAGGGTCAGCCAAAAAGAGAATGACCCTCAACAGGATGGACTGACACAGTGGCTGCAACAATGGGCTCAAACATAGCAATGATTGTGGGGATGGCACAGGACTGGGCAGTGTTTCATTCTGTTGTATATAGGGTGGCGATGAGTCAGAACCGACTCGACGGCACCTAATAAAAGTATCACCCTCCCAAACTTCCTATCATACCAGCACTTTTGGATTTGATAGATAGCATAAACTGATATTCCACAGTGCACAATGGAGGAGTAAAAATCTCCACATTTAACTCAAGCATGAGGCGGTAAGGAGCTTTTTAGAAGCAATTACATCTGTCCTTAGCAACCTCGTTACAATTTGGGATTCTCAATCCATTGATAAAATTAAAAACAAAGCATACTGAAAAAAGTAGAAAATACTACTTCTCACTAGTCAGACAATAAAAGACTAAATTGTACTGCTTCAGAGTTTTGATCCTTTGTAAGTGACAGAAATGTAATGCTACATTTTAAGATTCTATCTCCATTAAAAATGTTACATTGAACTCAAAAACAAAAAGAACAGGAGAAGCTGCCCCTGACTTCCAACTGGAACACAGAGTAAGAAGTTCAGTAAAGAGGGAGAAAGCCTTCATTTCTCAACTCTAAGCCATCCAACCAGGAGAGAAATAAAATAAACATGAAAGAGGGGTTAAGAGGAAAGTAGCTAGAAAAGGTATTAAGTGCTGACTATTGGTCCTGTCTTAGTATTTCTTCTCTGAAAAACAGAGTGTGTAACACTTAGAAAGCCTGTTCAGTATTTCAGGTTTCAAAGCAGGAAAAAAGGTAAGGTTGAGAGAAAAACCATGGTTCAATGCATTAGTAGGATATATTAATTATTATTATTTTTTTCCCATATAAAAATTTGTACATACATTGTTATGTGACCCTAATTGCTCTCCCCATATTGTGACAGCACACCCTCCTTTCCACTCCTGATTCCCCATGTCCATTCAACCAGCTCCTAACCCTCCCTGCCTTCCCATCTCACCTTCGGACAGAAGCTGCCCTTTTGGTCTCTTGTATCTACTTGAGCTAAGAGGCACACTCCTCACAAGTACCGCTTTATGTCCCACAGTCCATTCCAATCCTTGTCTGAAGACTTAGCCTTGGAAATTGCTTTAGTTCTGGGCTGACAGAGAATCCAGGGGCCATGCTTTCCAGGGTTCCTCCAGTCTCAGATCATTAAGTCTAGTCTTCTTACTAGAATTTGAGTTCTGCACCCCACCTTTCTCCTGCTCCATCCTGGGCTCTCTGCTGTGTTCACTGTCAGGGTGGTCACTGGTAGTAGCCAGGCACCATCTAGTTCTTCTGGTCTCAGGCTGATGAAGTCTCTGGTTTATG
>NW_004444185.1:768838-770331 GCF_000243295.1 Trichechus manatus latirostris
CACCCATCTCATTTCTTATATGGGCTATCTGCTTCCTCTCCTGTTTTTCTTTTGTCAGTTTGGCCAATGGTTTATCAATTTTGTTGATCTTTTCAAAGAACCAGGTTTTGGTCTTGTTAACTCAACTGTTTTTCTATTCTCTATTTCATTTAATTCTGCTCTAATTATCATTTCCTTTTTTCTGGCACCTCAAGGCTTCTTTTGCGGCTCTCTTTCTACTTATTCCAGTTGTAGGGTTAATGTTTTGATTATGGCCCTTTCTTCTTTTTGGATGCGTGCACTTATTGCTATAAACTGACCTCAGAGCACTGCTTTTGCTGTGTCCCAAAGGTTCTGGTAGGATGTGTTTTCATTCTCATTTGAGTCTATGAATTTCTTTATTCCATCCTTAATTTCTTCTATAACCAAGTAGTTTTTGAGCAAGGTGTTATTCAGTTCCCATGTGTTTGATTTTTTTTTTCTTGCTTTTTCTGTTGTTGATATCTACTTTTACGGCTTTATGGTCAGAAAAGATGCTTTGTAATATTTCGATGCTTTGTTAAGGCTTGCTTTACGGCCTATTATGTGGTCTATTCTGGAGAATGTTCCATGTGCATTGGAAAAGAAAGTATACTTGGCTGCTGTTGGGTGGAGTGTTCGGTATATGTCTATGAGATCAAGTTGGCTCTTCCGTGTCTTTGTTGAGCTTCTTTCTAGATTGTCTAACCTTCACCAAAAGTGGTGTGTTAAAGTCTCCTACTAAGACTGTGGAGTTGTCTCTCTTTTCAGTGCTGTTCGAGTTTATGTATTTTGGAGCCCTGTCACTGGGTGCATAAATATTTATTATAGTTATGTCCTCCCGGTGTATTGACCCTTTAATCACTATATAGTGTCCTTCCTTATCCTTTTTTGGTAGATTTTACTATAAAGTCTATTTTGTCAGAGATTAATATTGCCACTCCTGCTCTTTTTGAGTGTTTGCTTGATACATTTCTTTCCATCCTTTGAGTTTTAGTTTGTCTTTAAGTCTAAGGTGTGTCTGACTTCCTCTCCATATGAAAAATTTATTTTTCAAGTCCCTCTTTTTTGTTTTAGTATTGTCATCTTTTACATATTGACATCTGTTTCCCTATTTTCAATGTTTTAGCTTTGATTTAGTTTTGTGACTTCCCTATCTGGGTTGATATCTGGTTGCTCTGTCCTGTGTTCTGGTCTTGGGTTGTTATCTGATGTTACTGATTTTCTAACCAGAGGACTGCCTTTAGTATTTCTTGTAATTTTGGTTTGTTTTTTGCAAATTCCCTAAACTTCTCTTTATCTGGAAATGCCCTAATTTCACCATCGTATCTGAGAGACAGCTTTGCTGGATATATAATTCTTGGCTGGCAGGTTTTTTCCTTCAAAGCTTTATATATGTCATCCCATTGCCTTCTTGCCTGCATGGTCTCTGCTGAGTAGTCTGAGCTTATTGTTACTGACTCTCCTTTGTAGATGTCTTTTCGTTTATGCCTAGC
>NW_004444185.1:770431-772983 GCF_000243295.1 Trichechus manatus latirostris
GGCACCATCTAGTTCTTCTGGTCTCAGGCTGATGAAGTCTCTGGTTTATGTGGCCCTTTCTGTCTCTTGGGCTAATACTTTCCTTGTGTCTTTGGCGTTCTTCACTCTCCTTTACTCCAGGTGATTGCGACCAACTGATGTATCTTAGATGGCCGCTAGCAAGCTTTTAAGACCCCAGACACCACTCACCAAAGTAGGATGCAGAACATTTTCTTAATAAGCTTTGTTATGCCGATTGACCTAGATGTCCCTTGAAAGCATGGTCCCCAGACCCTTACCCCTGCTACTACGTCCCTCAAAGTGTTTGACTGTATTCAGGAAACTTCTTAGCTTTGGTTTAGTCTAGTTGTGCTGACGTCCCCTGTAGTCTGTACTGTCCTTCCCTTCACCTAAGATAATTCTTATCTACTATCTAGTTAGTAAATAACCCTCACCTTCCCTCCCCACCCTCATAACCATCAAAGAATGTTTTATTCTGTGTTTAAACCGTTTCTTTAGTTCTCATAGTAGTGGTCTTATACGATATTTGTTCTTCTGTGACTGACTAAATTCACTCAGTATAATGACCTCCAGATTCCTCTGTGTTATAAGATGTTCCACGTCTTCATCGTTGTTCTTTATCAATACATAGTATTCCATTGTGTGGATATACCATAATTTGTTTATCCATTCGTCCATTGATGGGCACCTACGTTGTTTCCATCTTTGGCTATTGTGAACAGTGCTGCAATAAATACGGGTGTGCATATATCTATTCGTGTGACGGCTCTTATTTCTGTAGGATATATTCCAAGGAGTGGGACAGCTGGATCGTAAGGTACTTCTATTTCTAGCTTTTAAAGGAAGCACCAGATTGATTTCCAAAGTGGCTCTACCATTTTACATTCCCACCAACAGTGTATAAGTGTTCCAGTCTCTCCACAACCTCTCCGGCATTTATTATTTTGTGTTTTTTGGATTAATGCTAGCCTTGTTGGGGCGAGATGATATCTCATTGTAGTTTTGATCTGCATTCCTCTAATGGCTAACGATTGTGAACATTTCTTCATGTGTCTGTTAGCTGCCTGAATATCTTATTTGGCGAAGTGCTTGTTCATACCCTTTGCCCATTTTTCAATTGGGTTATTTGTCTCTTTGTTGTTGAGGTTTTGCAGCATCTTGTCGATTTTAGAGACTAGACACTGATCAGAGTTGTCGTAGCCAAAAATTTTTTACCAGTCTATAGGTTGTCTTTTGATTCTTTTGGTGAAGTCTTTTGATAAGCGTGTTTGATTTATAGGAGCTCCCATTTATCTAGTCTCTCTTCTGGTGCTTTCGCATTGTTACTTATGGTTCGTATTCTGTTTATGCCATGTATTAGGGCTCCTGGTATTGTCCTATTTTTTCTTCCATGATCTTTATTGTTTTCGATTTTATATTTAAGTCTTTTATCCATTTTAAGTTAGTTTTTGTGCATGGTGTGAGGTATGGGTCTTGTTTCAGTTTTTTGCAGATGGATATCCACTTATGCCAGCACCATTTGTTAGAGACTGTCTTTTCCCCAATTAACGGACTTTGGGCCTTTCTCAAATATCAGATGCTCACAGGTGGATGAATTTATGTCTGGATTCTCAATTCTGTTCCATTGGTCTTTGTATCTGTTGTTGTACCAGTACCAGACTGTTTTGACTACCGTGATGGTATAATAGGTTCTAAAATCAGGTAGTGTGAGGCCTCTCACGTTGTTCTTCTTCTTGAGTAACACTTTACTTATTCAGTGCCTCTTCCTTTTCCATATGAAGTTGGGATTTTTTTCTCCATCTCATTAAAAAATGCCATTGGAATTAGGATCGGGATTGCATTGTATCTGTAGATTGCTTTGGGTAGAATTAACATTTCCACCTGTTGAATCTACCTATCCATGAGCAAGGTATGTTTTTCTACTTATATGCAGGTCTCTTTTGGTTTCTTGCAGCAGTGTCTTGTAGTTTTCATTATATAGGTCTTTTACATCTCTGGTTAGACTTATTCCTAAGCATTTTATCTTCTTGGGGGCTATTGTAAATGGTATTGATTTGGTGATTTCCTCTTCGAGGTTCTCTTTGTTGGTGTAAAAGAATCCAACTGATTTTTGTATGTTTATCTTGTATTCGGAAACTTTGCTGAAATCTTCTATTAGTTCCAGTAGTTTTCTTGTGGATTCTTTGGGGTTTTCTGTGTAAGATCATATCATCTACAAATAGAGATACTTTGATTTCTTCCCTACCAATTTGGATGCCCTTTATTTCCTTTTCTAGCCTACCTGTTCTGGCTAGGACCTCCAGCACAATGCTGAATAAGACTGGTAATAGATAAAGGGCATTCTTGTCTGGTTCCCATTCTCAAGCGGAATGCTTTCAAAATCTCTCCATTTAGGATGATGTTGGCTGTTGACTTTGTAAAAATGCCCTTAATTATACTGAGGAATTTCCCTTCTATTCCTATTTTATTGAGAGTTTTTATGATGAATGGGTGTTGGACTTTGTTGAATGCCTTTTCTGCATCGATTGATAAGATCATGTGGTTCTTGCCTT
>NW_004444185.1:773083-821092 GCF_000243295.1 Trichechus manatus latirostris
GCGCTAATGTCCTGTCACCAGGTGGTTAGATCTGTTACTAGGTTATGTGAGCAAAAGAGTCTGCCCACTTCTCCTGTATGGATTCAGTTCAGGTGCCCAGGTAGACAGCCACCAAGTGTGTAGCATAGGCTCTCACCTTACAGTCCTAGACAGGCATGGGTGATTGGTACAGGCACAGGCATCTGGCTGCAGCAGGGCGACATACTCTGAGCAAGGCAGGGGGCTGACGGCCACCCCCGAGTGTCCACGAGGAAGGAGTGTCCCTGTCCCCTACAGCACATAGGTGGGTGGGTTTTGCAGCTGGACTATGAGCACGTAATGCTGTAGGCTGTAGGGACTGGAGGGCACCAGTTATTCATGAGCCCCTATCACAGGTGGCTAGGTGGTGTGGGTGGAGCCATTAGTCCTCAGGCCCCTGATGTGGGTAGGTGAAGACCCTGCTTAATGGGCAGAGCGGTGTCAAATGTCAAGAACCTGCCACTTCACAGCTGAAACATCCAAAGTTAGACTGCTGGTATAAACCCTGTTGTACTGCGGTAATGAGTGCCTAAGCTGTTGGGATGGGCCCACACAAGTGTATGCAGGCAGAAAGGCACTCAAAGTACATGGATCCGTTACACCTATGCCTAGGCAAAGGAGCTGTGTCTACCCTGGGTTCCTGGCTTAGGGGAGCCGGCAGTTTATTTTTTCCCCTTTGTTAATCTGTTCACTCTCCAAGAGAGGGAGAATGGCTACGGGCATCTGACAGATCCTACTTCTGGCCCAGGGGACTCGGCAACTACTGAAGCCGGTCCAGGACCCAGTGCAGAGCAGGGAGGTAGGAGGTAAATGGTAGAGAGGTTTTTCCTAAGAGTGGTGTTTTTGATCCGTACGGTAGGCCATACACAAGTACTTATCTTTCGCAGATACAGGGCTGCTTCTCACTGGTTCTGGGTGGCCATGTAAACTCTCTGGCACTGGGTCTCTCCCAGTGCAGAAAACGCGTCTCCCAAGCACGGCTGCTTGCCTGCCTCACCATTCACCCTCCAGCTGATCAGGCCTGAAGAACTCAGGCTCTTGCCAGGTCATGTCTGGCAACTCCTCACTGCTTCCGAACTGTCTCTCCTTCCCGCTGCCACTCAGTCTGGTTCCTCAACTCTGCCTTTGATGTTCAGGGCTGCCAGACTGCCATATATAATCGATTCACTTGTTTTTTCGGGTGTTATTTTTAAGCGGGTTTTTCGGAAGCGTCTGACTACTCCGCCATCTTGGCCCTGCCTCCAGGATATGTTATTTTAAATGTAACAATACAGCACTGTCCATCACTGTGTTGCTGTTGTTAGCTGTGTAGAGTCAGACCCTGGCAATTCCATGCACAACGGAATAAAACATCATCTAGTCCTGCACCATCCCCATGACTGGTTACAGTCCATACCATTGTGATCCAAAGGGTTTTCACTGGCTGATTTTCAGAAGATTGTCAGGTCTTTCCTTCTAGTCCATTTTAGTCTAGAAGCTCCACTGAAACCTGTTCAGCATCACAGCAACACACAAGCCTCCACAGATGAAGGTGTGATGGCTGTGCCTGAGATGTATTAGCCAGGAATCAAACCCAGATCTCCCAAAGGTGAGAATTCTACCACTGGACCATCACTGTCTATCACGGTACACACCCCAAATTCTCATTCATAATTTTGAGCTCTTTTCCTATTTTCTTACCTTGCTGTCTCTGAGGAAAAGTGCTAACATTTCTTCTCTGCCGTAACGATAGTCTGCTAATTTATACTTCGGTAATGCTGGAGAAAGAGGAGGGGATGTAATACTCCCACCACTGGACAGAGCTCGGAGCCTAGAATAAGAGAGACATGGAAAGTAAACAGCAGTGTCAAATATCTCAGCACTGTGCACTTTTGCATTTTTATGTAATATACTGTAAAACATTTCCATTTCAGTCTTTCAGAAGAGCAGAAAGAAATCCTATTACACTCAAGGTACCAAAGTTTAGCTTTAATACAACCTGCTGTCACAGCACACTGAGAGCAGTTCACTGAGAGATAATAGACAACCATGTGGCAATTCCTTAACTTAAAAGGCTATCGAGGCCTGTCTCTGATAAGCTTGGATGGTAGAGAGAGGGGGAAACACTTTTTTCCAATTTATGAAAGTAACATGATTAAAACAAGCTTTACACCCATCAGATTGCTAAAAATTAAAATATCTGACAATACTGGAAAGGATGTGAAACAATGAAAACTCTAAAGTTGTGTTGTGGGATTATAATTTGGAATCACCCCAAAGAATGATTTGGCGATATCTAATAGTTAATAAAGTAGGATACATAAAAGAAAAAGCAAAATACAGACACTTACAATAAAGAATGTTAACTTTTATATAAAAGGTAGAAAACCTGTTTATGGAAACATGCAAAATATAGTAAAAGCATAAACAAGCGTGGCACTGACAAAAAGTTCAGGATACAGTATATCTGCAGATGGAAGGAAAGGAATGGGATAGTGGAGATTACAAAGATTTAATTATGTAATTTTTTAAAACATTTTACTGTGCTTTAGATGAAAGCTCACACAGCAAATTAGTTTTCCATTCAGTAATTCATACACAAATTATTCCATGACATTAGTTGCAATCCCCACAATGTGTCAGCACTCTCATTTCCACCCTGGGTTCTCCAGTTCCATTCGTCTGGTTTCCCCGCTTTCTCATTCTTGCTTTTGGGTAAATGTTGCCCTTTGGTCTCATATAGTTGGTCACTCTATGGAACACATTCCTCACAGGTATTACTGTTTATTTGATAGGCTAGTCTATTATTTGGCTGAAAGGTGGCCTCCAGGAGTGGCTTCAGTTCCAGCTAAGAAGCATGCCTTAGAAGGGTGTCTCAGGGCAATAGTCTCAGGGGTTCCTCTAATCTGTCAGACTAGTAAGTGTGGTCCCTTTTTATGAATTTAATTTTTTTTCTACATTTTTCATCCATCCTAACTGGGACCTTCTATTGTGTTCCTGGTCACAGCAGTCAGTAGTGATAGCCAGGTACCATCTAGCTCTTCTGGTCTCAGGTTAGAGGCGGCTGTGATTCATGTGGGCCATTAGTCCTTTGGACTAATTACTTCCTTGACTCATTGGTTTTTTTCACACTCCTTTGCTCCAGACAGGAAAAGACCAATAGTTGTATCTTCAACGCTCACTCACAAGTTTTTAAGAACCCCAGACGCTACTCACCCAACTAAAGTAGAACATTATCTTTATAAACAGCTATACCAGTTAACCTACATGTCCCCCAAGACTACAGTCCTTAGCCTTCAAGTCTAGTACCTCAGTCCTGCAAGGTGTGTGGTTATGTCTAAGAAGTTTCCACAACTGTGTACCTGTAATGTTTTCGTTTCCCAGCTTCATGATGAACACATGCGTTTAACATAATTTATTATTTTTAACCCTGCAATATTTCTTAATACATTTTTAATAAAATCAATTAAGAGGACAAGTATAAAAAAAAAATAAAGACCATATCTACTGCTAAGAAGAAAAACATAAAAAAAATATACTCCAAGCTGATAATAGCAGTTAGACCTCTAAGATACTGAAGTGGGGAAGAGGGGACTATTCTAATTTAAAAATATATTGTAAAATAAATTCTTTCATTAAAAAAGACAGGAAATAAACTTCAGTGAAAAACTGCAAACATAGGATTCCACTGCAGCTCTGTGTCAAACAGCAAGTGGGAGCAGCTAATGATCTGGGAACAACCTTAAGGTTCTATAAAGTGACAGACACCAAAGCTAAAAGGAACCAAGGCACTTCAACTCAGTAGCTTAGACTAAGGAAAAATTCAACAGAAGCATTAAAATATATGCCCCAAAATGCTAAGCTTTATTCACAAAAGAAAAAATAGGGTAATGTCTTACAGATTATTATACATTAAAAATTATTACAAAGGTCAAGCAAAAGCATAGTAAATACTTGTATATCAAAAATGGCATGATAAAAGAGTATACGCATTATAAATATATATAAATGTGTTTAACATATAGACATACTGAAAAAAATGCATAAATAATGTGCGATTGTAGATTAATTTTTATTCAATGTTTTTATTTTCTCTTTCCATTTACTTGTTTTGAACTTTTTATTATGGACAATTTTGAGCATATATAAAAGTTCCAAGACAGATATAATGAACTCTCATGTAGCCATCACTCAGCCCCCAAAATAAGCAATCCATGGCCAATCCTGCTCCATCCACAACCCCATTTAACCCTCCATCAGTATTATTTTGAAGGAAATCAAAGGCATTATCATTTCATCTGTAAATATTTCAGAATGTATCTCTAAAAGATAAGGACTTTTCTTTAAAAGATTGGATTTTGTTGGTTGCCTCCCTATAATGTAGTTTAACATGTCTCCCTGCCCTCTAGTGTTTCATGTAAATTGATGACTGGGTATCAAGGCTTAATCAGATATGGGTTCTATTTTTTGCCAAGACTACTTCATATCCGAGAAGACCGACTACACGAAGAACAGGGCATCAGGATTGGAGGAAGACTCATTAACAACCTGCGTTATGTAGATGACACAACCTTGCTTGCTGAAAGTGAAGAGGACATGAAGCACTCACTGACGAAGATTAAAGATCACAGCCTTCAGTATGGATTACACCTCAACATAAAGAAAACAAAAATCCTCACAACTGGACCAATAAGCAACATCACGATAAAAGGGGAAAAGACTGTCAAAGGGGAAAAGTTGTCAAAGATTTCATTTTACTTGGATCCACAATCAATGCCCATGGAAGCAGCAGTCTAGATATCAAACGGCTCACTGCACTGGGCAAATCTGCTGCAAAAGACCTCTTTAAAGTGTTGAAAAGCAAAGATGTCACCTTGAAGACTAAGGTGCACCTGACCCAAGCCATGGTGTTTTCAATCGCCTCCTATGCATGTGAAAGCTGGACAATGAATAAAGACCGAAGAACTGATGCCTGTGAATTGTGGTGTTAGAGAAAAATATTGAATATACCATGGACTGCCAAAAGAACAAATAAATCTGTCTTGGAAGAACTAGAATGCTCCTTAGAAGCGAGGATGGCAAGACTACGTCTCACATACTTTAGACATGTTGTCAGGAGGGATCAGTCCCTGGAGAAGGACATCATGCTTGGTAGAGATCAGCAAAAAAGAGGAAGACCTTCAATGAGATGGACTGACACAGTGGCTGCAACAACGGGCTTAAGCTTATTGACGACTGTGAGGATAGCACAAGACCAGGCAGTGCTTCATTCTGTTGTACATAATGTCACTATGAGTCAAAACCAACTCGATGGCACCTAACAAATTTCATATGTGGTGGTGTATTACTCCAGTAGGAAACACATATGATGATACTATGCTAACAGCTACTGATGATCAATGCTTAGATCCGTAAGTTCACTAAGGTTACAAAGTAATTGTATTCTATCATTCCTTCTTTATTAGCTCGAGTACCTCTAAAACAAAAATTTCTCTCATATACTATACTATTTGGTATAGTTACCCACTGGTACAGTTTATATAGCAAAGGAAGAAAAAAGCCTTGATACTTTCCTTTTATTAGTATTCAAAATAAAATTTTGTTTACTAGCATCCTCCAGCAGTAACAAATTTTTATTATTTCAATTCACTGCAGTTACTGCAATTATTCCTAACAATGTTCAAATCTTCTTATCTTTGACCAGTAGGAACCTCTTCAGGTTGGCTCCTAAGTCCTTTTAATATGACTTCAGTTGTCTTCAATAGCTTTTTTTCTATCTGGTATGTCAAACATTCCAGGCTCATTTTGTATCAATTTCTTGCCTCAGAACTGCAATCAACCATTTCTTTAGGGAGCCCAGGTTCTCTTCAATATATACAAAAACCACAGTCTGGGTGCTAGGAGTGCTCACTGCTAATGGACTGGTCTTTGTTTTCTTCCCAATTATTCTTGGGCTTAGAGGTCATGAAGTCCAACCCCTAAGACAGGTTAAACAACCACGTAAGAAAACATGCCCAGAAAGGAGCAGTCCACCATTGCTGAAGGACCTTCCAGGAAACTGCTTCCCATCGGTATCACATAAAGTTGGACTCTTTCGTAAGCAAGTGGAATTAACATCCACTGAGAACTGAGGCAAGGGATTTTACACATACATTATCTCATTTAATCTTCACAACAACCCCAATATAACAGATAAGAAAAACGAAGCTGAGGGGTTAAACAACTTGCTCACAGTCATAGACAGCAGACAAAGACTCAAACCCAAGGTCTTATGACTAAAAACACCATGATCTTTCCAATAATGAGTTCTCAAAATTGTATTTAATATAGTCAAGATTTTGTCAAACATTAATTTTAAAAATACACGAATATGTATTTTTATTAGAAATTATTTTTTGCTAGTTTTTTAAATATCTTCCTTACACTGAGCCAATATGCTTGCCATTAGTTTCTACAATTCAAAAGTAGAGACCATGTCTTTTTACCCTTGTTGCCTCAGCATCTAACCCAAGGCATGGAACACAGCAGGCGATAAAATGAACAGAACTTAATATACTCTCTTCAAAAGTACACCCCTGGAGAACATCTAATTTACTATCCATTCAGTTCGCATATTCTTCTACTCTTCTTGAAAACTTGGAATGTTAATTCATTCCAACTTCCAGAACTTCACTCATTTTCTCCACAGTTTGCCACAAAGATTAACCTGGTAATCATGTTTGCATTCTTTCGGCCCTCCCAATAAGGCCTGAATGCCCTCATTCAACATTTATTAAGTGCTTATATGTGGTTCACTAAGCTAAACAACGAGCTTATCAAACTGAGATATAGAGTGCCTTTCTTAATGGAATTAGTTCTTTTCTGAGGAAGGCAAAAACATACATAAACAGATAAACTACAAATGTATAAATAAAACAAAGTGCTTTGGAGGAAATGAAGTGCCTTTCTCTTTTTTTCAAGCAAAGACCTGGGAAAACTTCCTTAAGGCACGAACATGAGGTGGGGGAAACCCCAAAGGTGCATCCTTGGCTCCTTCCCCCTAAAGCCAGGTAACTGTCTGCCATTAAATACCCCCTACAATAAACTCTTTTATTCTCCAGATTTTCCAGAGGTGGATTTTTGATCCTCAAAAATCAAAAACTTCCCAAATAAAACAAGTATAATAATTATTGTTTTTTTTTTTTAAATCTTGAAATATACAAACATTTGCAAAGAAAAAAGAGTAAGAAGATACACGTCAAAATGTTAGCAATGGTTCTCTGGGTAGCAGAATTAAAACTTAGGTCTTTTCTTTTTTCTTTTCTATTACTGTTTCCTCCAAGCTTTCTGCAATAAGCATGAACTATTTTGTTACTAACAATAAAAAACACCTAACTCTAGCAGACTTAGCACCCAAAAAAATATTAAGACAGTAGTGAATGCTTTCTCAAGGCAGGGGATGGGAATTAAATTCATGCAATCCTTCTGGTGGTGAATCTGTCCATATGTCATCAAAAGGCTTGGAAATAAAATTTTTGATTTAATAATTCCACTTGCAAGAAATTAGTCCAAGGGAAATAATCAGAGATACGAACAAAAATGTTCAAGTGTGTGCACACACACCATTTACAATAACAAAACACTAAAAACAACTTTACTTTCCAATAACTCACTCATTCATTTTACAAGTATTTACTGAGTACCTACTATGTGCCAGGCACTGGGGATACAGCAGTGAACAAATCGTGTAAAATTGAGACCAAAGTGCCTGCCCTCAAGGGAGCACACAGGCTAGTGGGCACTGGAGGATAGGATATAAATAATAAAGAAAATATTTGGCATGTTATATTTTGATGTAGACCATGCAGAAAAATTAAGCAGGGAAGGGAGACAGAGAGTAATGAGGAGAGGTGGTACAGATGGTCAAGAAAGGTCTAAGGTGGTAACATTTCACTAAAGACTTGAAGAAAGTGACTACTGTTTGATACCTAGAAATGATTTACTTTTCCATTAAATCTACCACATCCTTTTAAATTGCTCTGGTGGTTATATAATACATTTCTTTATTCTAAACATAATCTAGAATCTAGTGATTCCCCAGACCTACCTTAAGAAGTCCAAGCTTCCAGATTTAATGGTCTGAGACTGGAGGCACCCCAGAAAGCATGGCCCCTGGACTATCACCCCAGAACCAAAACAATTTCCGAGGCCAACTCTTCAGACAGGGATTGGACTAGACTGTGGGACGTAAAGTGATACCTGTGAAGAATGTGCCTCTTAGTCAAGCAGATACAAGAGACCAAAGGGGTGGCTTCTGTCCAGAGGTGAGATGCGAAGTCAGAGACAGTTAGGATCTGGTTGAATGTTCATGGGGAATCAGGGGCGGAAGAGAGGAGTGTGCTGTCGCAGAATGGGGTGAGTGGTTGGGGTCTAATAACAATGTATGTTTAAAAAAAAAAATTCTGTATGGGAGACTAACCTGAAATGTAAGCTTCATTTAATTACAATAATTTACAAAAAAAAAAAAAAGAAGTCCAAGCTTAGGGTCATTCATGGTCTGCCCCTACCGCAGTTTTCAACCCTCTCCCATCTTCACTACTGTCCCCAGATACAAATAAAGCTCTTCATTCTATCCATCCCTGCTGAACATTATTTTATATTATTTATTACAAAAATGAAGGCCTTAGTAAACAGAATATAGTATCACTGAGTGTTTCAGTCACGGTTCAAAGTTACATGCTGATTCAATGTGAAGCACTCTAAACCTTGATTCTCTAGTACTCTGGAAACTGACCTCAAGTTTCAAAATGAATGCAATCTTACATGCAGAAAATATGGCCACAGTATCTATTCATACTGCAGCTTTCTAGCTCAGGGTTACTTAGGGTTATTTAAGGACTGCATATCCTCCTTCTGCCAGAAGAATTTTGACAGTATAAAGATGGTATAAAGAAGGCAGCGTGCTTGCTTAGACCTCACTCCTCAGTTTATCAGCATCTGAGAGGACTAAGGGAAGGTCCCTAATCTCTAATGTCTGCAGGGTGACAGAGGTAACAATTAGGTAAAGCTACTACACCTACTCCTTACTTATCCACTACCTCAGTATCTAATGTTTTACATTTACGACAATAATAAAAAATCTACTATCCGACTATTTTGCACATTAACATACATCTGGCAGTAACTAATGCCAAGGTACAAGGAAAGAGTAACGGTGGCTGTGATGGTTAAAGTTATGTGTCTATTTGGCTGGGCCATGATTCACAGTGGTTTGGCAGTTATGTAATGATGCAATTTGGCAGTTATGCAACAATGTAGTCATCCTCCACTTTGTGATCTGATGTGGTCATCCTCCATTTTTTTTATAACACCAATTTTCGCATTAAGACCTAGTCTTTGGAACCTAACTATGTTCATAAGTGAGGAGTGGGTGTACTTAAGGATGAGACTGGTCACTCTTCTCTGCTAAAGCTATCCCAATTCAATTTCTGTAAAACATGCTGGGCTGATTAAATGAAACACCATCAAACAAAACTTCAGGGCACCAAGGAAAAGGAGAAAGCGTAAGAGACTACTGACAGACTGGGTCAATGACACACTGAGATCACCCTGTTTGGGAACCCACAGTGTAGGGCAAGAGTAGGCAAATTTTTCTGTGAAGAGCCAGAGAATAAATACTTTGGCTTTGGGAGGCAGACAGTCTCTGCTATAACTACTTAACTTTGCCACTGTAGCACAAAAGTAATCATAAATAATAGAGAAAAGAATAGGTGTGGCTATGTTCCAATAATCAAGCTAAATGTGTGCTGACTTTAGAACATTACCAGGGTTTTTTAAAATTTTGTTTTGGCTAAATTCATGGTGTTGCCTCTCTTTGTTGCCTCTCAACAGACGGATGCTTGAAAAAAAAACTAGTTGAAGATTTTAATCACCTGTGCTTTTACAAAGAAAGAGACATGTTGTTGTTGTTAGATGCCATCAAGGCAGTTCTGACCCACAGCGACCCTATCTACAACAGAACAAAACACTGCCCAGTCTGCGCCATCCTCACAATCGTTGCTATGTTTGAGACCACTGTTGCAGCCACAGTGTCAAATCCATCTCGTTGAGAGTCTTCCTCTCTTTCACTGATCCTCTACTTTACCAAGCATGATGTCCTTCTCCAGTGACTGACTGGTCCCTCCTGGTAACATGTCCCAAGTATGTACAATGAAGTCTCGCCATCCTCACTTCTAGGGAGCATTCTGGCTGCACTTCTTTCAAGACAGATTTGTTCATTCTTCTGGCAGTCCATGGTATATTCAATATTCTTTGCCAACACCATAATTCAAAAGCGTCAATTCCTCTTCGGTCTTCCTTACTCAATGTCCAGCTTTCGCATGCAAATGAGGCGAATGAAAATACCACGGCTTGGGTCAGGCACACTTTAGTCCTCAAAGTGACATTTTTGCTTTTTAACACTTTAAAGAGGTCTTTTGCAGCAGACTTCCCCAATGCAAAACATTACCAGGGTTTTTTTTTACAATTTTCTTTTGGCTAAATTCATGGTGCTGCCTCTTTTTGTTGCCTCTGAATAGAGGGATGCTGGAAAAAAAAAAATCTACCTTAAATTAGCTGAGGATTTTAATCAATTATATTTTTACAAAGAAAGAGACATAAGGGTGTATAAATACAAAACAGAAGCAGCTACAAATTCTAGATAAAAGCTAAATGGCTGCATACAGAAGGGTTTACAAAGTGAGCTCTATGAATTTAAACCCAGTTGGTAAAGAAAGTTGTGAATAAAGATTTATTTATAAGAATGTTCATCAAAATATTTTCATAATAATAAAAAACTGAAAACAGACTATATATGCTACATCTAGAGGACTAGTTAAATAAAGTGATGGTACATCCATATAATACAACCGTTTAAGATCATTAAAATGTTTATTGATAAAAAAGATGTTTTCATGTGGTTATTTTTTAAAAGATTACAAAACTGTACAGAATGATCTCATTTTTGTGAAAACATATGTACACATACACAAATAAGCACATATAAAACCACCTAGAAAGATACACCAAGGTACTTACATTGGTTACCATGGATGGTAAAATTACAGTGGTTATTATCATTTTCTGGCCTACTTGTAATTTCTAATTTTTCTACAAATATATTTTGATAGGGGAATAAGAAAATTATTTTAAAAATATAAAATAATAACTAAATTAGGTACAGCATTATTAAGGTCAACACTTCCAAAATAAACTCTCAAAATATAGAACTTGTATCAGTTCTAAAAAATTCGAATAGTGACTTCTCCTCAGCCTCCTAACTCTAGCTACCAGGGTTAAGAGAGTTTAGGAATTACACATAAAAAGAAATGCGTATAATAGGGTAAGTTGGTAAGAGTCCTCAAATAGGAAGTTTTTACAGGAGGACTGTATTATTTATCAAATTACCACTACCTGACCAATCAAGACTATTTAAGGCACTATTCCAATTTATCTACTTTTATATTGCCTCTTAAATTACCAAAGGGGTTGTTCAAGATTTGAATGGAAAAAGTAACTATAATTATTCACGTCACTGAAGAGAGGATCTTCAATCACCAACTTTGGGGGAAAAGGAAGAAGGGGGGAAAGTCACACTACAATGTGATGGATCTCAAAATTCCATGAAAATTCCATATTCAGGGTCCAAACACATCTGTAAGAGACTCAAAGGTCAATGAAGTGTTATTATGGCAAATGCGAACTCCACCCTAGAGGGGCTTCTGCTGACAGCCACCAGGATTGCTCTGGACCACTTGCCTAGCCCATCAATAAAATAAAATCCAAATTATAGTAAAAACTATTTTTCCAATGTCTACAAATAGGAATCACAAACTAACACTGTAGCAAAAAAATATACACATGAAAGTGTTAACAATTCTATTTATATAAAATTGTATATTCACCTAGATAAGGGCTCAAAGAAAAAGTAAATATGTGCTAGGGTGGTGACCTATGGGGAGTTTTGACCCCATTAACATTACATAATCAGACCAAGAAATTTTTTAAAAATTAAAGAATGCAGTCATTTACCAAATATAATTTATTCCTGGGCTAGCCCCATTGTTTTCAACTAGACACATAAAGCATAGTCTCAAAAACATACACACTTACAAACCTCCCAGCACCTTTACAAACACCTTAATCCTGTACTAGTCACCCAACATCGAATGGGAGGAGATTTTGAAAACTCACCATTCAGGCCCAAAGTTCAGTGTCTGCGTTTCCGCTGCCATCTTTTTCCGTATTTTTACAATAAATTTACGTGGAGAAACCTGTTAAAGACAAAAATATCTCCATCCAGTTAGTCAATATTAAACGCAGAATTCCAGGCCAGAAAGTCTATGTAGGGCGTATGCTCAGCTTATGCTCCTCTCATCCAAGTTATCACAGCTGAGATTTTTGAATCCCTGTTTATAACAAAATACCAAAAACCCAAACCAAACTCACTGTCGTCAAGTAAAGTGAAACAAACCCACCCTTATGTTCCAACTCACTACCTTTTTAGGTTTATCTAGGGAAAGGAGGCTCGGTGTAAGACGCTAAAGAC
This sequence comes from Trichechus manatus latirostris, assembly GCF_000243295.1. Lineage (NCBI taxonomy): Eukaryota > Metazoa > Chordata > Mammalia > Sirenia > Trichechidae > Trichechus > Trichechus manatus. The sequence continues at coordinate 785,646 of NW_004444185.1, forward strand.
CCAATTAAAGATTTTCTTCTTTAGCCTTTGAACAAGCGGAAGTGAATGAAGAAAAATATACTTCAGCTTTCATTTATATTATACTCCCTTGCAATGGCACTCCCAACACTATGAGTTACATCAAAGATTCTTTAATTAAGGACCTTCCTAGCGCATCTCGCATCTTCTGCCACAACTCTCCTCCCTTTCTGCTTAGTACTTTATGCCCTAGTGACTCTTGAAAACATTATTTTGCACTACCAAGTTAAAATAAGAAGCTAATGAACTTCAAGAGTAACCTTTCAAAAGCAATTTTAGGATATCAAAGCTTAGAAGATGGAAGATACTCTACGTACTGTAAGTAGACTGTAAAGTATCTTTAAGATACATTGCATCTGTTTAAATGATCTAAGAAATGATAAACTAGAAATTGGTCGAAGCCCAGAACGGGCAAAGTTAAAAGTATGTTAACGCTCATACCCAGCTATCTGGCCTCCTTCTGGGAGGTATTTCTGGCCCTAGGTCAGCCATGTGAACTCCTGGGTTGATTACCATGTTCTTACTTGACCCTGACTCCCGTCTCCCTGGCCAGATGTTGGGTGCACACCAGACTCAAGCTGAGTGCCCTTCCATCTCTTATGCAACTGGTGATTCAAAAACAACATAAGACATACGTTTTCACATTTTAATCTCTGCAATTAGGATGCATCTTAAACCAATGCCCCATTACAACTAGTGCCAAGTTACAACTGGTGGCAGTTGTGTCACAGCTGTCTTTGCCTACACAAAGGCAACTTGGTCACAGATGCTCACATTGTCGTTCTTTTTCAACTGTGTTGTTGACAGTGCCCATTTTTAGTTCTATCTGCAGCTTAAAATATCTTTAAAAAGTTAACAATAGGATTCTGCATTTAAACAAAAATTTATTGTGTAAGAAAGGCAAAGAAACACAGCAATGGGATATTAGTGAAGTCACTACTCATCACTGGAGGAATGACAGCAATTCAGTATTTTCCTATAAAGCAATATCCAAGGGCTTTATAGGACCTAAAAAAGGAAAAAGCACAAGCAGATGAAGCTATGTTATGGTCTGCTCCTACGACTTGACATTACACAATCCATGCACCTACATACAGCAGCCCTGAAGTATTCTAAAGGAGGGAAAATTTCAACAGTTTATATTGCACTTTGGATCTTCACAAGTATCAACTGACTGGATTTTTGACTGATAAAAGAATAACAGAGCATTCCCTTAAGAAATGTTGCAACAGAAACTTGTACACCAATGTTCACTGCTGCACTTTTCACAATAGCCAAAAGGTGGAAGCAACTGAAATGTCCCTCAATAGATGTTGGGTAAATAAAACGTGGTATACATATACAATGAGATACTTCTCAGTCACAAAGAGAAATGAAGTTCTGATGCATGCCACAACACTGATGAAGCTTGAAAACATTAATGCTGAGCGAAATCAGTCAGTCACAAAAGGACAAATATTGTATGGCCTCACTTACATGAAATAAGCACACATACAAAAACCAAAGCTTATTAGTGGCTACCAGGGGAGGGAGGGAGGGGGGAAAGGAGGAGTTTCCGCTTGGGGGGCACTGAGTTTATGTTAATGGTGGTAGAATAATTAAGAAAAAGACAGGGATAAGGCATGAAAGACTGTAATCAATGTCACTAAATTGTAAATGTAGAAACCGCTGGATTGGCAAATGTATCATTGAGTGTATTTTCACCACAATAAAAAAAGAAAGAAAGAGGTATTGCATCACCAATACTCTTAATGACATGATACTACATTGGTGGAGAAGAGAGGGGGAGGAAGGAGGAGACTTCCACAACCCTGAGTTAAACAGTTATTTTAGAAGAGTCAGACTGAACATACAGAAATCTTAGGAATATCTTAACAATTTATTTCACTTCAATTTTTCTTTAAGTAAATGCACAAGAATGATATACTGTATAAGAAAAATCTATTAGACTATTCGCTAAGTTTTAAAAAAAGAGCTCTTTTTTAAAAACGTAAAATAAAAATCCTAAGTAATAAGAAAACTCTTTACCAGAGTTTACTTAGCAGTATGCTTTCTTTCTTTGTAATACATAAAACAGAGACTCTCACGATCGACTGCACGTTAGGGTACCTCCCAACTGAAATGACTTGCCAAGGTACCAATGATCAGACCCCAGGTGAGGTGCCCACTGTAAATTAAGACAGGTATCCTGCTTGCAAATCCTGTGACCTTATGCAGCATAAATTCAGTGTGCTTCTAAAAAGTATGTGGACCTATGTGGTTAACAAATATACCTGTAGAGACTACAGCAACTCTAAGATTTTTTTGTAATACGAACACCTTAAAGGAGCAGAAAACACTGCCACCATTCTAAATCCCTCCTAGCCAAACGTTTGCAACTCAAAACCCTAGGGACTTCTGACGCTTGGAAAATGACTCCCAGTTTATACAGCAAGTGACTCTGTTAAAAATTTAATTATTTGATACTTGTGAAAATACTAAAATCATTCTCAGTGATTTCACTTTTTCCCCTTTTACGTTACCACAAGGCCATCACATACGGACACAGGCTGCGGAAGTACAGAACTCCAGCGGCGCCATTAACACAAATGATGCAAATGGAGACCCCAGAGTTTTGCAGTGCACAGCCTTGCCCTGCTGTGCTCCAGAACTGCAGGCAGAAGCCCTGGACTCGGGCAGCGCCTAAGAAACACTGCTGGGCAGCAAGGAAATCCTGTTCCATTCTGCTTCTTCATCCACCTACAAACCTTTAGGTATTGCTGAGCAGTGCCACCAAAGTAATCAAACGTTAAAAGCTCTGAAGTTTTTTTTAATGACTTGAGTTGGGAAACTACCTATCATTTACAACATGGTTTCCATGAGAAAATTACTTTTCAATGAAAAAATTTCTGTAGAGCCCTTAAGAACCTAACAGTAATAATCCAAACAATTTAATTACCAAGTAAAAATTTATAAGGATAGTGTTTTGCTCATTCTCCTTTATGAATTAAAGGAGGAAATCTAAGAGTTATGACTGCTGAAGAAATATAACTTAAGCACTCAAAATACTGTAATCTCTAATTCTGAATTCCACCACCCCACATTGCTCTTTCCAAACTAACTTAAATAAGCCCCATTCTAATGTATTTATAGGTATTGGAGGGATTGGCTTACACTACACTGCTGAATTATAAATTAGTTGGAATGGGAACTGTGCCTTACTTTTGAATAGTCTTTTCTAAGGACACGTGCCGTAAAGTACTGAAATGAGCAGAAAGAAGGCTTTGTCACCATCTTAAACCCCTCCTAGCCAAACATTTTCAACACAAACCCCTAGGGGCTTTTGACCATTGGAAAATGGCTCTGGGTTTATAAAGCAAGGCAGGATGAGAACCAGACTCTGGAAGCTGTGCTCCCGCCATGCTATGTGGCCTTTCTAGATGGCCTTTTCTTGAAACTATCCCCTCCTTTTTACTCCATGACCAGCAACTATCCTGGCAATTTTTTTTTCCTATCTCCACCTACCTCCTATTAAGTCAGCATTCTCCAAAATGTTCTCCTCTTTTCTACCTTCCCTCAGAGTACGCATGGTTTAGCTAGAAACTGTTTAGATATTGTTTTGGACATGTTTTAGCTATAATGGTGTTCTCTAATAACACTGTGGGTAGAACACTGCCCAGTAAATGCTGTGGGGCAAGGGAGGCATGCAGACAGTGGGCTATCATTCAACCAAGAGCAACAAAAGATTCCCCCCACAAATTTCTAAATGGCCCCTGGTTGTAAACTAGAGATCTGATTTTCTTCTCCCATGACGGAAGTAGCATTTCTAACTGCCTGTTCTCCTAGATAGCTATCTCATCACCAACTGATTAAGGAACTGCTGTTCTCCCAGTTCACTGGTCTGCCAGGCTCCAAAGCCCAGAGTCATCTGAAACTACTTCCTCTTCTCCACCCTCAGATCCAGTCATTCTATCTCAAATTTGGTCAAGCCCTACTTCAGGGTTCCTCCAGCATGCTCCTTTTAGTTCCATGCCCAGTATTATAGTCCAAGTCCTCATTAACTCATGCCTAGACTATTACAATAAAATTGCTAGTTTGCTTCCCTGACTCAGCCTCTAACTACTCATATCCAACAAGCTCAATCTTCCTGAAGCACTACATTGGTCAAAGCCTTGCTGTTGTGAGCTGCCATCGGGTCAATTCCAAAATGCTCCAACTGCAATGCCTACTGTGGATGGTCAGGTTCCCATGAATCTGACAATCCGTGCCTCCCAACTCCATCTCTCACTGTTTCACCTCCCAAGCCCATAGCCTATACTTTTACCAAATGAGAGTTTTTTACTGTCCACTGCATTGTCTTTCTTCTGTGGTTCTGCTCAGTCCAAAATCTTCCCCCAGAAGACCACCTCCCTCTCCTAGGATGGCGTGTACAAAACCAAGGATCAATTCAAATACCTACTGTATATTCCCTAAGGTAGAAAAGAGCACCGCCCTGTAACACTTTCGTGTTTACAGCACAATTCAGAGCAAATAATGTCCATATGGAAAGGAAAATCTACAACGAGGGTGCGGAACTGGAATGGAATCTCCAGGATCAGTACGGGGGAGAGGGATACTTTTTCAGTCTGTATATAAAGCTTGAAAGGAAGCAGGAAATAGAAATGGATTTGGGAGGAAGAACAGGGTATGATTTTGGACGAAATGATCTCGAGATGCCTGAGAAGACGTCCAAAAATCAGTAATATCGACCTTGAAATCCAGGGAAGAGTCAGGATAGAGAGATATAGCTCTGGAAGTGAATCCAGAGTTGTAATCAAAAACTGAGTAAGAACTATCTCAAAGGAGAAAGCAAAAAGAGACAAGCTCGAGAGACAGGAACAAAGCCTCAGAAAACAGTGCAGGAGTCAGGAAAAATGAGAAGACCATCTATTTAGCTATTTCTAGCCCTAACCTTTCACCACGGAGTCCTGGTGGTGCAGTGGTTAAGCGTGTGGCTGCTAACCAAATGGTCCAAATCCACCAACTGTTCTGCAGTAGAAAGATGTGGCAGTCTGCTCCCGTAAAGATTACAGCCTAGGAAACCCTATGGGACAGCTCTACTCTGTCCTACAGGGTTGATGAGAGTCAGAATCAACTGGATAGCAACGGGTTTAGTTTTTGGTTTAACCTTTCACCTAAACTTAAATTCACTGACTCTAGCTTTTGTCCCTGCAAGAACTACTGTCATCATGTTCATTGTAGCTTAAAACAAAACTCATCACATTAACTTCCAATAAGTTAAGAAAAAACGCTCTCATCTTCCCTCCATTCCCATCCTAAGATAAAAATGTTAATAGCCTCAAGTTCTCACGGACTTCAGACTTTCTAAAGCCATGCAGGCTAGATGAACTCCAAAAATTATTGTCCTGACATAATCTTTAAACCTTAAACCAAAAGTAATCCCTCAAATCTTCCTAAAGCCAAACAGTTATCTAGCTAGTCTAGCTAAATAGTGAAAAATGTGTGCCTTGAGCATATCATGCTCTTTTAAAAACTATGTGGGATCAAACAGAAAATAGTAACTTGAAAGATTAGATAGGAACCTTAGGAGGCAGGGGAGTTTATGCTGATGGGGAGGAACAACTCAGAAAAGAAGGAGAGTGAGAATGGCTGTGCAACTCAAAGATTGTAAGCAATGTCACTGAATTGTACACGCAGAAACTGAAGAATTGGTGTAGCGGTTTTGCTGTGCATATTCTCAACAACAACGAAATAAATTTTTTAAAGAAAATGTCAACAGCCTAAAGCGTATCCTTTCATACCTCTCTTCACATTCAGACAAACATATATTCACATATATATGGTGGGAAGGGGAAATGAGTTATTTTTATTTGTTTTTATAAAACTAGTATCATACTATATATTCTATTCTGAAATTTATATTTCTCAATATATTTGCATGGACAAACCTCTAGTAAATAGACATAGAATTCACGGTTTTTAAAAGTTGTATGATTCACTGTGAAGCATCTCATAACATGGATGAAACTGGAGGACATTATGCTGAGTGAAATAGGCCAATCACAAAAGGACAAATACTGTATGAGACCTCTACTGTAAAAACCCATGAAAAAGTTCACACACAAAATGTAACAATCTTTGTTGGTCACCAGGGATGGGAGGAGTCGGGGGGAAATACTAAATCGGCAACAGATAAGTGGTATCTTGGGTGAAGGGTGAGACAGCACACAATACAGGGGAAACTAGCACAACTTGTACAAGGGAAGATCATGGAAGCTCCACAGACACTTCCAAACTCCCTGAGGGACTAAACTGCTGGCTGGAGGGCTGCGGGGATCATGGTCTCGGGAAACATCTAGCTCAACTGGCGTAACACAGTTTATAAAGACTATGTTCTACATTCTACCTTGGTGACTAGCGTCTGGGGTCTTAAAAGCCTGTGAGCAGCCATCTAAGATACTCCACTGGTCTCATCCCTTCGGGAGCAAGGGAGAATGAAGAGAACAGGATACAAGGAAAAGATTAGTCCGAAGGACTCCTGGACCACAGCTACCAAGGCCTCCACCAGACTGAGTCCAGTACAGCTAGATGGTGCCCAGCTACCACCACTGACTGCGCTGACCAGGATCACAACAGAGGGTTCTGGACACAGCTGGAGAAGGATGTAGAACAAAATTCTAACTCACAAAAAAAAGACCAGATTTACTGGCCTAAACGAGACTGGAGAAACCCCGAGAGTATGGCCCCCAGACACCCTTTTAGCTCAGTGGTGAAGTCATTTCCGAGGTTCACCGTTCAGCCGGGGAGTGGACAGCCCCATAAAACCAAATGGGACTAATGAGGCACAGCAGTCCGGGGACAAGGGCCAGAAGGCAGAATGGGGCAGGAAAGCTGGTGATAGGCAACCCAAGGTTGATAACCATTGTCATAGGGCAACATGTGTACTAACGTTAAATGAGAAACTATTTTGTTCTGTAAGCCTTCATCTAAAGTGAGAATAGCAGCACAACTGGAAGAACGTAGTCTATGTCACTGAACTGTGCATGCAGAAATTTTTGAAATGGTGTATCTTCGGCTATGTATATTCTCACCAAAAAAAAAAAAAAAAGAGGTCGAGAAGGGAGAGGGTTGACATGTTGTGGGGTTGTTAACCAATATCATAAAACAATATGTGTACTACTGTTTCATGAGAAACTATTTGTTCTGTAAGCCTTCACCTGAAGTACAACTAAAAAAAAAAAAAAGTTGTATGATTCAGAGAAACGAGTAACTTTCAGTCTTTTGCCACTATGAACAATGCTATAATAAACAACTTTTTATACTCAATTAACAACCTTCTATACTCATGCTTTTATTCCTACTGGACAGATATCCAAAACCACAGTGTTGGCATAAAACAATGTATGATAAAATATGATTTCTTTAGAGAAAACTTATTTGAAGTAAATTTAACCCACGGTGAGTCAATATAACAGACTGCGCATTTACTCATGGAGTATGTGAAGAGATACAGGCGCACTGGTGGCGCAGTGATTAAAAGCCTGGCTGCTAACCAAAAGGTCAGCAGTTCCAATCCACCAGCCGCTCCCTGGAAACTCTACAGTGCAGTTCTACTCTGTTCTATAGGGTTGCTATGAGTCAGCATTTACTCGTAGACAATGGGTTTGTTTTTATGTATTATATATATACATACCTTGACACCAACTAGACATTAAGTTTTTGAAAGACAAGGCCTCCATTTTAAGCTTTTTTTTTTTTTTACTCATTGAATAGTAACTGTGGTTACATGCATATGTTAAATGAAGTTCAGACCTAGACTACAAGAAAATGCTAAAGGTTTAAAAAGAAAACAACTGATCAAGAAAAATTCTTGCTGAAGCAACCAGAGTTCTAAACCACATGAACAAATCAGCTTCCAAAAATAAGAGGTTTGATGCCTTTCATTTCCCTGAGCTTTTAAATGTCCAATGGCATTTCTGTTTCTTTCAAAGGGGAGACATCTTCACAGAAGCTAAAACAAGGAAGATATTTACATTGCAAAAACACATCAGTACTCAAGTCAAAAACAAAAAACATTTATCTAATGCCTCCTAAGTGCCAGCCCCTGCTGAGCCCTAGGGATATACAGGGGCACTGTACTGAAGAAACCCAGAGCTCTTAACAGTAGAGCGTGAGGCCCAGGGGATGAAGGCCAGGGAAGGCTGACAAAGGTAGTGATAGAGGGATCAAGAAATCAAGTCCCAGAGCAGGGAAGTGCCTCCTGAAGGCCAAGTGCTGTAAGCAGCTCACATCTGCTGCTGCCTAACACAACAAGCCAACAGGGGAGGACTGCAGAGGTCAGGACGGGGCGCCATACCTGGGACTGATCTTGAGCTTATCCTGGTGGACAATTTACATGGAGAAATTCACCCAATTATATGTTACATTAAGCTACATATGATCTTAATTATAGAGAAAATTTCCAAAAAACACTTATGTTCAAATGATCTTAAGGGCAGAGAAACTCTGTGGACAAATACACAAGAAATATAATGATAGCCCTGTAGAGAGAGGGACTGGAGTATGGAGTGGAAAGACTCGTTTTCACCGTTACTCTCTTGTACTTCTGAATGTTTTGTCACATATATCTTTAAGTAAATTTTAAACTAGTAAAATTCTATTGATGCTACTAACAACAAAACAAATACCAACAAATAGGCCAGTTGATTGGTTTTAGTGAAACTTTATCAAATTAAAACACTGCTAAATCTAAACAGTGAGGAAGAGAAGTGATGATGTAACTGTATTTACTGACGTGAAAAAATGTCAACAATATATTAAGTGGCAGGTTACGGAATACAGAGAATATGAACAGATTTTAAAATACATTGTTAGTGGGTGTACATATAAATATGCCCCAAAATGTTAATATTTACTTCTGGATGGTGGAATTATGCGTAATTCTTTTTCTAATAAGTTTGTAATTTGTATATACAGCAAAGATAGCTGTAGTAAAATATCTGTAAAAAAATGAAGGGGTATTCAAAAATTTCAAATACTGAGGTTAAAAACATAGAGAAAGACTGAAAAGTGTCCATTGGATTCAGCAGCGAAGCCACTGGTCATCTTGATGAGTGCAGTTACAGGAGTGCGGTGGGGGACAAAGCCAGATTTCCACGGGACAGGAGTGAATGGAAGGTGAGGAAAGGAAGATCACAAGCGCTGTCAACTCTTGCAAGAATCTTAGTTGTGACAGGGTGAAGAGAAATAAGCAGAGTAGGAAGAAAATTTTCATTTTTTACTTTAGATGAAAATATTCTATGAAAAAGTACTAGAAAATCAAAAGGTGAAGAAACAGTTCAATTAAGACATAATAATGGAAGTGAAGTCCCTGAAGGATGGGGGTTTCAGAGAACAAAAAGAAAAACAAACTTTATTCCTATCCAGTTGTGACAAGAGAAAAGTAGATTCAAATGACTTAGGATGTTTCCAAGCTTACTGCTGTATTTTACTGGGGAAGTGGGGGGAGTACTGTGAGTGGAAGAGGAAGCTGATGGCCTCAGTTTGTAAGCAAAGTAGTCAAATGACAGAGGAAATGATCAGGTAAGGGTTTGAGGGGACTGCAGAAACTGACAGCTGCAGTGGACTACAATAGTGTTTTGTTTCATAAACTTTAAGAATAGTTTTAGATTTACAGACAAGTTGTCAAGATAGTACAGTAAGTTCCCATACGCCCCTCAGTATCCCCTAATGTTAACATCTTACATTACCAAGATACAGCTGTCAAAACTAAGAAACCACTCGTTTCTTAACCATTGTACCAAAACATTCACACATCACTATTAATTAAACTCCAGACTTCTGATTCAGATTTCAGCAGTTTTTCCAACAATGTCCTTTTTCTGTTCCTAGATCCAATCCAAGACACACCTTTGCATTTGGCTACAGTAGTTCTAAAGGGCCAATCAAAATAGATATGTTTCTCTAATGGCACTCATCTGCATGGTTGTGGGATTCTTTCTCCAACTTAGTAGCCTGGGTATAGGGCAGAGAGTTGAAAACAGGACTGAACCAAGGTTAGAGTTTCATCCGCCCAGCAAATGGAGCAATAATTAGAGAACAAAGAAGTGGAGGGTGCTGGTCTAAGTGTGATTTAGGTACTTTGGGAAAGGAAGTGAAAACAGGAGAGGGTTGACAAATTCAAGACGTTAGTAGCACCAAGAAGCAGGTAGAAACCCACAAACCAGTTGCTGTCGAGTCAATTCCAACTCACAGTGACCCTACAGGACAGAGAAGAACCGCCCCATCGGGTTTCCAAGGAGCGGCTGGTGGATTCGAACTGCCGACCTTTTGGTTAGCAGCCAAGCTTTTCAGTCACAGCACCACAAGAGCTCCCAAACCCGCTGCCATCGAATCAATTTTGACTCATAGTGACCCTACAGGACAGAGCAGAATTGCCCCATAGGGTTTCCAAGGAGCAACTGGTGGCTCTGAACTGCTACCAAGGCTCCCTTAAGCAGGTGTAGTAGGAATAAAAATGAAAGCACTGAAAGAATTAGAGATGGAGGTAAAAGTCAAGGAACCAGGAGCCAGGAAGTGTTTGGACAGGGGTCATCTACAAGGACTCTGAAGTTACCCCAAGATAACAATAGAGTGTGAAGTAGAGAAAATTGAGGTTCTGGTACAAACTTTTTCAATGAATTAAAAAATAAGACCACTAGGTCTGTATCTCCTGGTTATGAGAAACGAAGTTATATTGTCAGACAACATGAACCTCAAAGGAAAGGGGGGTTCTGTGCAAAGACTGAGGAGTAATATCTAAAGTGACCATATATAATCTAACATCTAAACTAAAAAATGTTTATGTGAAAGTGGCAAGTATTAACAATTACAGAGAAACAACAGGAGCAAACCAAGCTGAGAGCTCACCCTAGTGAAGGAACAGAAGGAGGTACACGAATGGAAGAGGATGAAGCTCTAGATTCTGTCTCCTGACGTACCTACCAATACGCAGGAAAATCTACTATCGACCTCAGAGGGTTAAAGGAAAAGTAAAGTTATTGCAGGAAGATGGCTTCAGTTACCTTAAGACAGCCAAAAAAAAAACAATCCCTTTAATGGTTTACAATGTGGAGATTTAACACAAAAATGACATTTCAGAGAACTCCGCAGAAAGGTCTGGAAAAGAATGAAACCAGGAGAGACTGAGTTAAGGGGAGAAGGAACTCAGAGTGGTATGGACATTAGCCCACAAAGAATGAATAATCAGACAGACTTTCATTCCGGATGACAGAAGATAGAAGGAATATGTGACACAGTGAATTAGCAGGCCCCAAGAATTCTGAAAGAACCAGGCCTAGCCATCTCTGAAGGATAGGAGCACTCAAAGCTTTGAGGAAAGAGTCCAAAGAGGCATGGACATCAAGTGCTTCTGAGCGAACATGGACAAGATCTTCTGTTAGTTTGGAGACTGCCCTATATTAGCATCTCTTTCTCACGCTGAAAGCAACTGTGACAGAGATGATAAGGCTCCTACCTCCTGCCTCTGGCCTTTTCTCTCCATTGGCTACTCTAATTCCAGGGATAAGGACCTCAAACAAACATCTATCCTCAAATTTTAAAAAGAGTTGACTTAAAAATAGCTAAGAGAATATTTCTGCATGTTCAGCATAATCACTATGTCAGACATTATCCATTACTCAAAATTCCTTACAAGTGAATTCAAATAATACATTCCTTATGCAACTGATACCAGAAGTCCGTCTTCTTCGATAAACTGCTTCCTTATACTTGACAATGAATGCTATATAATCTGGCCTTCTCATCAACTTCTAAAAAGCTCTGAGCTAAATTTAGCCCTCATTATCCACTGCTTTCTCTCTGATAGGAATCAGGGTAAAATTATTTTCCTATTTCTCTGTATATTTTTCTATAATTTTCCTGGCTTCCTCCTCTTTAACTATCCAACGTTTCTTTGGGATACAGCAGATTATAAATTGTAAAGCCTCATCTATCACTCTGTGTGCATGTGAGTACAATTTCAAGAGACTGGATACAGAAGGAATCAACCTAGCTCTTTCTTATTGTTGGGTTTGCAACAAAGAAAAGGTAGACCCTGGCCTCTCAGCTTAGTCTACCAGTTTTCACAACCTGGCACAGTGTACAGGGGCCAGATGACTTTTGGGCTCAGGCAATCACTATCAACAGTTTTCAATGGCTGATTTTTCAAAAGTAGATGGCCAGGCCTTTCTTACGAGGTGCCTCTGGGTGGACTTGAACCTCCCAATCTTTCAGTTAGGAGCCAAGCACATTAACTGTTTGCACCACCAAAGAACTCCTTAGCTGTAATACCTGTTGCCGTCAAGTCAACTCAGACTCACAGTGACCCTACAGGAGAGAGCAGAACTGCCCCTTAGGGTTTCCAAGGAGCAGCTAGTGGATTCGAATTGCCAACCTTTTGGTTAGCAGTCAAACGCTTAACCATTGTGCCACCAGGGCTCCCCTTAGCTGTAAAAAAAAACAAAAAAAAACCAAACCCACTGCTGTCGAGTTAATTCCGACTCATAGCGACCCTATCGGGTTTCCAAGGAGCGCCTGGTGCATTCAAACTGCCAACCTTTTGGTTAGCAGCCGTAGCTCTTGACCACTACACCACCAAGGTTTCGTAGCTGTTTAACAGATATTGCCAAATCGTTTTCTGAAGTGATTGAACTAATTTGCACTAATGAAGTTATTAATCTTTTGTTATCCTAATCCAGATCTGGCTAGGTTAAAAATAGCTGACAGCTGGAGTGGAGACAGAACTATTCACTGATTTAGTATATGTGAAGAGTGCTAGGAGAATAGGTCTTTTTTTCCTGCTTTTGGGAAACCAGAGGTAGGGAAAGTGGGGGCAGATTGTGGTTAGTGGTGTTCACTCTGTTAGTCTTGTGGGCAGACTATGCATACTACTGGCTGGGCTCCATCCTACATTTTGTCATAGCTTCTTCTCTGGGTTAAGTTTTGCATATTCAGGAAACTGAGATTTGCAGCAGCTGGTAATCTGTATAAGGAAGAATCAGAGAGGTTTTCAAAGTAATACATGTTTTGAATTGTCAGTGGCATAGTGGTGGTAACTCATCTGTTATGGCTTCTGGGAAGCGGTACTGGGAACAGTTATAGAGTCAAACTATTGGCCACTATGCCAGATTCTGATTGTGTGTCTCTTGGCACAGCTCTGCTCTAACACACATCGGGTCACCATGAGTCAGAGTTGACTCAATGGCAACTGGTTTTTGTATGATCCCACAGTCCACAGTTAGACATACTCAAGTGAAATAAGGGCCTATTTCTACAAAAAGACAAGATGGTCATGGTAACTTTATTCATGACTGCCAAAAACTAACACCTGACTAGTTATGTCCATTAGCCCAAATTTCCATCAACAGGTGAATGAATAAGCAAATTGTAACATATTATACAATGTAATGCTACTCAGCAATAAAAAAAAAGAAAGAAAACTTAACTACTTATACTCACAACACTGCCTGAATCTCACCAAACATCACGTTCAGCAAAAGAAGTCAGACACAAAAGAATACATACGCACGATTCCTTTTAGAGGATGTTCAAGAATAGGTAAAATTAATTAACGGTGACAGGTATTAGAAAAATGGCCACCATGGGAAGTTATTTTAAAAATTACTCAAAAATGTTCGCATGTTGGCCATCTAAGATACTGCACTGGTCTCAACCCGTTAGCAGCAAGGGACAAAGACATATGGGAAAGATTATCCCAAAGGACTAATGGACCACAACTACCACAGCCTCCACCAGACTAAGTCCAGCATAACTAGATGGTGCCTAGCTAACACCACTGACTGCTCTGACAGGGATCACAATAGAGGGTCCAGGACAGAGCTGGAGAAAAATGTAGAAAAAATTCTAACAAAAAAAGACCAGACTTACTGGCCTGACAGAGACTGGAGAAACCCCAAAGAATGGCCCCCAGACACCGTTTTAGCTCAGTAATGAAGTCACTTCTGAGGTTCACCCTTCAGCCAAAGATCAGACAGGCATATCAAACGAAATGAGACTGAAGGGGTACACCAGCCCAGGAGCAGGGACTAGAAGGCAGGAGAGGACAGGAAAGATGGTAATAGGGAACCCAAGGTCGAGAGGAGAGTGTTGACAAGTCATGGGGTTGGTAACCAATGTCACAAAACAATGTGTGTACCAACTGTTTAATGAGAAGCTAGTCTGTTCTGTAAACCTTCATCTAAAGTACAATAAAAAAAAATAAAGTGTTCGCATGTTTAGTTGAGATCTGATATTATTTGTCAGATAAGACGGGTACAGAAGGAAGAAGCGTCTTCTGCTATAACTGACAGAAGAGTTTCCTTTTATTTTTGTACCATAAAGTTGTTTTCTAAACTGAGCTAATGTTCAAAAAAATATTTAATTTCTACCACATTTATGTTGAGGTTGTAAAAGTATTTCAAACCAGCCAGCTGTATACTTTTTGTGGTGATTAAAATACATTTCACTAGAGTGGTCAGCCCCATAAAACCAAATGGGACTAATGATGCACAGCAGTCCAGGGACAAGGGCCAGGAGGCAGAAGGGGACAGGAAAGCTGGTGATAGGGAACGCAAGGTTGAATAAAGACAGTGTTGATGCGTTGTGAGGTTGTTAACCATTGCCATAGGGCAACATGTGTACTAACTGTTAAATGAGAAACTATTTTGTTCTGCAAGCCTTCATCTAAAGTGAGAATAGCAGCACAATTGGAAGAGCGTAGTCGATGTCACTGAACTGTGCGTGTAGAAATTTTTGAAATGGTGTATCTTTGGCTATGTATATTTTCACCAAAAAAAAAAAAGGTTGAGAATTTAGAGGGTTGACATGTTGTGGGGTTGTTAACCAATGTCATAAAACCATATGTGTACTACTGTTCCATGAGGAACTATTTGTTCTGTAAGCCTTCACCTGAAGTACAATTAAAAAAAAAAAAAAAAAAAAAAGGAGGAAAAAAAATACATTTCATTATAAAGGTGATTCAAGAATATTCCTATAAATTATGAAAACAGAAAGAAAATTATTAATCCCACCTCATTAATACAATGTCCTCATTTCTATGTTCTCTGTCTTAACATTCATATAATGATACTCTTGTGCGCGAACAAGATGACAAAATTTCATGCAGCAAAATTAGCCTTCACTTATTTACTTTATTACTAAACATTTAACCTAAAGTACTAAAAAAGAAGTGTTTTTGGTCAAAAGCAACAAAAGTCTGAAGAATTGTCGTCTACCTGGCCCACATATTATACGTGAAATCTTGCAAAACACTGTTTACTTCTATGTGAATTATCCATTTTATGGCATATCTTTTTAAAAATAGAGATGCTCTGCTGGTCTTTCTCCTTATCCTAGAAGGAACTTAAATTCCTAATTTGCAGAGTGTTGTGAAGAGTACAATCCTGATGACTACCCATGCCATGAGACTAAGGTCAGTTTATTCCTAACTGCCCAAAACCAAGAACAACTAAACGTTTATCCACAGATGAGTGGATAAACTAATACTGTAATAGTTGTATCCTGGAATATACTCAGCGCTAAAATACAAACAAGCGACTAATACGTGCAACAACATGGATGAATCACAAATACTATGCTGAGCAAAAGGAGTCAGACTTAAAAAAAGAATACATACTGTATGATTCCATTTATATGAAATTCTAGAAGAGGCAAAATTAATCTAGAGTCACAGAAATTAGATCGGAGGGAGGCGATGATAAAAATGTTATACATGTTGATTGTGGTGATGGTTACACAAGTGTATACAACTGGCAAAACTCATCAAAATATACACTTAATATGAGTGTACTTAAAATGAAGGAATTTTATTGAATGTAAATAATACCTCCAAAAAAAAACTAAACAAAACCAAACACATCGTCATCGAGTCAATTTCGACTCACAGCAACCCTACAGGACAGAGTAGAACTGCCCCATAGATTTTCCTCTCAAAAAAGTTAATTAAAAAAAAAGACTAATAAAGTAGACGGCCTCCCACCCGTCAAAAAAGCAAATACATTCCAAGGGTAACATTTTATATTTCTTTTTTGTTAAATCACCTTTCTTAAAATGTATCAAAACAGAAATGTTAAAGTTTTGGATAAAACTTAAAACTGAGGAATTTTGTCCAGAACTGTGCTGTCCAACGCAGCAGACATTAGCCACACACGCCTATATAAGGTTAATTAATTGAAATTAACTAAAATTTGAAATTCAATTCCTCCAAGGGGCAGAAACCTGACAAACACTACCGCAGCCATGTAACTCAGTGATAAGTCATGTTGATAACAGGAGCTCTGGATCTGATGTGATGAGAATGGCACTTTACCTCTGTGGTCTTCGTCCCAAAGCCCATGGCCTCAGTCTAATCAGGAGAAAAACATCAGGCATTTTACAACAAGGGGCTACTCTACAAAATCCCTGACCAGTACTCATCAAAACTGTCAAGATAATAAAGAAAAACAGAAGTCGGAGAAACTGTCACAGCCAAGAGGAGCCAAAGGAGATATGACAACTAAATGTAATAAGGTATTCTGGATGGGACCCTGGAACAGAAAAAGACACTAGGTAAAACTAAGAAAATGTGAATAAACTATAGACTTTAGTTATCAATAACTATCAATACTGGTTCACTAATTACAATTATACCATATTAATGTAAGACGTTAACAATAAGGGAAACTGGGTGTGATATACATGGGAACTCTCTTCAATTTTTCTGTAAATCTAAAACTGTTCTAAAACATAAAGTCTATTATAAAAATGAAGGGATTTGAATTGTAATAAAAAAGTAAAGGCTTTTTACATTTAAAAACTCAGTTCCTCAGTCATACTCGCCACATTTCAAGTACTCAATAGTCACATCTGGCTAGTGGCTACAGTATTAGTGCAAATTTATAGAACATTTCCAACACTGCAGAAAGTTCTACTGCGTAAGATTATTTTTACAGAATTATTATTAATCACAACTAATGAGGAAATCCATATCTAAACTCCGCGGCTGTCGAGTCGATTCCAACTCATGGCGACCCTACAGGACTGAGTAGAATTGCCCCATAGGATTTCCAAGAAGCGGCTGGTGGAGTCAAACTGCTGACTTTTTGGTCAGCAGCCGAACGCTTAACCACTGCACCCCCAGGGATCCAGATCCTTAAACTACCCATCACTAAAAAACCTCACTGATATCTAAGAACCTTCAATGATGTGTTCATTCCAATTTCAATTTCAAATAATTACTTAGGGAAAAAAAGGTGTTTGTTTTGCTCTGATCTTCTTAATCAGTGTAACATATATTAAATGTAAATACTGAAAACTGTTCCACTCCTCAAAGCACCCGTTCTCAAAGTATGGTCCACAGACCCCAAAACTCTTTCATGGAATCCATGATGTCAAAGCTATTTTTATAACAATACTAAGACATTATTTGCATCTCTCATTGTGTCGGCACTTGCATTAACCGTGCAAAGCAATGATGAGTAAACTCCTGACATCTCTGCATCGCTCAAGATAATGGCACCAAACTATACTAGGAGTCACGGTATTCTTCACAACCACGTGCCACGTCCTCACAGGAGGAAAAGAAAAAGTCAGTGTTACCAAGAATGTCCTTGATGAAGCAGTAAAAGCTATTAATTTTATTCATCTTGATCCCCAAGTACACATCTTTTCAATATTCTGTGTGGTATAATGGGAAGTACACATAAAGCGCTTCGGCTGCATACCAAGGTTCAATGACTGTCTCAAGGAAAGCACTTCAGTGACTGTGTTACGAGCTCTAGATAACTAGCTGCTTCTTTCATGGGCCATTCTTGACTTGAAAGAGAAACTAGCACACAAACCTGGTTATCCAGACTAGGGTATTCAGCAGACATTTTCTCAAAAACGAACAAAGTGACATTGTCACTCCAAAGAAAATAATTGACAGAATTTGACGCCAATTATAAAACTTGAACTTTCAAGTAAAAATCTGAATTTTGGAAAACTATTCAGCACCATGAACTTGACAGTTTTCCAAAACTTAAAGACTTTTCTGCTGGGTGTGGATATCAATGAAAGTGATTTTTTTTAATATATATATTGTATAATGTAAACGATCCATTTAATGTCCAATACAGACCAATGGATTCTAATATAACAGTACAAAAAGTTTACTGATACAGTTCAGATTTCACATTGCAACTAATCTTTAAAAATACTTGTCCAATTTTAGTGTAATATCAAAGAAGAATATCTGCAATTATTTTAAAAAGCCATTAAAATACATCTCCCTTTTCCAACTACGTATCTTTATGGGGTGAATTTTCTTTATATACTTCAACCAAAGTGATAAACAGCAATAGACTGAAAGCAGAAGCAGATATGAGAATCCAGCCAGACATAAAAGCAATTTGTGAAAGGGTAAAACAATGTCACTCCTCTCAACAAATATTTTTAGAAATGTTTTAGAAAATATTATCCATAAAAAATATATTTATAACATACAATGCATTTATTATTATTTTTAATGAATTAATAAATATAGTTTTAAATTTCCAAATTTTAATTTCTAGTAAGGCAAATACAGATACAGATAAATTGAAAAATCAAAAGCTCTTTGGCATCCCAATAATTTTGAAGATGTTTGTAAAGGGGTACTAGGAACAAAATGTTGACAAATAAAAATACACAAATAAACTTAAAACCAACAAGCATACATACTCTGGAAAGCAGATGAAGGGGCGTAAAATATCACTGACATCAAGCACGCCAAGATCCAAAACATGACATTTATTCAGAAAGTACTTAGTCTTTTTTACATGTATCTTTTCTAAGGACACAGAGACCTTTCACATTTTGAAATTCACTAAAATGATTTTTGACTGCCTCTCCCACTAGGCTGTAAACTCCGTGAAGATAGGACCATGTGTGTTTTGCTCAGCAATATCAGCACCTGGCACGGAGTGGGCATTCAAATATCTGCTGGATTAAATGGGAGGGAAAAAAAAGGACATGCAAACTGAAGTCACTGGCGTTCTCTATTCAAAATTATAAAGATAAAATTTTACAACCAAAATGTACTTATTTACATAGTAATACAATCACAGAAGCGACCGACCATTCATTGAGGACCTAATTACTGTGTGCCAGGCATTATAGCAGGCATTTTAGATTTTTAACTCCCACAATGACCATGGGATGTATTTTACGGGTAAGGAAAATAAGGCTCCAGGAGTTTAAGTAACTTGTCTAAAGATACAGGCAGTAAGGGACAGAAAATTTAAATCTACATCTCTCTGCTTAAAAGCCCACAAGCTTTTCACTACATACTGATATAGTGCTCAGCGCTGCTTGGTTACAGTTTCTTTCCATTTCCTTACAATTTTCAGAAGAATTCATTTTGTGGGAAATCACTTTTTTTTTTGCTCAATCTCCCAACTTTGTTCTACCGACACCCAACTCCCACCCCTTTACATCACTCAATTAAGCAATACAGTAAGACCTCTGTTAGGGAAAAGTATATGTTCTCATAACACACTCAGAAACTCCATTAACAATGGTAAAAGGCTAAACAGTGTCAGATTCCAGAACTCGAATTAAGGCTCTCTGGCCCACTGATCTCGCAGGATGGTTTCATACCCAGTTACACAGAGGACACTTGGCCAGGGTTTGAGCAGCACCACCTCCATTCCCAAGTGACTGAACCTAATGAGCACCCCCAGACGTGCCCAGCCCTTCAAGGCCTCAGCCATGATTTACCAATCAGAGAGGACCAAGACAGTACCTTCTGCCAATTTCTCCTCAGTCTCTGCAACCAAAGGACCAACACTGAAGAGACCAGAGCTCCCAAGACCTCCTCCAGCCCCAGGACAACCTGAATGAAAGGAGCTTTGTTTTTGTTCCCAAAGAATATGTTAGCTGCAATATCACTACAACAAGAAAGGCTAATACTATTACTATCATTCTTCCCACTGCTTCTCAACAACGTGTAAATGTCTCTTTCCCTCCTTTTGGTAAAAGGTTAAGAATAAAATTAGCAAACTATTCCAGGAAAAATACTATACCGTAAACATTGCCACGATATCTGAGATATCTGATAATCTCACCACCAGCCAATACTTTAAAGAAAGGGACCCTTAGAGTCTGTGGAAGTTTTACACAGATCTTGTTAAACTTCACAAAGCCCTGAATATGCCTTTCCTCAACACCCAGATTTAAGAAAACATACAATATGAAAAAGGGTTCTTCTATCTAAAAAATGAATTCAGCTGCAGCTGGCTAAAGAAACCTGGGCTGAAAAAAAGTATCACAGGAAGACAGCATTTGGCAGCTATCATCACTCTGTAATAATTGTCGTTAGTAACTCCTAGGCCAGAATGCTCCTTAGAAGCAAGGATGGCAAGACTTCGTCTCACGTACTTTGGAAATGTTAGCAGGAGGGACCAGTCCCTGGAAAAGGACATCACACTCGGTAGAGGGTCAGTGAAAAAGAGGAAGACCCTCAATGAGATGGAGTGACACAGTGGCTGCAGAAATGGGCTCAAGCATAACAACTGTGAGGATGGCACAGAATCGGAGTGTTTCATTGGCACCTAACAACATGCTTTCAATCAAAAATCTAGAACCACACTAATATAACAAAATTTAAGAATACAATTACTTAAGCAATTTAATTGTATCACTAAATACATACATGCTACAAACAAAAATAAATAGCACTCTAAATACTCGATTTAAAAAAATGTTTTAGTATTACCTAATAATTCTAGATTAATACAAAAACATGTTATTAAAAAGTTTACATCATCTCACTTATTCTTTCCTAGCGGTGAAGTTCCCACTACTACCTCCTCTAATAATGTGAATATAGTCTGTAAAGTCCCACCCTTCAAATTCTATATGGCTTCCTAATACCCAAGTGTTGCTTAATACTGCAAAAATACGCAGAAATCAAATTTATAAAAATAATCCATGGTAAATAAATAATCAGTGCATTTTTCCACAAACTAAGCCTCTCATTTGCTCATGTTCATTTGCCAAACCTTTAGCTATCCCACACACTCCTCTGAATATCTACAACCAAGAACTTTCATTTAAAAAGCACACTAGGAAGTTCCACCAAGGATGGCTGGTGAGACCTTCTGGGCCTCATTCATCGAAAAAATACGCATATATGTTAACTCTTCAGGACATGTAAATTAAAACTGCAGTGCCATATATAGGAAATTTTTCTAGAATACTAGGAAAAGGAAAAACATCTAGAAGCTTCTGTGGGAATCTGCCTAGTATTGCCACCACTGACACCTTCTCTGAGACCTGCCCCCACCCGTAGGAGTGGGACCTTTCAGCTAACTACACGTGCACTTCTAGACCCCAGCCCTGTAGCCATACTAACTGGACCAACGATGGAGAACTGGGCCTAGTTCGACCAATCCAATCCACCCCCCACCCCCCAGGAATCTGACATTTGGGCAGTGAAATACTAATCAGCTGGCTAATGGTATTACAGCTTAAGTTCGTATGTGGCTCTAGGCATGGCTCCAGGCATGGCCAATTTCTTCCATGTGCTTATTAAAGCAAAGTCAGACTGGGGAAAAGACTAAAGCAGAAGGACAAAGAGACCCAAGAGATGCTGTCTGGCCAGCTGGGAGAAAGGGCTATGACCACCTTGGCTCCCGAATGCTTCCCAGTTTCTGGCTCCAGTCCTTCATGAAGCAAACTGCTTAGCATCCCTGCCCCCAAAGATTCCTCTTTTGGCTTAAGCTAGTCTGAATGAATTCCTGTTTCTTGCCACCAAAAAATCATTATGACAATTTAAGATACGAATACATAGCTGGATCAGTGCAGAAAGGGTATGATTATTCTTATATATGATTCATAAAGGAGCTGAGTGGCACCAGAGGAGTTTCTATTCACTGTCCATAACCTCAGGAGAAATAATAGGATGAAGATAACTGAAACCTTAGTGGTGATGGCTGAACAACATTGCGAATGTAATAAAAATGGTTGAAATGAAAAATGTATGTTGTATGTATTTTACCACAATAAAATTTAGATAATAACAGAAACCTAAAAGCAAAAATCACCTGTTTGCATGAGCCTTCAGCTTTGTGCTTCCCTTCAACACTTACCTGTTCAAAAGTTCTGCTGGTTCACAGCAGGAGGTTTGAGCAGACTTTGTTCAGATCCTTTTAACACTGTAAATAATAAAATTACTAATGTAAATCACCCAGCAATTTCTTAGGGAACTTAAAACGTCAATTTCTCATCATGAATATGTTGTGCAGGAAATGGCTCCCACACCTGGTTAAAATATTAGAATTGCGTGCTTACAAACCAGATGCCCGCTCAGCACATCTAGAGTCTCTCTCAGCAGCTCTGGGGTGGGTTTGAGAAACACATGTTTTTTACAAGGGTCTTACGTGAGTCTGACTTAAATGACAAATGCGTACCACTACTGGGTTTTAGAGAAGTGATTATTTCATTCAAAATCACATTATGGGGATTCGGTATTAACGTCTGAAACATAGCTGATAGAAGACGACAGCTAGCATCACAAGAATAAAATGTGTATCCCACAAAAATCATCACTGAGCCCCCAGCAGACTGACCACCGCCAAACTGTCCAAAGAGCAAAGCTCCATGTGTGCTTTCAGCTGCTAAACCACAGCCTGCATTTAATGCTGTGTTGAAGCTGTATCATAAAAATCCACAAGATGGTGACATTTCAAGTGACAAGGAGTGGACTGAAGCACAATAGCTTCAAATGGTCTCTTAGCTAAAATTAGGTGATTCTTTGGATGCTGCTGCTACAGAGTCAAAAAACAACAATTTAAAAATAAAGTTGACAATTTTACTGACAACAGAAAGCAACTGGAGAAAACCTTCCACCTTTGACTTAATTTTGTAAAAAAGAAGCCATGTTATGTTATCTAGAAGGTCATCTAACTATAGCCCCTGTACTCAATTTTAACTTTTTTTTTTTTTAAGGGAAGAAGAACGAGGGAGAAGCAGGTAATAAAACAAACTCTTCTCTGGACCAAACTCAAGAGAGCAAGCTCCAGGGTATCTCCTATTATAATAAACTAAGCTCAAGTTCAATGAAAATCCTGTAGGTAACAATATGAAATTGTGTTCCATATTTAATTACTTGAAGTAAAGAAAGTATGCAATACTTTGAAGACGTTTTTATAAAATAAAGTCTGGACATTTACAGGAATATTTTTCTGTTTTTCAATCTCTCCTCCCTCAATCTCACATGAAATTATGGGCAATTCAACAAAGGTACAATTTTGCATTCCTGTATAATTAATCTAGTATATTTCCCTCTCATCAGACAGAATGAAACAGAACACTAATTCTGGTCAAGAAATATTAAAGGATTCTACCTACAAGTAAGCTTGCCCATAGAATAAAAACCTACTTAATATTTTTCAAGCTATGTAATTCTTCAGGGCATTAAAAATGAATGGAAACGAGGACTTTATACACCATAAAACCTTGGTGGGGTGGGGGCGGGCATTGGATTCAGAGTTTCCAACAATGACCAAAGAACGTTAAGGCAATTCAAATTGTTGAAGGAAAATGGGCATTCAACTTGCCCTAAAATACCTGGATTAACACCAACATAGGCTGCAGGGTCAACTAAATGAGACTGGTCCCACTCTAATCTATAAGAAACAGAATAAAACAGAAAGTACTGAAAATTGAATCAGAGGGCCTGATGGAGAACTGCAGTCAGTCTGTCTTTGAAAATGACACAAATCAAAGATCCTTTAGAGAAGGAGCAAGGGTAGAAGGGTCGGTTAAGTAATCCGTTCTCCCATATTGGTTCTCCCAGACAGCAATCACTATCAATAGTCATTTTCCAGCGTGAAGGTCAACAAAAAGAGGATAGCAATATGGCACATTAAAATGCAGAGTCATGAGGACAAATTAGCTGATATGACATCAAAGACATAATTTAGAAGTGTCATTTTGAAAATTCAACAAAGGAACAAGAGAAGGCAGAAAGGCACTTGGTTGAAACACTACCTCATCACTATCACCAATATGTGCCCCTTCAGCCAAGGAGCTCCATTCGCACCCTGAACTTGTAATTCCCATCTTCTCATGATTTTGACAAGCCTATGACAAATTATGTTCATACATACAACTGGTCAGCAAAAGCATTTCAAAACCAAAATATTAAATTCTTCAGGTAAACTAAAATGAAAGAGAACATTTATAAAAGCTCATTAAAAAATTTTTTTTTAATCTAGTATCAAATTAATTAGAGAACTAGTCTGAAAGGTACAAGTGGAAGGGTAAAAAACTCAACACAAAAAGTTCTATGCATATAAGATATTATTTATAAGGAATATACAAACAAATTAGTGGAAGTCCCTGAGGCATTTAAAAACAGGCTGGCCAGCACAGAAATGATTTCTTTACTAACCAGATTACAGGCAATGTGAGTTATTACACTGGTTCCATTTTTCTTCCTGGTTGTATTCCTTAATTATCTGTGTCTCAACTTCAAAGGAAAGTCTTCATTTCCTTACATTTTCAAATATTCTGAAGATTTCAAAATAGCCCCTTAGAAAGCAACTCCTTTCAAAAACTCCTTTTAGACAGTTAAACATCAATGTCATTTAAAATTTCTTACTATTGAGAAAGATAATTCATTATAATTTCCTGAATTTTATAAGCCTCCTGAATTTTTCCAAATTTGGGGGTAGGGAGGGTGTGTGGGGAGAAGAATGTTGGCCCAAATTTCCGGAATGTGATTTCCCTCTTTAAGAGTCATAAGAGAGAAGGAAAATTAGATTCCAGGACACTGAATAACCCCTCTCAGCACCAATGAGGTGGGCACACACAGCTCCTACTAGCCTCCCTCTCTTGCTTTCTGCACGAAAGCCTCCAACTTCTCCCTGCCTACATCAGATAGGTTGCTCCCACCTCAGTTTTTGCCTCAGGGTCTTTGCCTTAGCTGTTCGGCTGTCTGCAGCACTCTTCCCCCAATATCTACACGAATAGCTCCTTTATTCCTGTCAAGTCTTTCTTCAAATGTTTGCTTTTCTATGAGGCCCTCCCTGGACACTCTACTTAAAAATCCCAAATTTTTGAAATGGTGTATCTTGGCTATGTATATTTTCATCAAAAAAAAAAAAGGTCGAGAAGGGAGAGGGTTGACATGTTGTGGGGTTGTTAACCAACGTCATAAAACAATATGTGCACTACTGTTTCATGAGAAACTATTTGTTCTGTAAGCCTTCACCTGAAGTACAATAAAAAAAAAAAGATTAATCCCAGCCTCCAACTCCCTATTTCTCCCGGTATCTTTTCTTTCCACACCACTTACCACTACTCTCTATATTTTACCTAAGTATTCATTTGTCTAGAAACGAGCTCCATGGGAGCAGGAATTTTTGGTCTGTTTGGCTCCCAGGATGCAACGGTGTAGTAGATGTTCAATATTTGTCAGATAAATGAATGCAAGAAAGAATAAAGAAATGAATGAATGAATGGAAGAACACG
Source organism: Trichechus manatus latirostris (assembly GCF_000243295.1). Classification (NCBI taxonomy): domain Eukaryota; kingdom Metazoa; phylum Chordata; class Mammalia; order Sirenia; family Trichechidae; genus Trichechus; species Trichechus manatus. The sequence continues at coordinate 811,176 of NW_004444185.1, forward strand.
GTCCCTTCCCCCTCCCCATCTCCCAAAACAGTCATCAAAAAGCTGTGAAGCCCTTTCCTTCCTAATGAATCACTACCATCACCACTGTATTCCCCAGTGCTGCATGTCAAAGGAAAGGATCATGTAACATTCTTCCAGATACATGTCACTTAATTTTTTTCCTGGTGTCCTCTTCTGCTGTCAACAGCTGATATAATCGAAAAGTACATATTCCAGTTTGTCCACTCTGAAGGCTGCTACACTCACTTGTAAAACACATAAAAACATCAATGGATGAGAGACAGCACTTGTGTTCTAATCAAAATGGACAAACTCCAGAAGGCCAGAGCTGCACATATTAGAGGGATGAAAGTTAATGGACATAAAAGAAAGGATGACAAATAATATCTTTTTAATCAACGAAGTCACTGCACTCTAATAAGGAGCTACTACATAAGAAAAGAATTATCTCCCCTGAACAAAACACTGGGAATCAAGCCTGCCTATAGTTCAAGGTATATGGACAGTCCTGGATAGAAAGCTGTTCCTTTACTAACCCCTTACTCAAAGTCTTGCAAGTTAAATTGGAATACTTACCTTCCTTACCGAGTGACTATGGTGTGCTTAAGTGTGTTTAAACACTTTCAGAAAACGGAAAAATTGACCAGTACCAGATGAACGCAAACCACTGGTATTGCTTCCCAAACGCACTCATACCCCCTGCTTCTTTCATACCCCCTTTCCTGGTCCCCTGATTTTATGTTTCGGCCCCAAAACTGAAGTATTGAGAATGCTTCACGGAAAACTGCTAACACTGACGCTCATGCCCATTTCAACCTGACGTTTGGGTCAAGGCTGCCACGGCTCTACTTTCTCCACCTCGGTCCCTGGTTCCGATCATGGCTCCACCTTGCCTCAGGCCTCCTCCAGACCCAGTCCTCTGGCCACAGAAGGAGTCTCCCCAGTCCAGATGCTCCAGGAGGAAGGCAAGGGCGCACCGCCCAGAGGCCAGGTGTGGGGAGGAGGACCGGCAGGAGCAGCTGTCTGGCCGCAGCAGCTGTTATTCGGGGCACGCCGAGGTTGGACGGGTGACTGGCCCCAAGGAGCAGGTAGCAGAAGGCTAGCCCTCTGCCCCTGACCAAGCTAGCCTGACACTGCCCACCCCATCGTCCTCTTCCCTTCCTCGGCTCCCCCCGCAATGCCACAGGCATTCTCGGAAAAGGGGGCTCCCAGCTCCCCGCAGCCGAGACGCGCCCGGGCCCGGCGTGCTCCGCTCCGGGAAGTAGGCTCCCTCCGGCCCCGCACCTGACCTGTCCCCTCGCCTGACGCTCCAAGCCCGCCGCTGCCGGGGCGGCCTGTGGGTGTCCATGCGGCTGGGCCGGGTCGGGCCGGAGCGGCGAGGGCGCGAGCGCGGCCAGGAGCCCCAGCCGGCCCGGGGAGACGCGGCGGAGCCGGGGCGCGGAGCGGAGCCGGGCAGGGGAGCGAGAAGGAGTCGCTGGTTACCTGCGGTCCGGGACAGGGAGTCTCTCAGAACCCAAATCAGTCTTCAGCCTCAACAACACAAGATGGCCGACACGTCGCCACGCACGTCACGTGACACCGCGCTCGGTCAGCCCCGCCCCTGCTCCGCCCCCTCCCCGCCCCCTGCCTCGCTTCCCTCCCCACTTGTCCAGCCTCCCACGACAGCCTTCCTTTCCTCTGCCTCCCGCCCCTCTCTCCCGACACGCCCCTGCCCGAGACCCGGATGTCAAGCTGGAAAGGGCGGGGGGGGGGGGCGCCGCGGCAGGACGCAGGCGCAGTGCACAACGGCGGCTGGGGCTCTTGGCTGGGCTCACTGCCTGCCCTTGAGCTGAGTAGAGTTGGTGTCCAAAGTTGGACCCGCGCCAGGCACCCTGTGACTCACTATCGTATGCACCCAATCCAGGGCCTGTTCTCAGTTCAAAAAGCTCTGCATCATTAATGAGCTATTTTTTTCCAAACTTTTCCTGAGCTTTCCGTCTAGCCCTGAGGCATCTGGTAGTTCGCCTTGTGGGCTTTTCCTGCACCTTTGCCATCCTAGAGTTTGTCGGGAAACTACAAGCTGAAATTCAAACTAGTTTCTCTACTTGCTCACGGTTCTGGTAGAACCAGGAATTCATGAATTTAAGAGCTGTAAAGTTCCCATTTCCTCGTAGTACATCCGGCGCTATGACCCTTTTGCCTGAAAGTCTCCCGCTCTGGGGTTGCCAGATAAAATAGAGGACGCCTAGGGACATACTTATACGTCGTGTTCTTAAAATTTAACTGGGCGTTCTGTATTTTTATTTGAAAATCTGGCAACTCTACCCTTAGTCTCCCTTCTTTTCAAGTCATCCCCCTTCTCTCCTCTATCACAACCTCTTCCCATCTTGCAAAAGCAAGATACTTCCCATCAACTTTAAAAAAGTACCCAGAGTCTCCCACCTTAAAATTTAATGTTCAAAACTCCAGTTCCCCCTCCAGGTACTTCCCTGCTTCTCTGTTCCCTTTCTGTTCCCAATTACTGCCCTTACCTAGCCACCTACTGCTTGCCCTAAGGACACCTCAACCTATAGGTTGGTAACAAGTTTTTCAGTCTTCATCTTAACTTTAGTGCTACCCTGTCTTCAACATGATTGACTGTTCCTACTTTCTGAAAAACTTTCTTCCCTTGACCTTTATGCCCTTGTCACTCAAAGTGGCGCAATCCCGATCAAAATTCCAACGGCCTTCTTTACAGAAATGGAAAAACCAATCCTCAACTTAATATGGAATAGCAAGAGGCCCCGAATAGTGAAAACAATGTTGACAGAGAAGAACAAAGTAGGAGGACTCCCACTTCCTGATTTTAAAACATACTATATACAACCACAGTAATCAAAACAGCCTGGTACTGTTACAACAATTGACACATAGACCAATGGAATAGAATTGAGAGTCCAAAAATAAACCCACACATCTATGGTCAACTGATTTTTGACAAGGGTGCTAAGTCTATTCGATGGAGAAAAAAGAGTGTCTTCAATAAATGGTGCTGGGAAAACTGGATTTCTACACGCAGAAAAATGAAACATGATAGATGCCTCACGCCATACACAAAAACAAATGCAAAATGCGTTAAGGACCTAAATGTGCAAACTAAAACCATAAAATTCTTAGACGAACACGAAAAGACAAAAAACTCAATCATAAAATGGGCAAAGGACCTGAATAGACATTTCACCAAAGAGGACATTCAAATGGGCACCGAACACATGAAAAGATGCTCAGCGTCATTAGCCATCAGAGAGATGCAAACCAAAACTACAATGAGACATCATTTCACTCCCACCAAGATGGTTAAGATGAAAAAAAAAAAAAAATAACAAATGTTTGTGAGAATGTGGGAAAATCAGAACTCTTATCCATTGCTGGTGGGAATGCAAAATGGTACAGCTGTTGTGGAAAACAGAGTGGGGGTTCCTCAAAAAAACTAAAAATAGAACTACCATATGACCCAGCAATTACACTCCTAGGTTTGAAAGCAGAGACTGGTACACCAACGTTCACTGCAGTACTATTCACAATAGCCAAAAGGTGGAAACAACCTAAATGTCCATCAACAGATGAACGCATCAACAAAATGTGGTACACACATACAATGGAATACTACTCAGCCAGTAGGAGAAATGAAGTCTTGATACATCCTACAGTATGGATGGAGCTTGAATACATTACGCTGAGTGAAATAAGACAATCACAAAACGACAAATATTGTATGACCTCACTTATCGAGAAAGACAAGAAAAGGCAAATGTAAAGAAATCAAAATTTATTAGTGGTCACCAGGGATGAGAGGAGGGGAAAAGTGGTGTTAATGGTGATGGAAAAATCACATTGATTAAGGGTAGGGTTGCATAGCTGATTATTGTAATTACCTTCAATAAGTTGTACACCTGTAAAAAGTTGAATTGGCAAAAGTGTGATAGATATATTTACAACAATGACAAACAAAAAAAGAATAGCTGCTGAAGCTGCTTATGTACAACCAAACATTGCATGAGATATAGTTCCTTGGTGTGGAGGTTTAGGGTCATGGTTTCACAAGAACTCCCAGTTAATTGGCCTAATAATGTGTTTAGTGCTTCTGTTCTACCTCTTAGTTCATTACATAGTGCCTGAGGTCTTAAAAGCTTGCAAGCTGCCATCCAAGGCACAACAATTGCTCTCTATTCACCTGGAGCAAGAAGACGGAGAGTCAGGAATAACAGGAGGTTATGGAATGTGTGGCTACCTCCATGAGCAACCACCTCCTGTGACATGAGACCAGAAGAACTGAATGGTACCTGGCTGCCACTACTGAACATTTTGATCAAAGATTCCATAGAAGAATCTTGATCAAAAGGGGAAAAACGCAGAACAGAATTTCACATTCTCATGGACTCTATCTAGACTTTCTGGAGCCATGCAGGGTGGATGAACCCCTAAAACTATTGCCCAGAGATAATCTTTAAATCTTAAACCAAAAATATCCCCTGAAGTCATCTTAAAATCAAACAATACTTTAGGTTAACTGGTAAAAGAGATCTGCATTGAGCATTATGCTCTTTTAAGATCTACGTATATGGGATCAAATTGAAAACAGCAGCTGAAAACATTAAATAGCGACCTTAGGGAGCAGTAAGTTCAGGTTAATGAGGGAGGAACAACTCAGACAAGGAGGGTGAGAATGGTCACACAACTCAAAGAATGTAATCAATGTCACTAAATGGTACATGTAGAAACTGTTGACATAGTTTATGAGTCGGAATTGACTCGACAGCAATGGGTTTGCTGTTGTTTTTGGTGGATTTGCTGTGTATATTCTCAACAACAACAAAATAAGTAAAATTTAGAAAGAAAAAAAAAGTATGGTCAATGGGCCAGCAGCATCTGCACCATTTGGCAGCTTGTTGGAGATGCAGCCTCTGTAAAGAGTCCTTCACAGTCCCATTCTGCTGAACTCTATACCACTATTATCCATATTTTCCCCTTCCCCTTTATCTCCCCCATGAACTTAATGCTCCAGATATGCCATGTTGGAGGCTCTACAAACATTTCATTCTGTTTTAGCCTTTCCACATGCTGTTCCCTCTTGTTACAATGCCATTCACCCCACTTCTCACCAACCTGCCTTACTCGTGCTCATTTTTAAAAGCCTAAATCATATGTTACTGCCTTTGTGAAGCTTTCTTTAATCTCCTCAACAGACCAAAAGGCTTACCGTTTGAATTCTTATTTTTTAAGAAAAAAATAATAATGATACTTGTAATGTACCAACCACTTCATTAAGAGCTTCACTTAACTCTCTTTTTAATCCTGGTGATAGCCCTATGGGCCACTGAGGAAGCCAAATGTTTACCCTCTCCAAATCTCAGCCAGGACACCCAAACCCAGGCTGCCGGATTGCAAAGCCCATGTCCCTTGCCATGCCACTTCTGTGATGTTATGCCACCTCTACAATGCTGGCTTAGTTATATACTGGTGCTATAACAAAAATACAAGTGGGTGACTTTAACAACCAGAAATTTATTTCCTCCCAATTTAGAAGGCTAGAAGTCCAAATTCAAGGCATCAGCTCTAGGGGAAGGTTTTCTCTGTCAGTTCTGGGGTAGGGTCCTTTTCTCTTCAGCTTCTGTTTCCTGGTTCCTTGGAGATCTCCATGTGGCTTGGCATCTATCTTCCCCCATCTCTGCTTGCTTGCTTGTTTGTTTAACCTCTTTTATATCTTAAAAGAGATTGACTCAAGACACACCTTACACTACTCTTATCTGATTAACGTAACAAAAACAACCCATTTCCAAAGGGGATTATAACCACAGGCATAGATGTTAGGATTACAACACATACTTCAGGGGAACATAATTCAATTCACAACAGCTGCCCGTGTATCTGTGTGTGTATAAAATTTGTACGCAGAAAAATTCAGCCTTATTATGTACAGTTATGCAAGTTTTGACAAATGCATGTAGTTGTTAGGTGCTGTCAAGTCAGTTCCAACTCATAGCTACCCTATGTTCAACGGAATGAAGTGCTGCCCAGTCCTAACCATCTGCACAATTATTGCTATGTTTGAGCCCATTGTTGCAGTCACCGTGTCAATCCATCTCGTCGAGGGTCTTCCTCATTTTTGCTGACTCTCCTCTACCTTACCAAGCATGATGTCCATCTCCAGGGACAGGTCCCTCCTGATAACATGTTCAAAGTACTTGAGAAAAAGTCTCACCATTCTCACTTTCAAGGAACATTTTGGCTGTACTTCCAAGACAGACTTGTTTTCTCTTCTGGTAGTCCATGTTATATTCAGTATTCTTCATCAACACCATAATTCAAAGGCATCAATTCTTCTTTAGTCTTCCTTATTCATTGTCCAGCTTTTGCATGCATATGAGGCAACTGCAAATATCATCAAAGTGACATCTTTGCTTTTCAACAGTTTAAAGAGGTCTTTTGCAAGCAGATTTGCCCAATGCAAGACATCATTTGATTTCCTGACTGCTGCTTCCATGGACACTGGTTGTGGATCCAAGGAAAATGAAATCCTTGATGACTTCAATCGTTTCTCTGTTTAAAATGATGTTGCTTATTGGTCCAGTTGTGAGACTTTTGTTTTCTTTATGTTGAGGTGTAATCCATACTGAAGGCTGTAGTCTTTGATCATTGGTAAGTCCCTCATGCGTCTGTCAGTTTGTTGAACTGTGGGGGCTTGCGTGTTGCTGTGATACTGGAAGCTATACCACCGGTATTCAAATACCAGCAGGGTCACCCATAATGGACAGGTTTCAGCCGAGCCTCCAGATTCAGACAGACTAGGAAGAAGGACCTGGCAGTCTACTTCTGAAAAAAACTAGCCAGTGAAAACTTTATGAATAGCAGCAGAATATTGTCTGATATAGTGCCGGATGATGAGCATCTCAGGTTGAAAGGCACTCAAAAGACAACTGAGGAAGAGCTGCCTCCTCAAAGTAGAGTGGACCTTAATGACATGGGTGGAGTCAAACTTTCAGGACCTTCATCTGCTGATATGGCACGACTCAAAATGAGAAGAAACAGCTACAAACATCCATTAATAATTGGCATGTGGAATGTAAGAAGTATGAATTTAGGAAAATTGAAAATCATCAAAAATGAAATGGAATGCATAAACATCGATAACCTAGGCATCAGTGAGCTGAAATGGATTGGTATTGGCCATTTTGAATCAGACAATTATATGGTCTACTATGCCAGAAGTGACAAATTGAAGAGGAATGGCGAGGCGTTCATCGTCAAAAAGAATATTTCAAGACCTATCCTGAAGTACAACGCTGCCAGTGATAGGATAATACCCATACACCTACAAGGAAGACCAGTTAATACGACTATTATTCAAATTTACGCACCAACCACTAAGGCCAAAGATGAAGAAATTGAAGATTTTTACCAACTTCTTCAGTCTGAAATTGATCGAACATACAATCAGGATGCATTGATAATGGAAAAGCTCAATATCATCAGTCAGAACAAGGCTAGGGGCTGACTATGGAACACATCAACAGCTGCTTATATGCAAGTTCAAGTTGAAGTTGAAGAAAATTAGAACCAGTCCATGAGAGCAAAAGTATGACCTTGAGTATATCCCACCTGAATTTAGAGACCATCTCAAGGAAAGATTTGATGCACTGAACACTAATGACCGAAGACCAGATGAGATGTGGAATGACATTAAGGACATCATACGTGAAGAAAGCAAGACGTCATTAAAAAGACAGGAAAGAAAGAAAAGACCAAAATGGATGTTGGAAGAGACTCTGAAAGTTGCTTTTGAATGTAGAGTAGCTAAAGCAAAAGGAAGTAATGATGAAGTGAAAGAGCTTAACAGAAGATTTCAAACGTCAGCTCAAGAAGACAAAGTAAAGTATTATAATGAAATGTGCAAAGACTTGGAGTTAGAAAACCAAAAGGGAAGAACATGCTTGGCATTTCTCAAGCTGAAAGAACTGAAGAAAAAATTCAAGCCTCGAGTTGCAATATTGAAGGATTCTATGAGTAACACTAAAAACACAGGGAGCATTAAAAGAAGATGGAAGGAAAACATACTCACTGTACCAAAAAGAATTGGTCAACATTCAACCATTTCAGGAGGTAGCATATGATCAAGAAATGATAGTACTGAAGGAAGAGGTCCAAGCTGCACTGAAGGCACTGGCAAAAAAGAAGGCTTCAGGAATTGACGGAATACCAACTGACGTGTTTTAACAAAAGGATACAGCACTGAAAGTGCTCACTTGTCTATGTTAAAAAATTTGGAAGAGGGACTTCCGACAACATGGCGCTCTAGGCAGAAGCACCACGCCCTCCCTCCACAGCAAAGATCTGAAAAACTAAGACAAACAGAGAAAACAGCAATCCTGAAATCTTTAAACATCAAATGAAGAGATAAAGAACTCAGCCAAGCACCAAATGGAGTGAGAAACTGACAGAGAACAGAGAGCGAGCAGAGATTCATGCAGAGGTCCCCTATCAGCTAACGCAGCATGGATCCGCCATCTTGGACTCCTATCGGAGACCAGCGAACAAGGGGTATGAGATAGCAACTTCACGGAGCTTCCAGCAGGAGACAGAACAACCGGTAAACAGCAATATACGCTTTCCCACCCTCCACCCTTCTTCGCCCCTCCTCAGCCTCCTCTGCTTCCCGTGGCCACAGTCTCTTGGCCGCGAAGCACCGGCTGCTTGGATTCCACCGACCTGCACTGGCTGACTCCCTGGGTGCCATTTGTTGGCTGCTGGTGTTGCTTTTTCCTGCTTCTTTTGATTTCTTCCTTACCTCTCACCACCTTCCCCTCCTTTCACTCAAATACCTGGCTCCGGGCGCCACATTTGCTTCTTCCTAAGGGGCTGCGGAGCTCTGTTTGAGTATGGAACTGCTTCCCGGTCTGTGCTGCCACACTGGTGGGATCCCGGGGCTTTTTTTTTGTTTGCTTGCTTTAAATTGTCTGTTGTCTTTTTCTTTTCACAAGTTGGGAGCCCGTTCTGGCCGGGCAGTGCTACGTGGCTTGGGACCTATCCCCTCAGCTTGCGCAGACACGCAGAGGGATCCCTGAGAGCATTTCTTTTTTCGTGGTTCTTTTTTTTTCCTGTTTTTTTGGGGGCTTTTCTTGTTCTTTTTTTTTTTTCATTTGTCTTGTTTTGTTTTCCCTTTTTCTCTTTCTTCATTACTCAGTTTCTCATCTCTCTATACCTTCCTTCTCTTCCTGTCCCCTGAATACCTGGCGCTGAGTACCTCTACGCATTCTAGCCAGGCTGTACTTCAACACCTGGGAACAACTTCCCCAGACCTCGTAGCCACACCAGTGGGAACCCTGGGAGCTTTGCTGTTCATTTTTCTTTCTAATTTTTATTTATTCATTATTTTTTTTTCCTCTTCTTCTTCCCCTTCTTGTTTTTTTTCCATTTCATAGCCTCTCATCTCTCCACTCCAACGGCTAGCTGCCCTAGCACTCTTTTTGTTTGTTTGTATGTTTTTGGCTCCTGTTCCTCTCTCCTCTCTCCCATACCCATCTTAGCTCCACATATCACAATCTCCCCCCCTTCATCCTGCCTACCTGCACCGTGTGCTTAACATCAGACCACCAAGCAGCACAGGCACAGCCTACCATAATCTGCCCTGCACTGATTACCAACCACCCTGGTGGCTGTAGTAAGTGCCACAAACAACCCATCCTAGCAACTCTTCTTCAGCTAGACCTGCACTGCTGTACCATGTCTGAGTGACTGACCCTGACAGTTGGAGAAGGAGGCAAAAAGTATCATGCCCACAGATGAGCAAACAACAAAGAACACACAGCCCGCCTGCTCAGACATAGCCAAATTAAAAAAAAAAAAGGATGAAACAAACAAATCTACAATCAATAAATGAGAAAAATAACTACTGAATGCCC
>NW_004444185.1:823350-835988 GCF_000243295.1 Trichechus manatus latirostris
AATAGCAGCACAACTGGAAGAATGTAATCGATGTCACTGAATTGTACATGTAGAAACTTTAAAAATGGTGTAACTTTGCCTATGTATATTTTCACCAAAAAAAGGGTCTCAAGGTGAGAAGGGAGAGTGTTGACATGTTGTGGGATTGTTAACCAATGTCATAAAACAATATGTGTACTGACTGTTTAATGAGAAACTATTTGCTCTGTAAACCTTCATCTAAAAGTACAATTAAAAAATTAAAAAAAAAGAAAAGAAATTTGGAAGATAGCTACCTGGCCAACCAACTGGAAGAGATCCATATTTGTACCCATTCCAAAGAAAGGTGATCCAACAGAATGTGGAAATTATGGAACAATATTATTAATATCACACACAAGTAAAATGTTGCTGAAGATCATTCAAAAACATTTGCAGCAGTACATTGACCGGGAACTGCTAGAATTTCAAGCCAGATGAAGAAGAGGACGTGGAACAAGGGTTATCACTGCTGATGTCAGATGGATCTTGGCTGAAAGCAGAGAATGCCAGGAAGATGTTTACCTGTGTTTTACTGACTATGCAAAAGCATTCGACTGTGTGAATCATAACAAATTATGGATAACATTGGGAATAATGGGAATTCCAGAACACTTAATTGTGCTTATGAGAAACCTGTACATAGACAAAGAAGCAGTCATTCAAACAGAACAAGGTGTTTAAAGTTAGGAAAGGTGTGAGTCAGGGTTGTATCCTTTCACCATACTTATTCAGTCTGCATGCTGAGCAAATAACCCAAGAAACTGGGCTGTATGAAGAAGAACGCAGAATCAGGATTGGAGGAAGACTCATTAACAGCCTGCAATATGCTGATGACACAACCTTGCTTGCTGAAAGTGAAGAGGACTTGAAGCACTCAATGATGAGGATCAAAGACTACAGCCTTCAGTATGGATTACACTTCAACATAAAGAAAACAAAAATTCTCACAACTGGACCAATAAGCAACATCATGATAAACAGAGAAAAGATTGACATTATCAAGGATTTCATTTTGCTTGGGTTCACAATCAACACCCATGGAAGCAGCAGTCAAGAAATCAGAGGACACACTGCATTGGGCAAATCTGCTGCAAAAGATCTCTTTAAAGTGTTAAAAAGCAAAGATGTCACTTTAAGGATTAGGGTGCGCCTGACCCAAGCCATGGTGGTTTCAATCGCCTCATACGCTGGACAATGAATAAGGAAGACTGAAGAAGAATTGATACCTTTGAATTATGGTGTTGGTGAAGAATATTGACCATACCATAGACTGCCAGAAGAACAAACAAATTTGTCTTGGAAGAAGTACAGCCAGAATGCTCCTTAGAAGTGAGGATGGCGAGACTTCATCTCACATACTTTGGACATGTTATTAGGAGGGACTGGTCCGCGGAGAAGGGCATCATGCTTGGTAGAGCAGAGGGTCAGCAAAAAAGAGGAAGACCGTCAAGGAGATGGATTGACACAGTGGCTGCAACAATGGGCTCAAGCATAACAAGGGTTGTGCAGATGGCGCAGGACCAGGCAGTGTTTCATTCTGTTTTACATAGAGTTGCTACGTGTCAGAACTGACTTCAACGCACCTAACAAGTGCTTCAAGCTCTCTTCACTTTCACCAAGCAAAGTTGTGTCATCTGCATATAGAAGGTTGTTAATGAGTCTTCCTCCAATCCTGATGCCATGTTCTTCTTTATGTAGTCCAGCTTCTTGGATTATTTGCTCAGCATACAGATTGAATAGATACGGTGAAAGGATACAACCCTAATCCATAGCTTTCCTGATTTTAAACTATGCATTATCCCCTTGTTCTCTTCGAACAACTGCCTCTTGGTCTACGTGCAGGTTCCACATAAGCACAATTAAGTGTTCTGGAATTCCCACTCTTTACAAAGTTATCCATTATTTGTTATGATCCACACATTTGAATGCCTTTGCATAGTCAATAAAACACAGGTAAACATCTTCCTGGCATTCTCTGCTTTCAGTCATGACGCTTCTGACATCAGCAATGATATCCCTCATTCCACGTCCTCTTCTGAATCTGGTTTGAATTTCTGGCAGTTCCCTATTGAGGTACTGCTGCAAACGTTTTTGTCTTCAACAAAATTTTATTTTCATGTGATGTTAACGATATTATTCAATGATTTCTGCATTCTGATGAGTCATCTTTCTTTGGAACGGGCACAGAAATGGATCTCTTCCAGTTGGTTGGCCAGGTAGCTGTCTTCCAAATTTGTTAGCATATATGGGTGAGTGCTTTCAACGTTGCATCCATTTGTTGAAACGTCTCATTTGGTATTCTGTCAATACCTGGAGCCTTGTGTTTCGCCAATGCCTTCAGTTCAGCTTGGATTTGTTCCTTCATTACCATCGGTTCTTGAGCATATGCTACCTCCTGAAATAGGTGAACGTCAATCAATTCTTTCTGGTACATGACTTGTATTTTCCTTCCATCTTCTTTTGATGCTTCCTGAGTCTTTCAATGTTTTCCCCATAGAATCCTTCAAAATTGCAACTCAAGGCTTGAATTTTTTCTTCAGGTCTTTCAGCTTGAGAAATACCGAGCATGTACTTCCCTTCTGGTTTTCTAACTCCAGGTCTTTGCACATTTCATTATAATACTTTGTCTTCTTGAGCTGATGACTTAAATGTCCACACAGCAGAGAGAGGAGGGGTTAGGAAAGAATGGGTCATGGAGAGTGTCTTAGGCTGGGTTCTCTAGAGAAGCAAAACCAGTAAAGTGTATAAATATATATAGAGAGATAGAGATTTATATTAAGAAAATGGCTCACGCGATTGTATAGGCTGGAACGTCCCAAGTCCAGGTCAGGATAGAGGCTTCTCCTGATTCACGCAGCCACAGGGCTGGCGAACTCAAGATCAGCAGGTCAAGAAGCAGGACTCTTACTCACAGGCTGTGAAGATCTACAAATCCCAAGAGCTGCAGGCAAGACGGCAGTTAAGCTGCTAGCTCAAGTCCCAAGAACTGGAGATCAGATGAACAGGAGCCAGCTGCAGGATCCAGAGAGAGCAAAAGCCCACGAGCCTTGCCGGAGAGTCCACTTATATTGGATGCAGGCCACACGCCCAAGGAAACTCCCTTTCAACTGTCTGGCTGCTCAAAGCAGATCCCATCATGGACGTGATGGCATTCTATCAAATCTCATCATAGAAGTGATCACATCATCATACGACTGCCAAACTACATCATAACTGCCAAACCACGGAGAATCACGGCCCAGCCAAGTTGACACACAAGCTTAACGATCACAGAGGGGATGCAGAAGTCTGTAATGGGCAAAAAGGGAAGATGGAATGGTTAGTAGAGAGGACAGTGGTCACTTAGATCAGGACCCTGCCTAGGAGGGTCAGGCACATGACTGAAAACCAAAGAGAAAAAGCAAGTGAGAGCTGGGCAAACAGCAAGGAAACGCCACTTGGAAAATAACTATGGAAAGAGATCCATCTTTACATTTCAAAGACATTTTTCGTTATAGAAGTACTTGCGTATTTCCAATTCTTTTCTCATTTCAAACCATCAGATGAATGCAAAGATTACATTTTAAAAAGTCTTAGAAATGCAATCAATGAATCCTTTGACCTAAATGCCCCACGATGTGTCTCAAAATGTTATTTCATTTTCTCCTAATTCTTTTGCATGTTTAGGGTTTCATATTTCTGCTGTGCCAGAGGGTTTCCAGATACGTTCAACTGTTCTTCTCACTTTCTTTGCAGTCAGAGTTTCTCCTCTTTTTAATTAATTGGTGTAGTAGTAATAGTAATAGTAGTAGTAGCAGCAGCAGTAGTAAACCAATATGTTTATGGTTTTAAAATGTTAAGAGTTCAGAAACATACAAGGGAAAAATTTTAAATGCCCCCACACTTAGGGAAGATCCTCAGGTCCTCCTCCCCTTGGGTAACTCACTCTTGACAGTTTCTTGTGTGTTTCCCCCAAGTGTTCTGTGCATAGACAAGTATGACCTGCTTCTTCATTCTCAGCACCACTAAGTGCTGGGGATACAACGGTTGCCATAAATCCCCCTGGTCCCTAACCTCATGAACCTTACCGTCTAGTGGGACAGAGCTTTATATCTCCCAGTTAAACAAGGAGCCCCTGGGTGGCGCAAATAGTTAACATGATTGACAGCTAACTGAAAGGCTGAAGGTTCCAGTCCACCCAGAGGTGTCTTGGAAGAAAGTCCTGGCAATCTACTTCCAAAAAATCAGCCATTGAAAACCCTATGGAAAGGAATAGGAGGAGAAAATGGAATGTGTGGCTAATTCCCTCCATGAACAACTACCCTCTTTGCCATGAGACCAGAAAAAATGGATGGTGCCCGGCTACCATTACTGAACATTTTGATCAAAGATTCTATAGAAGAATCCTGATCAAGAGGGGGAAAATGCAGAACAGAATTTCAAATTCTCATGGAATCCAGATTTTGGAGGCCAGATGAACCCCTGAAAACCTTGTCCTAAAACAATCTTTACACCTTAAACCAAAAACGTCCCCTGAAGTCATCTTAAAATTGACAACAGCAACTTGAAAGATTAGATAGGGACCTTAGGGGGCAGTGAGTTTATGTTAATGTGGGAGGAACAACTCGGAAAAGGAGGGTGAGAATTGTAATTGTTGCTCAACTTGGAGAATGTAATCAATGTCGTCAAATTGTACATGTAGAAACTGTTGAATTGGTGTATGTTTCGCTGTGTATCTTCTCAACAACAACAAAAAATAAATTATTTTCAAAAGTTGGTACTTTAATATATATTTCCATCTGAAAACAATCAAGTTCCACAAAATTTTGGCTGACAGAGTGTCTTAGTCATCTAGTACTGCTGTAACAGAAATACCACAAGCGGATGGCTTTAACAAACAGAAGTTTATTCTCTCTCACTTTAGGAGGCTAGAAGTCCAAGTTCATGGTGCCAGCTCCAGGGGGAAGTCTTTCTCTCTCTGTCAGCTCTGGAGGAAGGTCCTTGTCATCCATCTTCCCCTGTCCTAGGAGCTTCTCAGCACAGGGACCTTGGATCCAAAGGATGCACTCCTGTCCTGGTTCTGCATTCTTGGTAGTAGGAGGTCCCCCTGTCTCTCTGCGGGCTTCTCTCTTTTATATCTCAAAAGAGATTGATTTAAGACACAACCTAATCTTGTAGATTGAATCCTGCCTCATTAACATAACTGCCATTAATCCCACCTCACTAAATCATTAACATCCTAGAGGTAGGATTTACAACATATAGGAAAGTCACATCAGATGACAAAATGGTGGACAATCACACAATACTGGGAATCCTGGACTAGCCAAGTTGACACATACTTTTTTTGGGGAGGATACAATTGAACCCACAACACAGGGTAAGAGACAAATAATTTATAGAAAGTATTATTTGATTTCTGTCAAGTTATTAGGTCTTTGGAAGAATTTTTTTTTTATAGCACTCTGATTGAGCCCTGGACTCTAAGTTTTGAGAAATCTAGTTAAAATCTCATTTGAATGATATAAGGAAATTGTTGCTTTTTTTTTTTTCATTTTATATTGTTGGATTTTCATCTTAAATATAGAACCAAGCACATATTTTCTAAGAATTCAACTCAGACTATGATGAAGAAAAATATATTGTGCTTAAAAAAAAAAGAAAACCCTATGGAGCACAGTTCTGCTCTGACACACATGGGGTCACCCTGAGTTGGAACCGGTATGATATCTAAAACAAACCAAACACCTGAGCATTAGTGTGCATTCTACTCTGCTCCTGGCCATTTTCCAAGAAGACACTGTCTTGGAGTCCTCCATATTTTTTAAATAGTTGCCTAGTAGTGTTCAAGGAGCCCTGGTGGTGCAGTGGTTAAGCACTCAGCTGCTAACTGAAAGACTGGTGGTTCGAACCCACCAGCTGCTCTTCTGGCAGAAAGACGTGGCGGTCTACTTCTGTAAAGATTACAGCCTTGGAAGCCCTATGCGGCAGTTCCACTCTGTCCCATAGGGTCGCTATGAGTTGGAGTCTACCGGAAGGCAATGGGTTTGGTTTGGGTTATGCCTGTGGTTATAATCCCATTTGGGAATGAGTTGTCTGTGTTACGTCAATGAGGCAGGGTTAGTGTAGGGTGTGTTTTGAGCCCATGTCTCACAAAACATAAAAGGAGCGGATTAAACAAGCAGAAATGGGAACAGGTGCCAAGCCACGTGGATATTTCCAACGAACCAGGAAACAAGCTGAAGAGACAAGGACCTTCTCCGAGAGCCGACAGAGAGAGAAGCCTTCCCCTAGTGGCAGCTCCCTGAATTCGGACTTCTAGCCTCCAAAACTGTGAGACAATAAATTTCTGTTTGTTAAACCCACCCACTTGCGGCATTTCTGTTATAGCAGCACTAGATGACTAAGACAGACCCGACCACTGCCCCCACAGGATCCAGAGGGTGGTTATGGAATCTTTGTTCCTGTGTAGCCTGCCTGGGGGGCAGGGCTGTGGCCAGAATGTGGCCTGGTGGACAGGTAAGGTCAGCAAGGAGAAATCTGAGCAGGGGTAAGGCCACAGCTGTTGGGTCATGTGATCAGGCCTTGAGGGCTCAGCAACTTCAGGACTGCAGGGGGCAGGGCAGGTAAGGAAGAGGATTGACAATAATCTCCCCAGGCTGGTTGGGGAAGGGGCCTCCAAAGAACAGAGGGGCTGGGTGAGTGGGTATCTGTGCTTGGGCGAAGGCAGCAGCCAGAACCCCCTGCAGAAGGACACTTACAGTAGACAGATGCCACCTTTTAGAGATGGAGCTCTGAGCTTTCTGTATAAGTTTCTGACATCAGTAGTAGGGTTCCCGCCTTGCCCACCTCTGTCCCCTCCACCAAGCCTAGCCAGAACTCCTTGGGTCTGACTTTAGAGACACGCTCAGTTGCAATAGTGGATGATGAAGGGTAGAGAGGGGATCCATAGGCCTGAGCACTCAATATATATCAGGCACAGGAACTGCCAGGTAGGTAACCACCATCCCCATTTTACAAGTGAGTAAACTGAGACTTAGTGAGGTTAAGTTACTTGCCTGACTCCAAATGCCATCACATAGCCTCCAGAGCAGTGACAAAACTGTCCCACCCACCACCCTCCCCCAGGGAGGGGACTCTGCCAGCTAAAACGATGTCCCACAATCTCTAATGTCCTCCCTTTCAGAGCTGCCCCCTCAGGCCAGGCTCTTCTGTCGGGGTGTTTAGAAAGCCCCTGGCATCAGTGGTAGGGTTCCCGCCTTGCCCACCTTTGTCCCCTCCACCAAACCGTGTCCGCCTTTGTGAAATAAACACACAAGGATGCCTGTTCTGTGCCAGGCATTGTGCTAGGCTATAGGACTGGGTAAGGCAGAGATCCTGTCCTTCAGCGTTCGTAGTTCACAGGGGTGGGTAGAGACGTAAAGAAGATACTGTACAACGCATAAAGACGACAATGAGGACAATTTCAGGGTTAAATGGGAACACCGAGAAGGGGCACCTCACCTAGCCTGGAGGCATCAAGAAAGTTCCCTGAAGATGACCTCTGAGCTGAGTCATAAACAACAAGTGGTAGTTGGCCAGTGGGAAGGAGGAAGGGTCAGGCAGAGGAAACAATGTGTGCAGAAGCCTGGAGATGTGTCACTTTCCAGGAACTACTAGGTATCGCGCACACCTGGAGCATACAGTTTAGAAGAGCAGAGAGAAAGAGAGGATGGGTAAGAGCTGGTGCAGGAGAGGTGAGCAGGGGCCAGAACCTGAAAGCGGGGAGCCACCAATTGAAGGGGACATGTTAGAAGCAGGTTTGTAATTATTCTAGATTACTCTAGTCGCAGGGTGGACAACTGAGGGAAAATGAGGGCAGAGAAACCAGTTGGGAGGCCACCACAGGGACCCAGTGAAGGCCTGAACCTTGGCCGTGGCCATGGAGATGAAGGATGGGGGCTGAAAGTGAGAGACATGAACGGCACAGCCTCTGCAGGGCTTTATGACCAAGAGGAGGCAAAGAAATCCATTCCCTGGTCTTCATAGGTACGTAGCCCGATACCGGTTCTTTTCTGCCATAAGCACTTTGTGTTACATTTTCTCTCATTTGCACCAAAACTTTTCATTCCTACATAGGCCTCCTTGTCCAAAGAGAATCATGTAAGGTCAGTGAATGCTGGAGGTAATCAGTGTTATCCTAGTCCACGTCTGTCTCCTCTGATGGGGGCTAAGGTTGGAAGGAGACCCTAGCTGGAAAAATGATGCCTGAGAATCTTAGGCCTTGGGTTTGGGCAGAAACAGAAGGATCCTCCATGGGGAGCTAAGGGTGTTCTCTTAGAACTGGAGTTCTCACTCCAAATAAATACTCTGGAATTCTATGTGGGAGGGAAGGGTCATTGACCCTCATCAGCATCTCAAAGGGCTCCAGGAAGCAAAGGCTATTAAGCAACTGATTTTACCTGCAGCTGAAAGCATTCTTACTGATGGGAAGGAGTGGAGCAGCTGACCACCTCAGGACTCTGAAGGCCACCAAGTAGAAATCAACCCTCTAGTTGCCATTTTTAAGGGACTCATCATTCTGCCAGTGACAATGATGGCCCACAATCTCTAATGTCTTTCCTTTCAGAGCTGCACAGCCAGGGACTTGGTATCAAACAGATCAATAAGCAACATCATGATAAACAGAGAAAAGATTGAAGTTGTCTAGGATTTCATTTTACTTGGATCCACAATCAACACCCATGGAAGTAGCAATCAAGAAATCAAATGACGCATTGCATTGGGCAAATCGGCTGCAAAAGACCTCTTTAAAGTGTTAAAAAACAAAGATGTCACTTCAAGGACTAAGGTGCACCTGAATCAAGCCATGGTGTTTTCAATCACCTCATATGCATGTGAAAGCTGGACAATGAATAAGGAAGACTGAAGAAGAATTGACACATACTTTGGATATATTATTAGGAGGGACCAATCCCAGGAGAAGGACATCATGCTGGGTAAAGCAGAGGGTCAGTGAAAAAGAGGAAGACCTTCAACAAGATGGATTAACACAGTGGCTGCAACAATGGGCTCAAACATAGCAATGATTGGGAGGATGGCCCGGAACCGGGCAACATTTCGTTCTGTTACACATAGGGTCACTGTGAGTTGGGGCCAACTCTTCAGCACTTAACAATAATGGGTTGGATTGGCCCCTAAAGAAAACACCCTCCTCTCTCTCTCAGTTCAAAGAAGACTAGATGCACACTGGTGTGATGACCAAGTCCATTTGCACAGTTTATTTAATAAGAAAGAGCTCTAAGGTAGAACTTTCCTTTATTGAAAAGACAGCAGCTACAAAAGTGAATAAATATTACACAAGGAATTATTTTTTGAAAATACAGCAAACCGCTGGTATTTGTAAGGAGAAAACAAGAGCTAACGACATTAAAAAAA
This sequence comes from Trichechus manatus latirostris, assembly GCF_000243295.1. Lineage (NCBI taxonomy): Eukaryota > Metazoa > Chordata > Mammalia > Sirenia > Trichechidae > Trichechus > Trichechus manatus. The sequence goes on from NW_004444185.1 coordinate 832,768, forward strand.
AAAAAATTTACGATGGGGGTAAGAACATCTTCACATCAAAACCTTGGAGCAGGTGTTGGAAACTGTGAGATGGTAAGCCTGGCCGTGACTTCTGGGAGTTTGGAAGGTCCTGGACTTGTCACTTTGCAATGTCAGGGCTCTACTATAATATAATTTGCATAGAGTTAGAGTTGAAAAAGAATTCTTCTCCTCGCTCAATAATATTAATTCTAATGACTCTTTCATTCTTACAGTGAAGGAGCACAGGATTTAAGGATGGAAAAAGGCCGAAGTGGGAAAATATCCAGGGGGAATGCTAAGGGGACAGGAGGAAGGTCAATGGGAAGGAACCAGACTTCTCATCTCTTTTCTAGTCTGTGTCATGTCAGCATTGGGCCACTCCCCCTGTTGGAGAGGGAGTGGGTAGTGGTCCACCCCGCCCTCCCTTAAACCCCAGCAAAGGAGAGAAGAGGTCAAAGCAACTGGCTGAATCAAGCTAAGAACGAGGAACAAGGAAACCAGAAGGGAAACAAAAGAGGGGGGAGCAGAGAATTCTCCAAGAAAATAGGCGTTAAAACCATAGTCCTCCAGGGACTGCACTATCTACCTGAGGACCACAAAGAAAGAAGTATTTGTACAAACGAGCGAAGCACACCACTCTTGGACGTGGAATAGTACAGGGACAAGGAAACGGCTGCAAAGAAGAGGCAAACTGTGGCTATTAGAGAAGGGCAGAGGGAGGAAGAAGGCAGGAGACAGGCGAGCGCGGCACTTGGCCATCCCAGGACCCTCTGGGGCGGCTCAGGCACTGGGAAGGGGAGGACTCTGCCACCACTGTGAGGCTGTCTAAGCAGCTGGCATTGAACGGTGGGTGGGCGAGGAATGCGAGGAGGGGCCCACTGGGGTGAAGGGCATGCCCATCTCTCCCAGGGGCATCTGTGAGGCGCAGCTGTGGATGGAGGTCAAGGTCGGCAGGACTATGTACTGAAAGTTGCCTTGAGTTCCCGGAACGCTGCCCGACGGAGCCTCCTCTCCTCCTCCTCCCGTGTCCGCTCCTCTTGCTCGGCCTTTAACTCGGCTTCAAACTTACTGGCAGATGACAAGGCTTGGACCTGCAGAGAAAGAGCAAAACAACCAAACAGCAGAGTCAGGGAGTGGAAGAGAAACTCGGACATGCTGACATGCCTCAGGCAGAATGGTCGCCAGCTAGCCACGAAAACCATCAACAGGGAGGGCGGGACGCCCTCCCCCGCCCCCCCACAACATTCCTTCTTTCCTTTGGTCTTCCAAAGCTTGCTTTCTATTACCACAGACACCTTACCACTTTATTTGTTGCTGTGTTACACATGGAGCCCTGGTGGTACAGTGGTTAAGAGTTCGGCTGCTAACCAAGAGGTCAGCAGTTCAAATCTACAAGCTGCTCCTTGGAAACCCTATGGGGCAGTTTTACTCTGTCCTATAGGGTTGCTATGAGTCAGAACTGACTCAACAGCAATGAGGGGGCTTATCTTCCAGCACTATATCAGGCAATGTTCTGCTGGGATCTATAAGGTTTTCATGGGCTGCTTTTCAGAAGTAGATCGCCAGGCCTTTCTTCCTAGTCTGTCTCTAGAAACCTGTCACCTGCTGATATTTGTAATACCAGTGGCACAGCTTCCAGCATCACAGCAATACCAAAGCAACCACAATATGACAAAATGACAGACAGGTGGCAGCTACTCTAGTTTACTTCCGTTTAATGTCACAATAATACTTGTGTAGTTCGGGGGGAGAGGGAGGGCAAAGCAAAATGAACCTCCTTCTGTGACTCTGGGATCACATCAGTCTACACATTTAACCTCTGACAAGAGGTATCTTTACAATATACCATTTCCCCTGAATGCCTCAGTTTTTATTCAATATTGCCAAGAAAAATTTTGTTTTCTCTAAATCCATCATTCTAAGTACACTCCCAAAAAGTTCATGTTTCTGTTGGTGTTATGAATGGGATCCAGTGTCACTCATTTTTTGAAAAATCTATTGTGTCTTCAATAACATCACATCAATAAATCCATCTTAAAATCCTCTACTCTAGCACCAATTCTTATTTTTTCTCCACGTCTTATTGATTTGGTCAAATTTCAAAACAACACATTGGGCATGTACATTATTTTAATAAAGACTGCTAAATTGTTCTCCAAACCAGCTGTTTCAATTTACTGCCCACCATCAGGGAATGAAAATACTCATTTCTCTTAACCTTGCCTGGGCTTATCATTAACCTTTTTCCTTTTTGCGCCCCCCCCCCCCGCAAAAAAAAAAAAGGCATCTTGTTTTACTTCCTCTTTGATGAATTACTTATTTGTATCTCTTACAGACTTTTCTATTTACCTGTTGGATTTTATTTTTAATTTGCAGTTATTTCTATAGTTTGGGGGTTGGTCCCTTGTTATATAATTCTCAATTACTTTTTCCCAGTCTTTGGTCTGTCTTTTAACTTTGTGTTATCTTGGGTCATTCATATAGATATTTTAAATTTTGATGAAATCAAACTCATGAACTAGTTCCTTTCTGGCCTTTCATTTTACGCCATGTTTCAGAAAGTCTTCCATACTCCAAAGTTCTAAACCTATCTTCCTGAATTTTCTTCTAATCCTTCTATGGCCTTGTTTTCACATTTGACTCATTAAGCCACCTGGAATTTATTTTAGTGAAGGGTATAAAGAAGGAAATTTACTTCATTTTCTTAAGTAGACAGCTAATTGTCTCAATGTTTTTTACTGAAAAGCCCATTTCCCCACCAATTTGAGATCTCTTTCAATATAATGATTCCCATTGAAGGAGATCAGTTTCTATTATTTTCTGTCCTGTTCCACTGACTGATTTGTTTATTCCTGCACCTATACTACATGATTCAATATTACTGCTGTATAAAGTGCCTTAATATTTATAAGGAAAGTAAATATTCTTTTAGCATGTTGAAGGAACATTTTGTTTTCTCATTTTACCCATTTATTATGAATGGGTATTAAACTTCACCAAATGTCTTTGTGACATCTAACGGAAATGATCTTTTTTTTCGTATTTGATCTACCCATGATATGAACATTTTAAAATTATGCTTGCAGTTCTATCCGTAAACATTATAATTGCATTCCATTTCTTTATGTTTTAAGATTCTTACAGCTATACTCATGAGATTGATATAAAATTTTCTCCTTCTGGTGCTTTATTTGTATCTGATTTTGTTATCAGAACCACAA
>NW_004444185.1:840010-842032 GCF_000243295.1 Trichechus manatus latirostris
CACTCTTTCAAGAGTATCCAAGTGTGTCTTTAACAGATAAATTATAATATTACTGCCATCTGTAATAGAGGGATGCAGAAGAGGATAGACTCTCTCGGCCCGGACAGTCAGGGAAAGCAGCCAAGAAGAGACAACTCTTTAATGTGGGTCTTGGGGAACGAGCAGTTTTCTAGGAAGAGGCATTTGGGTGGCGCACTCCGGGCAGAAGAAAGAGCAGGCGCTCAGGCCCAGTTGTGAAATGGCGTGGCAACAGTGTTTGAAGAAATGCACACGGGTGGATGAGGCTGGGCCAAAGGTCAGAGCCAGACTGTGAAAGCTCTCCAAGACAAGACATTCCCACAGACTCCTTACACACTTCGACAAGCACACTTGTCACTGCAAAAACAAAACAATCTCCTCCCAACCGTGAGGTCCCAACCCTAGGATCCTTCCCAAAGCCCCACCCGAGATCCGTAAGTGGTGACCACATCAATGAGTGGAGCACCTCAGAGGACCCAGTGCCACCAGAATTCACCTTGCCCTCTTCTCTCCTCCCTCCCACAGGCTTTCTATCAATACCCAGAGTTTGCCTCCCCCTTCAGAACGTGCCCTGCAAAGGCACAGTGCTGTCTCCTTCTCCGTTGTAAAGGATTTGTATACCCAGAGCTCGATGTGGTGCCTGACACTGCTGGAGCTTCGGTGAATCCGTGTTAAATCACCAAGGAACGCTCAAGCCACTTTCAGAGTTGGACACATGGCCCCGGTGTTCAAGGCTCAGTGAGTGCTTGGACTGTCCCTGAGACTCAGATGAGAGGCACTAGGAAATCAGGCATTATATCGGGGTCCACCATGATTCCCAGTTTATATATTACAGAAGGATAATGGAATCTGTCTCTAAGCAGCATCACTGAAGTAAGAAGTCTCCTGCTTAGGGTCCTGATCAGGCTGGGATGTGTCGCCAAGGACACCGGTCTCTGGGGACCCTTCTGGAAAAAAGCAAAAACTCCACAAGGGGCTAGTTCCTGCCTGGAGTGGTGGGGAGTCCCAACAGCTTACTGTGCAAGGAACACTCACTGAGTGCCAGGAACTTACCAAACAACTGACAGACATTAACTCATTTAGTCCTCTGTTATATCCCCGTTTTACAGACGAGGAAGCTGAGGCATGGAGAGGTTACACAGTAAGTAAGTAGCTGTGGATCCTGAACTTGCCCTCTACTGCTCTGGTTGGGTAGGGGGTTTGGAGGACCCCCCTGATCCTGCCTTCTGCAGGTGTGCTCTGTGGAGATGAAGATGAGTGCCCAGGCAGAGGGAGGTTCTCAGGAACGTTTAATCACTGCATGAGCACATGAAGGAATGTAAGGACCCAGAAGGGCTCTGGGACAAAAGGCTGGAGACTCCTTCCCAACTACCAACCACTGTCAATGGAGCAAAGATGTTCAGGGCAAGCCATCATGGCCCCCCATCTGGCCCCATTACCAACTTGTTTACAACACAGGTGCCTGAGACGCAAAGGTAGAGGTAGCTGTTTAAGCAACTCAACTGTGCTTTGGGGTAGAAAGGAATCCTTTAGGAAAGTCTGGACCAAGAGTTGACCTTGGGGAACTGTACCAGCAAACCCGTCTGAATATGAAACCAGGACTGAATGTTTTACCATCTGATTTTTTTGTTTTGTTTTTCATTTCTCGATTACACAAGCACACACACAGACACACATAATTTCGGATTACACACAGACACACACCATTCTCTCATTTCCGGGCAATTGTGCATGATACCCAGTCTCCGCTGTGGCTCTGTCCCACATGTTGTGTGAGAGTTAATGAATCACTGACGAGAGAGCTCCTGTTGGGCGGGGTGATAGCAGCGAGCAATTGCCCCGCACAGGAGCCACGAGGCACCTACCTTGGCTTCAAAGAAGTCCTTGGCACCTTTGACGCCCTCGAGGGCAACGTCAATCTCGGAGAGTTTTGCCAGCGCCATCAGCCCACTGTCTTCCTGCAGCTCCCCTGCTGCGGCCTTGTAGAAAATGAGCAGGAACTAC
>NW_004444185.1:842298-870362 GCF_000243295.1 Trichechus manatus latirostris
ACTTTTTAGGGCATTTTGGAAATATTATTTGTCATTAGCTGCTGAGGAGTTGGCCTCCAATCCATGGTGACCCCATGTGCAGTGGAATGAAACGTCACCCAGTCCTGCCCCATCCCCACGGTCAGCGCATAGGACTCTTTGATCCATAGCATTTTTATTGGTTGATTTTCAGAAGTAGATCACCAGGCCTTTCTTCCTAGTCTGTCTTGGTCTAGAAGCTCTACTGAAGCCTGTTCAGTATCAAAGCAACACACAGGCCTGCACAACAGATGGGCGGTGGCTGTGCATGAGGTGCACTGGCTGGGAATCAAACCCAGGTCTCTGGCATGGAAGGCAGGAATCCTACCACTGAGCCCCCAATGTCCCCTTTGGAAATATTTACCAAAAATACAATGTACGCATCCTTCCAATGACTAATTTCACATCCCTCAGAAACATTCACATGACAGTTTAAAAAGCATTATCTTTAAAAGCAAAAAAGTGGCAACAACCTAGTTGATCGCCATGAGAGAAAAATCAAATAGGTCTATACTATTTTTTTAATGCAATAATTTAATATTTTCGATTTTTGTTTCTTGTGGGCCCCATTTTTTGCATTAGAGTTTACCTTTCTTACTGCTTTCTAAGAGACCTTTATAGAAGCTGGTATGTTTTAAATACTTTATGCCGTCATTTGCCTTTTAATTTTGTCTAGGTAATTTTTGACTTTTGAAAACTTTCTCTCACCAGTGGTACGCTTAGGAAAACATTCCTCACCACTAAGTTTACATAGATAGTCACCCTATGTTTTCGTCTAGTGCTTTTATGTTTTCTTTTTTTATTTAAACATACAAATCTTTAACCTCCAAAATCTATTCTGATCTCTCCTGGGAGGTTGATCATTAACCTAATTTTCTTCCAAATAGTTAGTTAGCAATCCTCACATCATTTATTGAATAATCCATCCTGTCCCTCCAGATTCAAAATGTGACGTGAATGAGTTAATCATTGAAGCCAACTTGTACTGAAGCCTCCAAAGAATGAATGTTTAAATAAGTAAATTAGGCCAGACTTGAAAGGTAGAGCCTCCATTTTTCTATCGCCTCCCCAAGGTCATTTTCAGGGTTGTTTGGTTTGGTTTTATTTTTTATTTTTTTTTAGTTCTCTTGCTTAAAGAATTTTTACAAATTTAACTGTCAAACAACTGCTATCCAACTTCTATATTTTTCCACTTAGAGAGAATATAAATTGATGTATTCCAAGTCATCACAGGAAGAGGGCTTCTCTAGGTTTACAGGTGCTAGTCAAAACGGTGCAGGACCAGGCAGCATTCCGTTCCTGGTACCTGGGGTCACCACGACTCACTCCATGAGCAAGGGGTTGATTCAACAGCAGCTAACAACAAGGTCAAAATCTGTCCAAGGTATGCCTTGCACGCCCACCAGGAATTTCAGGGTTTTTTCATGACCATCTCCCCTTAAATATGATCTCCCCCAAGGGAAAAGAACATTATCTAAAGTGGAGTCAAAGGTTAGACAGCTTCAACAGGCCTTCCAAATTCCAACCTGAGTATCTTTTACTGCCAAGGCTTCTAATTCCCAGAGGGAAACGTGTTTCATTCAAGGGAAAGTCTTAACCACCACCACAAAAAGAATCCCAAAATGCTTTACTAATAAACCTTTCTTTGTCTTCCTGGCGTCGGGGGCCTGAAGTCCACTGTGGAACTCTGCCCAATATAAATCAAGAGGTAAAGCAAGACGCTGAAGCATTCAGAGTTTTGCTGAGGCTGATGGCAGCTCAGCTTCACAGAAATGCCTCGTTCATCCACCTGCGGCTTCAAACTCCCTCACTAGAGGCCAGCAAAGACTCAGCTCAATCTGGCTAGCTACAGACTGTTGGAGCCGGAACACAGATTGGCGAGAAATCCTGAAAAACAAGAATAGGATCGCAGCCAATGGGAGTAGAAAGGGAAGTCATGGTCAAACTCGCAAGGAAGAGATTTCAACAGCAAAGACTTCATACTGCAGTGAGCCCTACATGGAGAGAAGGCAGAGAGATACCTACCCCTCAAGTTTCCTAACCATCCTTCAAAACGTTTCATTTCTAGAAGGTTCCAACCGCATTATTACTGTCAGGCAAACACAGAACAAGTAGCCCCTCCATACCAGCCAATTCAGCTTTCTCACACCAAAAGCAGAGATGGCAATGCTCATATTTACAGAAGAGCTCCGTAAACTAGAAACATTATTCAAAATACTCCTCACAGGTCTTCTCCCCAGGGCTGTTCTCGCTGAACCCTTTGATCTGTTGTGGACCCCGACTGCAGCCACACACTCCACGAGCTCAGCAGATTGCCACCAGCAGCCCTGTCATCACCTAGGGGTCCCTTCCTGCCAGCCAGTTAAAGAGAAAAAATCCAGCTCAATCTGAAATGGTCAGCGTGCCATAAAGCAGGCCAGGCATTTCCACTTAATATTACTACAATCACTAACCATCGCTGCAGGACTTCAACAGCCCAGCCATTCGGCCTTGTTTGTCTTCCTATTTATAGTCCACAAAGACTGGTATGTTGTGGAAGAATTGGAAAATGTCCTAGCTGTGACTAGGAGGGAAGAGGGGGAGGGAAGTAAAGCAGAAAACAAAAAGACAGAGAGAGAACTCACAAAGCACAAGTGTTGTTTCAGAGACAAGCCGGCAAACGCTTCTGTTAACTTTAGGAAATTTTTAACTTCATGGCTCTGGCTAGTTACGCAAACTTCTGTATTAGCTAGAGCTCTTTGATTGCAAGTGACAGAAATAAACTTGTTAGCTTAAGGAGAAAGGAAGTATTCGTTATTCAAAAAGGATGCTTCAAAAACCCAAGGGCAGGATGCAGCGGCCTGGAAGACTAGAGCCAGAGGGGCATTGCTTTTGGGATTGGAGGCCATAACGCCTCTCCACCTCTGACTCCTAGGTAGAACACGGCCACCCCAGTGAGCTACTCTTTCAGGAACCAGCCACCTGCAGAGCCAACGTGCAGTATTTCAGTCCCAATTTCAGATTTCCAGAGTAGGGAATCCAATTGGCCCAGTCTGGCCAGGGGTCCATCCACAGCCCAATCAACCATGGCCAGGCAAGGGGGCAACCCAGCACAGCCAGGACTGCCAGGGACCCACCCTTCCCAGTATAGAAAGAGCTCCAGTATACCCTTCATCTGACCTTTGTACAAAACCAATTCATATCTGGCCCTGGAGCAACCCTGCTTTGTGACTGAAACAATGGAATTAGTGGAGACAAGGACAGATGAGGATATTAAGGCTTTGCTATCTGTCTCCAAAGGAGAATAAGGCAGGGAATGCCTGGAATCTAATTCTAGATCACTACAGTTAGAGATAGGACTTTCAACATTTACTCCACGCTTGTGACCTTTTTTTTTTTTTGCTTTCCTTTATTTGTTTTATTTTTAATTGTTCTTTAGGTGAAGGTTTACAGAGCAAATTAGTTTCCCATTCAATAATTTATATACAAATTGTTCCGTGACGTTGGCTGAAATCCCTTACCTCGGTCATACTGTGCTGACTCCTCCCACACTGTGTCTTGCGTTTCCCTTCACCAAAGTTAACTTGTGTCTACTATCTAGTTAGTGATTTTCCCTCCCACACCCTCTCTGGCAACCATCACAGAATGTTTCTGTGTGTAAACCTTTTCATGTGTTTTTATGATAGTGGTCTCATATAATATTTGCCCTTTTGGGATTGACTTATTTCACTCAGCATAATGCCCTCCAGATTCATCCATGTTGTGAGATGTTCTGCAGATTCATCATTGTTCTTTATCACTGCGCATTACTCCGTCGCGTGTATGTACCATAGTTTGTTTATTCCTTCACCTGTTGATGGGCATTTAGGTTGTTTCCATTTTTCGTTATTGCGAATAATGCTACGATGAACGTGGGTGGGCATACGTCTAATCGTGTGATGGTTTTTATTTCTCTAGCATATGTTCCTAGGAGTGGGATTGCTGGATCATAGGGTATTTCTATTTCCACCTTTTTAAGGAAGCGCCATACCGTTCTCCATAGTGGTTGTACCATTTTACACTCCTACCAGAAGCGTGTAAGAGTTCCAATCGCCCCACAACCTAGCCAGCATTTGTTGTTTTCTCTTTTTTTCGATCAGTGCCATTCTTCCAGGGTGAGAGGGTGTCCGCAGCCTCTTTTCTCTCTGTTTGTATACGTACATAAACACGTAAATCACAAATACAAACTGCACTTTATATACAGTTGAGTAATCTGCTTTTGTTTCTTCTTTTTACATGTGAACATATGTTCTCTGGTCTTTAAACATGCTGCTGCATCATCCTTCTTAATTGTTCCACATATGCCATTTCCTAAAATGTCTCTTGGATGTATGTATTATTTCCCATAATTGGAAAAGAACTGGTTTAAAAGAAAGACCAGCTCTCTTATAAGTTGAGGAAAAGCAGCAAATAATACTTATGGAGACACATGTTCGGTATCAAAGGGCTTCTATTGGGTATGATTTGCTTTGGTGAGTTAATCCAAAGGGAAAGAAAGAGAACATAAACATCCATTGAGCATCTACTAAGCACCAAGAATTGAGGCAGAAAACGCAGAAGTGAGAAGTTTTGTCTAGCTGCCAACCCCCGACCCATGTGGTGACGGCAGGGCTGTCGATTGTGGTGCTGGATGACACATGACCCAGACCTAGCCAATCATAGTACCCTGAATGCAATGATTGGTCCGGGAGGTGGGCAGACGACCCCTATAGGGCCAATCAGAGACCTTCTTCCTGGACTGATATGAATTCTGGGATAAAGAAGCCCTCTATCCCCTCAGATCGCTAAACTGAGCAATGTAACCCTGGAGCTACCGGCAGCCATCTTGGCAGGTCCTGCCAGCAACACCCTATGCAGAAGGAGAGAGGATGAGGCAGACATAGAAGGAAGTACAGCCAAGATGTGGCAAAGGAAAGAAACCTGGGTTACTTGTGCCTAAAGCCATTCCACTCCTTTATCTCCCAGGTATGTTGTTATTTTTTCTTGCTGAAGTTAGTTTACCTTCTCTTTCTGTCACTTGCAACCACGAGTCCTAACTGATACAGGCCCAGAAAGAGGGCTGAGTTTTCACAACAGTCCTGAGGGAAAGCTATCAGCAACCCTATTTTAAAGGCAGAAAAACTGAGGCTCGGAAGTATAATAACTTGCTGAAGCTACACAGCTCTGTGTAGAAGACCAAGGTGTGCCTGTAAGTCCATGCTCCTTTCACCACATAAATACAACATCAGCCTGCTATGACTCACAACGTGGGGGGAAGCCAGCAGAGGGAGATAATAAAAGGAAGAGGTTGGGCAGTGAAGCATTAATGGCAAACATGTCCTTCCACTTCCAAATCCTGTTACTCTGGGTGCCCCAGCTAGAGACAGGACCACAACAGGGCAATGAACTGACAAATGATCTAACGCAAACACCACTGAAGCATCATAAAAGCGGCCGAGAACCCACAGCAGGAATCCTTTGGAGGTATCCAAGCCTCTGATGTCCGCCATTTGTGGGAAATGGCCAAATCAACAGCTAGCCAAAAGCTAACCAAGCGTCTTGGATTTGGAAAGAAGCGTCTCTGCGTAGCCCCTGAGCAAAACTGGGGAGTGGAGGAGATGTCTTAGCTTGTCGGTGACTTGCACAGACCTCTGAATACCTTCTTCATTTCTATTCCCCAGAAGCCACAACTTTGCTACAGAAGCTCTTTCCCCTACATTTCCCCCAAAGCTTCATCAAGGCCAAAGTCTGTACCTTCTACACCTCAGAGTACCCGGGTTGTAAAGAGCCAATGCCCTGCAGGACGCATGAATGGCATGAAGGAACCCAATGAGAAGCGAGGGAACCAGAGGGGCAGCTACAAAAAAGAATGTGGCCGATGATGCAGGAGGTTGAATGGCATGAGGCCAGTGAGCTGGTGCCTGGTCTCAGGAACTCCCAGTCTTTTTGGCTTTCTAGCTCTGAAATCAGAAAACTGGACTAGATTTTCCTGAAGGTTATGCCCAACACAGGATTTCTGTGATCTACTATCTCCTTATCAGCCTGTTCAGGAAAGAAAGAGATAGGATACTCTAGGGTAGATTTGTGGGCAGTATGTCAAGAGTGAGGGGCAAGTCCAGTTTCATCCCAGCTGGGAAAGGGGCTCGCTCATGGCTGTTGGTTCAGCTGCAGAGACCCCCGGAAAGAACATAAATGGCCCCATCTAGCTTGGACAAAGACTTGTACTTGGCTAAAGGTCTCACCTTAAAATACCAAGAGATACCAGAACTCCATCCTTTCTCGAATAACCCAAGTTAAACACCAGCAAGTAAGGACAGTGCTCTTCACTCCCAGCTCCCGAGGGCCCCAGCTGAGACATGACTGTGAATAAGACTTCAGCTCAGATGTTGTCACCAATGTTATTATAATTACAGATCACACTGACACAGCTAGAGGCCTTTCAATAAGACTCAAACACAAGGAAATTCCCTTCCTTGTGGGGCTGCATCCTTGCCATGAAGAAAGCAGATGACTTCAAGAATTTTTCCCCTACAAATAGAAATGGCTTTATCACCGAGGTCCTCAGCCATTTGGGGTCAGGCTGTGAATGTTCTGTACACGCTTCCTAAGACGATACCTGAACACACACAGAGGTGTGCCTACAATTTCAAGGGTTCTAAGACCAATGGAGCCCATTCCTGGACTGTTTGAGAAGGGGAGATCCGTGGGCACAGAGTAAGACCTCTTGTTTTATTGCTTTTTTTACTGTTTTTAAAAGTTTATTATTTAAAAAAAAAAGTATAAAATTATAAAACAACCAAAAATGTTGCACCTATAAATACACACTAAGAATTCTGAGTGAAGGTCCTTCCAGATATCTCTACAGGTACAGTTTTACCCCAATGGGTGATACTCCCCACACTCGTTTTCACTCTGTTTCCTGGGCATTAACCCATGGCAGCACTGCTGCCCACTATCTCCTTAGAGATATTTTTAAAAGCAGAACTGTGGGTTAAATATCCAAACAGTGCTCTGGAGTGGCCAGACCCATTTACGCCCCATGGGACTGTAAATCTGAGCTCTCTCGGGGGCACTATCCCACAGGGTCTCCGCAGCAACAACACACAGGTACCTCGCGGAAGCTAAGCTTGCCATCAAAGTCCTCGTCCACCTCTTTGATCATGCCCTTCAGGCCCAGGTGGGTCTGGGGGGCCCCCAGCTTCTCCATCATCAGCTTCAGCTCCATCAGGTCAATGTAGCCATCCCGCCCGGCATCATACCTGCAGGATCAAAAGAAGGGTACTGGTGAGGGATGGCCACGGCCAAGATGCTCGCTCTTCTCCCAAACCTGTGATTCTTCTGGGTTCATTTACCGAAACCAGGCTCAAACACCTCCTGCTTCGCAACGCCCCCAGGTCACCTCAGCAGAGGGGACCTTCTCACCTCGAAATGCATTGGGATTTTGTATCACTCAAAGTGGATCTGGTACGACACATTTGTTTTTGTGTCTTCGATCTCCTCAATTCAGCCCCAAGTTTCTCGAGGATGAAAACCGTACCTTGGTTACCTTCATTTCCCCCCGTTTCAGTCAGCCAACACTGACGGAGCACTTCCTGACACTGGACACTGGAGGAGTACCCGAGGGCCCCCAGGTACCCAGTACATACGTCCGTCCACATGGAATGACTTCAGCTGCCACTGCCAGGGACCTTCTCTTGGTCACCATCCCTGACGTGTCTGCCACCACATCCACTACCACCCACCTCTCCTTCAAAACCCTCCTCCTCCCCTTCCCTCGCCCTGGTTTCCTGCATCTCCAGGAGCTGCAGCTGTGAATCAGACCCCCTCTCTGGTGTTTTACTCTGTCCTCGGAGGCACTCATGGTCTCCAGGTCTGAATGGTCACGTGGTGCGGGTGACTGCGGCTCTGCCCCCTGCACGGAGTTTCAGCCACAGTCTCTCACAGAGATGGGCGCCTCTGCTGGTGTCCCTCCAGTACCCCAGACGCCTGCCTGGAAACAAACCAAGCCTCATAGTGCGGGAGGGGGGAGCCAGGTCCTTCCCTCTTCTCCCGGTAGATAGGACAGCCCTGCTGAAGCCTTCTCCATGGTTCCATCCTCTGCTTTCTCCCGCCCACTGGTCGTCTTCTCTGAATGCTTGGGCGCACCTCCCTCCAGGAGGCCCAAGCTATGAACCACTTCCCAAAGACTCCTTGTTGCTCAGGTATGAACACCTTGCTTGCAAAAAACAAATCAGGCTTTCTCCTTATCCATCTCTTTCCTCCCTCCCCCAATAACAACAAAACCCCACCAAGAGTGGGAGCCATCACCACCACCCACAACCCAAGAAATGTAGCCTGGACCAGCGTGGGCTGGTGGTATTTAAGGCCCAAGGTCTGGAGGTACTGCCCAACGGGCTCCTTTCCAGTGCTGAGCTCGCCTCATACCATTCCTCCCACCCAGAGTGCCCCGCCCCCTCCGTGGCCTCCCCCGCCCCCAGAGCTCAGGGAGGCCCCCACGACCTCCTCAAATCTCCAACAGCACCCAATGTCTGCCCTTCTCTGGTGGTTAGCATCTGCCACCTCCCTCTCTGTGTATTCTCTGTGCCCCCACTGGCTGCTGCCTCCTTGCCTGGAAGGATTACGCTCAAGGGGCTAAGGGTAGGGGAGATCCCTGGATGGCTGATGTCAGCTCTGAGGAGATCTGAAGGACAGGCTCCCAGGGCTGGAAACAAGCAAGGTGCTTCCAGGTTTCCAGGAGGTGGGCAGAGTATATGAACTCAGATGGATCAGCCCAAGATCCAGTATTATCAAAGCACGGCTTGTGAGCACTTAAGAATGGAAGCAACAACTTTCATGGGTTCACTAAAAATGACTCAGGGACCAACCTCATTTACTTGTTTTTTGTTTTAACTGTTTTGGGTTAAGAAATAGTTTTTTTGATGTATAATTTACATACTATAAAATTTAGAATGCACAACCCAGTGGGTTTTAGTATATCATAAGGTTGTGCAACCAGCATCGCTATCGGATTCCAGTACATTTGCATCACCCCAAAAAGAGATCTGTACCCATTAGCAGTTACTCCCATTCCTAACCCCTGGCAACCATGGATGTACATGGGTTGCCTATTCTGGGCATTTCATATAAATGGGATCATGCAATATGGGGTCAGACACAAAGGACAAATATTATGATTCCACTATATGAAGATGCCATCAAGTTGGTTCTGACTCACAGAGACCTTATAGGACAGAGTAGAACTGCCCCATAGGGTTTCCAAGGAGCAGCTGGTGGATCTGAACTGCTGACCTTTAGATTAGCAGCCAAGCTCTTAACCACTGCGCCACCAGGGGTCCATGAAATATCTAGAGTAGGCAAGTTCAGAGAGACAGAAAGTAGATTAGAGGTTACCAGGGACTGCAGGAAGAGAGAAGGCGGAGTCATTACTCAGTGGGTACAGTTCCTGTTTGGGGTGATAAAAAGTTCTGGAAATAGATACCGTGATGGTTATACAGGAGCCCTGGTGGTGCAGTGGTTAAGCACTCAGCTACTAACCAAAAGGTCAGCGGTTTGAACCTACTGGCCGCTGCTTGGGAGAAAGACGTAGCTTCTGTAAAGGTTATAGCCTTAGAAACCTTCTGGGGCAGTTCTACTCTGCCTATAGGGTCGCTATGAGTCAGAGTCGACTCGATAGCAATAGGCTTAGTTTGGTTTTGGATGGTTATACGACATTATGAATGTACTTAATGCTATTAAATTGTATACTTAAGGATGTTTAAAACGGTAAATTTTTATGTTAGGTATATTTTGTCACAATAAAAAAAACAAAAAGCTCTCACGGATGAAATCCTGGCAGTAAGAACAAAAGTCATGAATAAAGAAAAGGGGGTCGCAATCCTCCCCACCCGGGGCCGATCTGCTCCACTCCATGCAGACATCGTGCTTCAGGGAGGAAGGGGCAAAGTGGGGCCTGTCAGGAGGGGGCACCCAAGATGGTGAGTCAAGACCCTAAGCAAGGATGGCGGTAGATGGAACGAGGGGTATATGGCCCAGGGGAGCAGAGGGCTGTCTTCAGATACTGCATTTAAACTTCCCAAAACAAACCAAAACCTGTTGCCCTGGAGTCGATCCCGACTCATGGCAACCCCACGTATTACAGAGTAGAACTGCTCCAGAGGGTCTTCTTGGCTGTAATCTTTACGAAAGCAGATTGCCAGGTCTTTCTTCCATGGCACCACTGGGTGGGTTAAAAATGCCAACTTTTAGGTTAGCAGCTAATTGCAAACCACTTGTGCCACCCAGGAACCTTTTAAACTACCCAGGGGCCCCAAAGGACAATCAGAACTGGCCTCTGTGTGGGGAAATGACAGACGGACTTTAATTAAACACAAGGAGGGGCTCTCTGGCAAAAACAACCAACAAGAAGTAAAGAGAGCTCGTACAAACAGGCTGGGAGGGCCAGTCTCTGTTACCAGGATTCCTAGTCAAAGGAAACAGGTTTCTTTAGTGTGGAACTTTCCAGAGCCTTCCATATGGTAATTTGTCTGATACTTACAAGAGGGAGGCAGCACAGGAACTCATCTGACCACACAATCCTCTGAGTTGTTATGGGTTTTTCCATTGGAAAAGGTGTACTTTAGCAATCTAGCATTTCAGGGAAGCGCTTTGGGAAGTGCTTCTCTCAGTAATACAGCATTAGAAGGGGCAGCCAGTTCAAGGACCACAAAGGCGCTTTCCGTTGAGATCAATGTCCTAGCTTTTGCATGCTGGGACAAAGTTTGCACAGAAGACTGAAGCAGTGAAGAGCGATCCAAACCATTCTGCATTCAAGATGTGAGTTGTCAGGGCAGAAACAAAGACAGGCAGGTTTGGTTTCTCAGAAAAGGAAGTGAAGGAGTAAGGGAGAAGCTGAAAAGCCCAAGTGTAAAGAAAGGACCACCTGAGAGAAGGGCCCCCCAGGAACAGGGGATAAACCGGACCCTGGGGAGGATGAGGAGATAAGAAAAGGTCTGGAAACAAGGCAGGAATTTGTCCTCAGCCGGAGAGGGAAGGAAGGCTTCCCAACTCACCTAACCTAGGGATAGCACCGCCTTCCACGGACACAAATGGCTTTCCAATCAGGGGTCATGTGCAGTGGGTGGGGGGGTCCTCCTCCAAACACCAGGTGAGGGGTGTGGAGAATTTACCCTTTTGTTTCTCTTTTGGGGTTCTGATTAAGAGGCATCAGGAAGGTTGGGAAAACCTTTAGGTGCTTAAGCCCGAAACATTCTCTACTAGTAACAGTTGCCACAGAGTCAATTCTGACTCATGGCGATCCCATGCATGTCAGAATAGACCTGTGCTCCATAGGGTTTTCAATGACTGATTTTTCAGAAGTGGATCACCAGGCCTTTCTTCCGAGGAGGCTTCGGATGGACTTGAACCTCTAACCTTTTGGTTAGCAGCTGAGCAAGTTAACCATTTGCACCACCCAGGGACTCCAAAACATTCTCTAGGTCTAACAAAAAGAGCAAACAGGTCAGAAGGGACCTCGGCGAACTCTGGGCAAGAAGTTAAAGGAACTCAAAGTTCTTTAAATGGGTAGGAAAATTTGGCCCAACCATTTTGGTGAGTATGTACCTGGCACATGCCACTCACCAAGCCTGGAAGCAGAAGGCCACCGCCCAGTGAGCAAGTCCCGGAAAGGGCCAAGAGATGTGGCCAGAATAGGCCTCATCCCTGCTCTGCTGTAAGCTACCAGGTCAGCAAGGATTCAAGTGAATGGGCAAGAGTGGAGGGGTCCCAAGAAGATACACAAATGGCTAAAACACACATGAAAAGATGTTCCCCATCACTAGTCACTAGGGAAAATGCAAATCAAAACTGCACTGAGATACCACTTCACACCCACTAGGAGGGCTAATACCAGAAAAACAGAAAGTCCTAAGTGTTGGCAAGGATGTGGGAATATAAAATCATGTGGGGAAAACAGTTTGATGATTCCTCAAAAAGTTAAATAGAATTACCTTATGACCCAGCAATTCCACTGTTAGGCATATACCCAAAAGAACTGAAAGCAGGACTACACATGCACGTTCGTAGCAGCATTATTACAATAGCCAAAAGGTAGATGCAACCTTTTTGTAGCGTATCCGTCAAAGATGAGTGGATAAACAAAAGGTGGCATATCCACACAAAGGAATATTATGCGGTCATAGAAAGGAATTAAGTTCTGATGCATGCCACGACATGGATGACCATTGAAGACTTTCTGCTGAGTGAAATAAGTAAGCCACAATAGGACAACTAACTGTATGACCCCACTGATACGTTGTTGGTGTTGTTATGTGCCGTCAAGTCGGTTCCGACTCACAGCGACCCTACAGGACACAGTAGAACAGCCCCATAGGGTTTCCAAGCAGCAGCTGGTGGATTCGAACCGCCGACCTTTTGGTTAGCAGCCTGAGCTCTTAACCAGTGCACCTCCAGGGCTCCCCACTGATATGGGGTACCTAAACCGAAAAAAAAAAGAAAACCAAATCCGTTACTGTCGAATCGATTCCAACTCATAGCAACCCTATAGCACAGAGTAGAACTGCCCCACAGGGTTTCCAAGGAGCGCCTGGTAGATTCAAACTGCCGACCTTCTAGTTAACAGCCATAGCTCTTAACCTCCAGAATAGGTAAATTCATAGACAGAGAGTAGAATAGAAGTTAGCAGGGCCTGGAGGGGAAGGTAATGGGCAGCTGTTTATGGGTATAAAGTTTCTGTTGGGGATGATCAAAAAGATCTGAAAAATAGTAGTGATGGCTATAAAACTGCTGAATTGTATGCTCAAAAATGGTTAAAATGGTAAATTTAATTTGCGTATATTTTATCACAATGATTAAAAAAAAAAATTTTGGAGAGGTGTCTCCAAGGCTGTGAAGGGCAGGGAGAAAGGCACCATGACCCACGCCTTCACTCCCAGCTGCTCAGGAGAGTGACTCCAGGTCTCCTTCATTCCGGCTGGCAGCGCCGGCCAGCGTCCCCTCCCCACTGGGGCTGGAATTTATAATCCAGGAGCATCCTTCTCTCTTCAAAGTGGCTGTCTAGGAGGGTTTGTCTACAGTCACCTCCTTCAAGGCCTGGATTTGTAAGATTTCCAAGACAAGCAGGAAAAAAATGCACACACCTCCCTGGATCAGAGCATCCGATGCCTACACCATGGCTTGTACCCCAGAGAGTTCAAACATCTCACCGAGCAACTCACACTGGCCTGCTTTACAATTCCCAGCGCATTGTCTCATCTGCAACTCCTTCTGATCTTTACAACAGCCCTGTGAAGAATTAATAACAGCCGCCTCCGTGTAGTGTTGACGGAGTGCTTCCTAAGCGCCAGGCACTGTGCTAAACGATCTCACTTCATCAAGACTGCTGTGAAGCGGTAATTAGTAACCCCACCTGTTAAGTGACAAAGACTGAAGTCAGTGGCGGATCAGAACTCACCTGGGATTTCTAAAGCAGGCGCTAAGCTCTACACTGGGGCAGGGAAGGCAAGAAAATCATTTGAGTTTTACTATATGCCCTTCAAAGGAACCCTGGTGGCGCAATGGGTTCAGTGGTCGGCTGCTAACCGAAAGGTCGGAGGTTCAAACCCACCAGCAGCTCCATGGCAGAAAAGACCGGGCACTCTGCTCACGTAAAGATGACAGCCTAGGAAACCCCTGTGGGGCAGTTCTACCCTGACATATAGGGTCACTATGAGTCAGAACTGACCACAGCACAGAACAACAATGTGCCCTTCAACTCCATCAGGTATCGGGGAGGTGCGGTGTATACTCCATGTCCCAATGAATAGATCGCTATCGTAACTGAGAGATTGACCACTTTTGCGATTTCTACCTGAAGACTCTGGCAGAAATGATAGTGGTGCTAATTTCCCAGTCCTGAATGGGTAGGTTCAGATTCTGGCCTCAAAGCCTGGTGCCAGAGACTACAACGTATGTACAAAGTCGTTAATTTTTAGCCAAGAGAACTTCGACATTGCCATATTACAAACATTTGGAGAAACAGTCTCACCTCAGCCAAGCCCTTTAAATAGATTTAATCCAATTTAATCCCCCCACAGTCTTCTGAGGGGTACGCTTCTGTCTGCCTAAAAAAGAAGCTGGGGCCCAAACCCATTGCTATCAAGTCGACTCCAATTCATGGCGACCCCATGTGTTACAGAACGGAACTGCCCCATAAGGTTTTCTTGGCTGTAAATCTTTACGGAAACAGACTGCCACATCTTTCTCCTGCAGAGCGGCTGGTGTGTTCAAACCGCCGACCTTTCAGTTAGCAGCCGAGCACTTTAACCACTGTGCCACCAGGGCTCCCCTTTGGGCCAACCGGGGAGACAATATTCAGGTCCGTCCTATAGAATGCTAAGGTTGCCCCTCCAGGGATAAGTTAAAGAGAAACAAGTCATCCAAGGTTAAGGCTGGCGAGATGCTTCCTGGGGAAGTCAGGTACTTAAAGGATAAAGAAAAAGAGGAAGCCTTTTCGGAAGGTTTTAGGACAGCATCGATTTGTGCATCACACTGGTAGGTGTGGCTGGGGGAAGCTGGGGGTGATGACCCTGAGGAGAGAGGCAGGAGGGGCAGGGAGGAGGTTCATCTTCAACCCACTTGAAGGCCCCTACTTCCAGCACCCGCGAGGTGAAGCCCCCGACGACTCCACTTGCAAACAGGTGATCTTACACCCAAGTTCTGGGTCTCTGAAGAGGCCAACTTTATTTGGAAACCTCCTTTGCTCCCCGCAACCCGTTGCCGTTGAGTCGATTCCGACTCATAGTGACCCTATAGGACAGAGTAGAACTGCCCCATAGAGTTTCCAAGGAGCGCCTGGTGGATTTGAACTGCTGAGCTTTTGGTTAGCAGCCACAGCTCTTAACCACTATGCCACCAGGGTTGCTCCCTACAAACCCCATGAAAACGCTGTCACTTCCCTTGCAGACAGTTTAGAACCCAACCAGGTAGAAAGAGGGAAGAGCACCTAGCGTAGCCCACACCTCCTGGTTGTGCCCAGGTAGGCAGGGCCACCCTGCTGGGCACAGGCAGCCCCAAAGGAGCCTGGAAGGGGGAGGCCTGGGGAGGGAGGGCCAGCCTAAGTCCAGGTCGCCTAAAAGCCTGGCCTAAACCTGCACCCCTGCCCCATTTCGAACCATCTAAATATTTCCTTTTCCTCCCCTCCGTTGACATCTTTCAAACGCTTTCAAGATGATGGAGCTCCGGAAGCCCCAGGCTCCTCCTCCACCAACCTCTTAGCAATTTATCCCAGCTCTTTGTCATTGAAATTTTAACCCAGATTTTTCTTATTAAAGGCAATCCAGGATCTTAAAGAAAAACCACCCACAATCCCAAATCCTCGCACCATTGTTGGTTTCCCGGGGTTCCCCTTTCACCCTGGTCTGGGTCTGTGACTCTTTTCCACAATTTTGGTTTTATGTTTTCTGAATTCCTTTCCCTTTACACTCTTCAGGATCTCTATCAGGGAGCCTCCCATCCCATCTGCAGGCCATGAGGGTGGGGGCTGCAGACACACACCTGGTTAAACCCAGCCTCACTGGGGGGGGGGGACTTGACCCCACCTGTAAGCCGAGCGTGTTGAGAGCAGCATGTGCCACGTGGGGCTGTAGAGGCCAAGACCATACAAGGCTCCAGCATTTAGCGCTGGGAACCCAGCAAGCCATCAGTGAGAGGCAGCTATTTTTAACAACACGTACCTGTTTGCATTATGAGCGGAATCCCTGACAGCGCAAAAGGTCAATGCGCTTGGCTGCCAATGGGAAGGTCGGTGGTTTGAGCCCGCTCAGAGGAGCCTTGGAAGAATGACCTGGTGATCTACTTCTGAAAAATCAGCCATTGAAACCCTATGGAACACAGTTCTGACACACACAGGGTTGCCAGGGGTCAGAATCAACCTGCCCGCAACTGGTTTTTTTGCATCGTGAACAGGAAGCACCACCACCTTGGCCCCAAACAGCCTTCGCCGTTTCTTGCCTTCAGCATTCCAGGGGAAAACCCAAACCCACACCCTGCCCCGGTCCCTTGTGCTGAGGGTCCACGGAGCCCTCAGTGAGTGACTCTGACGACTCAGCCCAGCGCTAGCACAAACAGGCAGTCCTGTGCAAGAGGAGAAGCCGGCCCCCGGAGGGCCCCCTCGACAAGGATTCCCGATTTGTTCACTGTCTGGGCCCGGGCTGCCCGAGGACTGGCCATCACTGGCAGTGGCGTGAGGTGAGGATGGGCCCCACACCCTCAACCACCAGGGCCACAGGGCTGCGTGGCCACCCCTGGGAAAGCCCCCTTCCACAAGCAGCCCTTTTACCAACCGAAGGCCAACTCACAAGGGACAGGGCTGGTTTCCAGTATCTGGGAGCTCTGGGCCTCCTGCCCCATGAATCACTGATTCTTTCAGCTTCCACTGTGCAGAGCCCCTGGGTTTTCTTGGTTTTCACATCACCAGAATAACCCTGCCATGAAGGAAGAAAGAACCTGCCAGGCTTTGTCTGCCTGAGGGTCACCCAGCTTAGCCACCGGACACCCCCAGAGATCCTCAGGGGGGTCTGAGGGAGCAGTGCCAAGAAAATACCTTATTGTGGGGAAGGGGGCTGCCTACTCCTCGGGGACCACCAGGACCCTCGGGCCCTTCTGTGCAGGGATGCCTTGTATGGGAATCACGCACTGTCATTTCAGCCAGGCGGCTACCCCAAGTGTGGTCTGCGGAGACACAGCAGCAGCCTCAACGTCACCCCGGATTGTTAGAAATGCAGAATCTCAAGTCCCACCGCAGACCTGCTGAGTCAGAACCTGCACTTAACAAGATCCCTCCCTGGTGACCCCAAACAAACCAAAACCAAACCTGTTGTCGTCGAGTCCATTCTGACTCATAGCCACCCTACAGGACAGAGTAGAACTGCCCCATAATGTTTCCAAGGAGCAGCTGGTGGATTTGGGAACGGCCGACCTTCTGGTTAGCAGCTGAGCTCTTAACCCCTGTGCCACTAGGGCTCCTGAGTTCACAAGGGCACTGCAACCACCAGCAGGTGGCCACCCAGTGGGTGTCCCTAACGGAGCCTTATCCAGATGAGCCCTGGGGACTCACCAGGTCAGAGGATTTGTTCTTGCTCCATACTGACCTGCCTCAGTCTTCAAAGAAATACAACGCTCCTTAGAAGCGAGGATGGCAAGAGTTTGACTCACTTACTTTGGACACATCGTCAGGAAAGACCAATGGCTAGAAATGGACATCATGGCTGGTAAAGTAGAGGGTCAGCGAAAACGAGGAAAACCCTCAGTGAGATGGGCTGGATGGACACAACGGTCGAAGCAATGGACTCCAACATCAGTGACTGTGAAGACGGCAGAGGACTAGGCAACATTTCGTTCCGTTATACATAAGGTCGCCATGAGTCAGAGCGGAGCCCTGGTGGCAAAGTGGGTAAGAGCTCAGACTGCTAAACCAAAAGGTCGGCAGTTCAAATCTACCAGCCACTCCTTGAAAACCCTATGGGGCAGTTCTACTGGTCCTACTGAGTCCTACTCTGTCCTAGAGGGTCGCTATGAGTCTGAATCAACTCAATCACCTACAACGAGAACAACAATGAATCGGAGCAGCAACTAACAACAACTTCCAGCTTGCTGCTGGCTAGGAAACGGGATCTCCAAGTGCTTTACGGTACAATTGTATGGAAACTTAGAGAAAGAAGGCTCTGAAGAAGGCCCACAGCCTCTGATTTCTAATCAGGCAACTCCCAGCCATTTCTGTCTGATGGCTCCCAGCTCTCCCCTGTGTTTTAAATATGTGGACTGGGTTCGTTCACTCACTCACTCACTCTTACTCACACTCACACACTCACTCATACTCTTTCTCACACACACACTCAGACTCCCTCCCTCACTCTCCAGCTGGCTCACATCCACCAGGGGCCTCCCCAGAGCAGAAGTACAAACATAGTCCCACTGGGGAGACAGACCCACAAACAGGTCAGCCCCACATGACTGGGGCTTGGGCTGAGCTAGAACGTAGGGGGGAGGCTGAGGTAGAGAAGGAGGAACTCACGGCCAAATACAGAGCCTAGGAGGCAGCCACGGGCACCTATCTGGTTCAGAGGTCCAGAAGTTTCTGGGACGGGCGAGGGGGAGGCTGGAGGGGCTGCAGGGCCAGCTCACACTAGGTACATGGTCTTCCTAAGGGCAAGAGGGACCCCGCAAGCACCACTCGCCCCGCCTAAGGGTTTGACACAGAGAAGCAACATCAGACATCTGTCTCAGACTTCTCAGCTCAGTGAGCAGGCTGGATTTTTCTGGAGGAGTGGGGGTGGGGCAAGCTGATTAAAAAGGGGACCCAGTTGGGGAGCGTGCCATACTCGGGGGGCAGAGAGAAGGAAGTAGGGTGGGGTGGTAGCCGGCACTGGCACAGGGCTGAACTCCAGCTTCACCTGTTCTGTGCCAAGCCAGAGCCCTCAGGGCACTACAGGAGCAAGAGTTTCACAATGTTCTCATTTCCAGCAAATTCTCTTCCTTTTCTGGTGAGAGGCGAACATTCTTACAGGCTAAGGGAGCTGAGACAGAGCGGCCCCCTACTGGCAGCCACAGCCCTGTTTGCATGGGAAGTTTGTAAAGAGAGGTGGGGTGCAGGACAGAGCTGAAGGGCCACCCCCACTACCGTCAGAGCACTCACTGTGCACCCAGCATCTTGGCAGCAGAGGGAGGCCTAGCAAAGTGGCCCCTACCCGGGCCTGCAAGAGAAGAGCGGAATCTGCTTCATCCTGTCCACCAAAGGCATGCCGTCAGACTGCCCTGCCCCTGCAAGGGACAGTCACAGGGATTCGGAGGGGGGAGAGCAGCGGGGGGCTACCCAGGACCGCCACTTGACGCACCCAGCCCCCCCAGCCTGGTGCCCCCTGTTTCACTAGCAGAAAGTCTTCAAATAGGAATGTGTCAGCTACATGCCAGCAACCCAGTTGTGGAAACAAAGCAAGCCAGCCCCCAGGAGCACCCCCAAAGCAACACACCAAAGGTGACGAGCTAAGAGGTCAGTAGTGCAGATTGCCTGGGCCATGCTGAAGGCCGCAGCCGCTCACCCGGGGAACTGGACTGTGGTGGACTCGGCCATCACTCAAAGCAGGAAGGGAAAGCACCCAGGGCTGCGCCCCTCATCAGTCGGGGAAGCCAGGGAAGCTGCGGGGGTAGGGGTATTCTGAAGCCGAGTGAGTGAGGCAGGGCCGAAGCTCAGTGGGGCCAGGTGGGGCAGGGGCATTGCAGCCTCGGTGGCTCACCCCACCTTAAATCCACGGACCTTGATGAGGGCCCAGGCCCGCTGCTCCCTGGCGAGCAGAAAGAACACTGGGCTGGAAACTGGCGACCTAATTAAGGTCTTAACTGCACACCGAGTGGTCACACGATCTCGGGGACAACCTGAGAAGGTGGTCACTTACCTTTTCCACAGCTCACTTACAGGAGTATGGCTGCGGGCCTTGCCCATGGGCTCAGTGGCTCAGCGGAAGGGGACCGCAGGGCCCGGCTGAAGGCTCGGGTTACTCGCACCTCCTGGGCAGTAATCGGGGCCTCAGGGCCGCTGCAGCTGTCAGGGCTCAGAGCCCTTCATTGTGACCAAGGGGCCCTGCTCTCTCCGTGGCCCTGGGCCAGGCCTGGGGTGGGGATTGGGCTGGAGGGAGAAGCCACTCAACCATAAAGACTCCACCCCGGCTATTCCAGGGCAAACGCTATAGGGGAGAGGAACCTCGTAAGACTCGTCAATACCCAACAGGTGTAAGTATGAGCGATTAGAAATAGGGGGCATGGGAGAGAGGCTTGGGGAGTTGGCCATCAGCCCAGTGAGAGTGTGTGCTAGGCTGGGGGAACCAGTGAGAGAGAAGAATGCAACACCATTGGGGACCCACTGGAGCTGGCTTTAGGGTCAGCATGAGGAGTCTGGACTTGTCCCATGAGCAGTAGGGAGCTAATGAGAGGGACGCCCACAAGCGCTTCTGAAGAGGGAAGCAATGTAATGAGATCGATGGACTCTGACAAGGCCATTCTGGCCACAAAATATGGGATGGATGGGGAGGGTGGATGGTGGAGCAGCCCTGGGGGGAGGGCCCGTGGGCCTTGTAGGAGTCCCCGCAAGCCGTCTAGCCCCCGGCTGGGGTGAGCTGCGAGCCACAGCCTCTGCTGAATGCCCAGCCCTGGGCATGGGACAGTCCGCAAGTCTTCAACACTACCCTCCTACTTCCTGCAAACCTGATCTAAGTTGGCAGAAGGCGAAGGATGTCTCCTCAGCCCAGCTGTGGGAGGCAGCCTGGACGGGGAAGAGAACAGGAAGCCACACCACGCACCAGTGGTGCAAGTCCCCACTTCGGAATCAGGTCCCGGTGTGGCTGCAAGTAGTCCACTGCTTCTCCCTGCCCTCAATTCTCCATGGCCCTGCCTGGCCTAGGACCAGGAACTGGCTGTGAGGAGGCTGCGATCACAGGCAATGGGCCCCGACCTCCATAACCAAAGAATTTACTTTCATTCAGCAACATCAGGTGGCGGCTGGCCGAAGACTGAAAGAAAGCAAAATCAGGCCTGGACACCCACACACATACACGCACACCCACTCACGCAGGACGTGTACAAAGGCTGCCAACCCCAGAGAGGAGCCCTTAGCAACAGACACCCGGCAGCCGCTGAAATGCCTCCCAGCAAAGGTGGCAGCTGGGCCATGTACTCCCCACCTCTCCCCGAGACCCTTCCAGAGGAGAGGGAGTGAGAGACCCGCAAGCACGGTAATAAAGGAAGTAAAGAAGGGAGGGAAAGTGGAGGGGCCTCAGCCAGCAGCTTTCAAAGACAGAAAGCAGGCGGAGGAGGGTAATGGGGAAGTCTGCCCAAGGAAACCAGTTGGATCCCTGAACCCCAGAGAGGAGGGCAAGGGGCTTCAGCGATGCCAGGCTCTTTGGAGGTTGGACGGGCAACATGAGGTGAAAGTAGGGGTCCAAAACAAGTTTGCCTAGGGGACAGTTGATACCTACCCACCCGCCCCCAAGTACACACAGGACACTCCCAGCTGTCAGGGATCTACACCCCACATGCAAAGAAAAACATCCACAGGGTCTCAATTAAAATGACAAATTAATGTCCCACATTCAGGCATACAGGAGCCCCTCCCAGTAATGGGATGACCCCTGCCTGGTTTCTGGAATCTAAGTCGGCCATCAAAAAGCCCCCGACACATACATATGTGTGCACATACAAAACCACAGATGGACGTAAGAAAGGTACTTTGTTACACTGTTTAGTAAAAAAGCCCAAGAGGGACAGGACAGACGCTGCTGGGGCCCGGTCCTCCTTCCTCACTAACAAAACCTCCACATTTTGGCCCGGTGTCCTCCCCTCAGGGGAGGGAGCCTTTCCCCAGCTCAGGCAAAACCAATCAGAGCCAGCACCTTTTTTGGAAGTCGATCACCAGGCCTTTCTTCCTAGTCTATCTCAATCTGGAAGCTCCACTGAAACCTGTTCAGCATCATAGCAACACACAAGTCTCTACTGACAGACTGTGGTGGCTGCTCATGAGGTAGGCTGGCCAGGAATCGAACATGGGTCTCCAGCATGGACGGCGAGAATTCTACCACGAAGCCACCAAGACAAGACTAGGGCAGAGAAAGAGAGACTAGGGTGGAGGGAACAAGAAATGAGGAGCTGGAGGACGACCTCCGCTTTGTGGGTTTTGGTGGTGTCATGGTGATGCAGGAATCAGGAGTTGGCAGGACGTCTATTACCTCACCATCTTGGATTCTGAATAAAAAGACAACTTTCTCGTAGTTGAACACGCCTCTCCCCACCCTCTCCTTGGGGAATTCAAACACAAGTTTTTAGTATTCTGCAAAAACATCCCAGCTGCATTTTGAGATGTTGTATTTGGGTCCTGCCTTTAAGGGGCTGCCCTGTTACCTCCCCTCGGAAGTGGCCCCCAAAGAAGTCGGGGGCAATTAAAATTTCCTGTCTGACCTTGACCGCATCCTGCTAGCTCACATTACAGCCCCAGACACACCGTAGAGTCAGTTCCCTCTGGCTCTTGTTCTCTGGGCTTGGGCTGTCCAGTCACCGCCTAGAAATGGAGAGGGCACCTTCTCTGGTCGGGCTGATGCTGCCCCTGGCTTCCCACGCTCATTAGAAAATTCTCTTTCTTCTAAACACATCATTGAGGAGACAAGCGCATTTGTGTGGGCCCCAGGGATACAAAGATGAATGACAGCCACTGCAAGAACCCCAGAAGCTTACAGGCTGGGGAGGGTTCAGTGTGTTTGTTTTTTTAAACCTTGAAAACCTACAAAAGCCCAAAGCAAAATGCTTTTAAAAAAGGAAAGTCCAACTTAAAAGTTCAAAGCCTGCTTCATAGTGTCTGTGTTAATCTCCCTAGCCCCAAACAAAAAGAGTGAGCGGACTTTGTACAGGTCAAGTTAGGTTATTCACTGCAAGGGGCTGGGTAAATTGTACAGTGACATCGGAATCTGGATCTAGAAACTCCCGCTGAAAGGTGAAATTCTTGCTGAAAGTAAGCGCGCTCCTGGCACAAGTCAGGGGTTTTCTGTTGGTTTTCTTTTTTGTAGTTAAGACTGTGAATCCACGTGAATTAGGATTGGGTTCCGGGAAGGCCAGTCCGCCTTCTGAGGTCCCTGTGTGCTGCGAATGGTTTCTACTCGATACTAACCTAAAAGTTGGCGGTTCAAACCCACCCAGTGGCACGGCAGAAGAAAGGCCTGGTGATCTGTTTCCGTAAACTTTCCAAAATCCATGGCTGTTGAGTCAATTTCGACTCACAGCAACCCCATAGGACAGGGTAGAATTGACCCACAGGGTTTCCAAGGCTGCCACATCTTTCTCCCGCAAAGCAGCTGGTGGGTTTGAACCGCCAACCTTTCGGTTAGCAGCCGAACACTTAACCACTGCACCACCAAGGCTTCTCTGTAAACACTACACCTGAAAAAACCCTATGGAGCAGGTCTACTCTCTCACACGGGGTCAGAAGGAGTCGGAATCAACTTGACGGCCGCGGGTTTGGTGTTTCGGTTTTGGCCCTCCTGCTGTTGGGGTGGGAACCACTGCTGGCTTGGATAAGTCAGTGATTCTGATCCTCTAAATCCAAGGGCCCCCTTGGAAAGGTCTCCCCACCCTGCCACCCCACTACTGCCCCACAAGAGGAGAGGAGGAGACAGCGACGGGGCTGCAGGGACTTGGTAACGCTCCTCGCTTGCTCAGCAGAGGAGCGAACAGGTCCCTTCAACAGAGCACCAGGCCGGACACACCATCCCAGGAGCTAGGAACTTGCTGTAAGGTCAGGGCCACACAGCTCAAACTCCAGATTAAATCAGCTCCAAAGGATCAATCCGACAGCGCCAAAGCATTCATGAACTATTAAACTTTTAAAGAGGGACAACACAAAATATGCACATCAGCAGAATCACTACGTGATTCTTAGCTACGTGCTAAGCTAAAAATCAGTCACCAGAACACACCGGGCCCTCACTACGGGCCAAAGCATTGAGCTAAGTGATTCACATGAATTCGTTTATTTAGTCCTCACAATAACCCCACGAGGTAGGTACTATTTCACCACCATTTGGTGGGTGGGGAAACTGAGGCACAGGGTTTTTAAGTAACCTGCCAGGTAGCATGCAGTGGAGTCAGGGTTTAAACTCTGCCAGCCTAGCTCCAAAATCCATGCTCTTCACAGCTTCACGATATTGCTTCTGCGATGAATAACATTTGGAAAGTAACCCAATGGAAAGCAAGTTGCTGTGTGATGTTCTTCGGGATTTTTAACTTAAAAAAAAAAATTACTTAAGCGTAGGCCACCACCACCAGTTGCTGTTGAGTTGATTCCAACTCATGGCAACCCTAGTGTCAGAGCAGAAGTGCTCCATAGGGTTTTCAATGGCTTATCTTTCAGAAGTAGATTGCCAGGCCTTTCTTCCAAGGTGCCTCTGGGTAGATTCAAACAGCCAACTTTTCGGTTAGTAGCCGAGCACTTAACCATTTGCATCATCCAGGGGCTCAAGCATAGAAACCAAAGGAAAAAGATAAAAGAAGGAAGAGACTACGCTTCAGTTAGGCGCCGAAGTGTAGTGACGGCCAGCTGGCTGGCCCCAGTGCTGCCACAGCCCGGGCAGGGGAGAGGGTGGCATGCAAGGGGTGGGCTCTGGAGCAGCCCAGGCAGCCTCCAGGGTTTTCCTTGCCCAGGCCCTCAGCTAGTGGCCAAGGCAGCCGCACACAAGGGTCTGTGCAGGAGTGGACATAGAGGTGGGGGGGAGGCGCATAGTGGGCAAATCTAAGAAAAAGTAACCCATCAGGTCTTCAAAAGTACTTAGACAGAATTTACACATTTTTTTAGCTGTAGAGCTAAAAAAAAAACAGTCACACAGGGCAGTGGGCAGAGGAAGAAGGAAGCACCCAAGAGGACTAGAGGGTAGTGCGGCCGGGCCACGAGCAGAGCTGGTCCTGAGGGGCTCTCCAGCAGGCTGGGGAGGGGACCGCAAGACCGGAAGCAGTGCCGAGCCAAAGCAGGCCGCGAAGCCCACAGTGCCAAGCCCACAGCAGCCTTCCCCGGGCACAAGGGGTGCCAATACAGCCAGGGCGAGGGCAGGAGGGTGGCGGCGGTCCCCTGGACTGGCCATCTGGGGCAAAGGAGGACCTAGAGCCAGCAGGGCAGGTGGACAGCAGAGGTGTTAGGAAGGCAGGTGCCAGGGGTGGGGAAGCCACCTGTTCTGCCCTAGCCTGACCCGGCAGCCAGACACCCGTCAGGGCCCCACTGGAGGATGAGGGGTTTGGACCGGACCTTGTCCTTCAGCTACCGTCACTGGGCACCAGGGGCCGCCAAGGACTCAACCCAGAGCTGAGCCCAAGGCACACAGGAGGCCCTGACTGTCCGCGGCAGGGGCAGGGCCAAACAGGAAAACCAGCGAGCTTGGTTGGGGGGTAGCAGAGTTTGGGGGGGCTCGGGGCCCTATTTTCCTAGCTGTGGGGGAGCCTGGAGGTAGGGCAGGGAGGAGAGAGCCAGGGCGCAGGGTCTGGTAGGACTCCAGACGTAGACCCAGGGCCTGGCGCCAAAGTAGGGGCTGGAGGCCCTGTTTTACGTCCCCCGCCTCCCTCAGCACCCATTCACCTCCCCTAGTTCTCACAGATCTCCCTGAAAAGAACTCTTGTTCCCACTCTGCGGATGAGACAGACGCCACGAAGGGACCTGCCTGTGATCACAGCTGACAAGCCTGGAATCAGGGTCCCAACCCTCCCTCCTCCCCAAACCCATGATGCATAATTTGACCTTGACAGGTGTAAGTGGGAGGGGAGCTTTCCAAACCACTGTGGCGGGAGGAGAAGTGGCATTGCCCTCATGGCCCCTCCCCCTCACCACCTGCCCCTGGCAGCCACCCAGCCTTCTTGGGAAGGTGGGAGAACCCACTGGCATTGAGTCGATTCCGACTCATGGCAACCCCACGTGTGTCACAGCAGAACTGTGCTCCATAGGGTTTTCATTGGCTGATTTGTCAGAAGGAGATCGCTAGGCCTTTCTTACGGGACGGCTATGGGTGGACTCAAACCTTTTGGTTAGCGGCGGAGTGCATCACCGCTTGCACGGCCCAGGGAAGTTGGTACTTGGGTCCATGTTACCAGCGAGGAAACTAAGGCTTAAGGGGATTATGTGGCTTGCCCAAAGTCACGGTTAGGAAGCCAGGTCTGACCCTCTGCCTGTCTGGCTCCAAAGGTGACAGGCAAGTGTCTCCAGCCACTGCTCCAGACGGCTCTCCAGTACCTGGAGTAGCAGCCTTGCGTCTCCTGTCCCAGCAAGGTTTCTTTGGAACAGCTGTCCCTCACATCCCACTCCCTGATGACAAGCTGGCAGTCCTGCCTCAGGAGACCCATGGCTGAAGGTGAACTCAACCAAGCAGAGTCAGGGTCCAGGATGGGGGTCTACTCTTCCCCACTCCCACATCCCTAGGGTAGGACTGTACTTCTCACACCAGGGGTGGGACATGTGGCTCAGGCCCGGCCAATCAGAGCAATGAATTTCCACAGCCACAGTAACTGGTTCAGAGCCAACAAGACACAATAGTAAAGCTACCAAAAAAAAAAAAAAAGGCTCACTAGGGCCTTTGCTGGGGCTACTCTTTCCCACTGGACTTGCTGGAGCTGCTGTGGCCACACTGCTGCCATCTGAGAATGTGGACAGCTGGCTTAAGAAAAAGAGAATGTGAGCACTGACATCATTTGAGCTCCTGGATCCAGTCATACCTGCAGCCATACTGGCTTTTTAGATTCATGAGCCAATTAACTCCCTTTTCGTGTAAGCCAATTTTCAGTGCAAGCGACAGAAAACTTAATAGAGGATCATGACTGACACAGTAGCTCTGGAGACGTTCCATCACAGAGCTGGACTGTCAGCTCTCTTGGGACCCCAGAACACACACAGCCTTCCCTTAGGTTGACACTGTTCCAGCTTAATTCCCCGAAGATGCCTCCTTGCTTACTCTTAGGCAGCCAACTAACAAACTTAGCCTTTTAAGATTATTTTGCAGGAAAAATAAATGAAACTCAAGTCACCACAAAGCAACATGAAGATGAAGGGCCGACCAGGGCCCAAGATGACCTCCTGAACTGGGAGGAACTGGGCGGCTGGGGAGCAGCCGCGGGGGCAGTCCCCACATGAAAGGCTTCACCCCAGTGAATCAAAGGGACTTTGGCAAACCACTGCCTTTCCCATCTCGCCCCAGTCAAGTTCTTTTGCACCAACTCTGCCCTGTTAATTGCTCAAAAGAGACACACCAGGTGTGAACGCCAGAGAACAGCACCTAGAAGCCAGGGACGGGGGAAATCAGGATGTTGGGGTAAGAGAGAGGCGGGAGGCTCCGGAAGCCACACAGCGCCGGCCACAGCGCCTTTAAATAGAACCTTCGCGCAGAGGGCAAATACATTCCAAGCGCTTTTAAAAATGCTCCAAGCACGACCTGGCCAGCGGCCTCCGCTCCCGGAGGCAGTTTTCCGGTCTCGCCTGATTCTGGAAATATTATTAATAGCTCAGTTAGGCCCTTACCCGGTGCAAAACACTTTGTGGCCTTAAAAGGCAGGAACTATTACTGCCCCCATTCTCCAGGTGAAGAAACTGAGGCCCAGGGAGGTCCAAGGCCGACTAGTGGGGGTCCGTACGCGCGTCTCGACCAGGTGGGCGGCTCCGCGCGCGGTGAGACTGACACAGGGCGGGACGCAGCCCCCGCCGACCGGCTGCGAGCTGCCAAGCCAGGTTCTTGCCCCACGGGCGGGGCAGTGGGAACCAGAAAAGTCGACGTCCCACAGGCTCCCCCCTGAAGCGCTCGCTGCAGGAACGCCCTGAATCTTTTACAAATTAGAAAATAAAAACCTCCCACTTCTCAGCCTCGGTTTGTGTCCGAGATCCCGCGCGGCCGCCAAGGCTTAACTTTCCCCTTTTGTTTTAAAAGATAAAGGGCACAGGGACTAATTTCTCCCTTGAGAGATGAAGTTAAAGCCGACAGGTGTGGCGCTGCGGCGTCTCCTTTCCTAGAAGTTGCGCTGAGAGCAAATCTGGGAACAGCGCCTGTTCCTTTCGCGGGGCCAGAGGAGCGGGGCGCCTAGGAGCCGGGGCTCAGCTTCCCCCGGGGCACGTCGGAGCTGGGTCCCAGAGGACGCAGCTCCTGTCTTGGTTTCCCAGCCCCGCCGGGTCCCCGCACCGCGCCGGAGAGTCTGGGAGCGCACAGCATTGGCAGCGTTGAATCAAATGCAAAGGGCACCCCCTGCACCCCTGTCCCACCAAAGCGGGACTCAGGTCTCCCGGATACCCTCGCCCTCCCCACCCTGGTCCCGGGCGCGCAGGTCCCCAACGCGCGCGGGCGCTCACCGCTTGAACATGCTCTCCAAGTCCTTGATGAGGCGGCGGCTGAACTGGGGGAACTCGGTGTAAGGGTTGAAGACCCTGCAGCGGCGGGGCCGCGCCGCGCCCTCCTGGATGTCCAGCCGCCGGCTCAGCTGCGCGCTCAGCTCGGCGTCGGCGCTGGCGGCGGGCACTCGGGCCC
>NW_004444185.1:870462-875450 GCF_000243295.1 Trichechus manatus latirostris
GGATCCTCCCCCTCGGCCCGCCGCAGCCTGCGCTGCAGCTTGCTCGCCAGCTCCTCGCTGGCCATGGCGGGGATCGGGACGCGGAGCGGGCGCGGGGAGCGGACGGCAACTCCTCCTGGCTCGCGGCGCGGCGGAGACTCGGCGGGCGAGGGCTGTTGGAGGCTCCGCCGGCAGCGGGCGGGACGGGGCGGGGCGGCGGCTTTAAGGAGGCGCCGGCTCAAGGCTCGCCCGCCCAGGCCACAGGTGCCGGGACAGCGCGCCCTGGGGGTCCCGGCCTGCTCCCCCGCCTTGCAGCCCCTAGGGAGCCTGGCCCCCCGCCCCCGGGACGCGGCGGGGACCCTCGAATTAACGCTGACGTTGGCCCCGCGCCTCGGTCCAGGGGAGCCCGGGGAGCCCTGGGGAAATGGTAGTGGGACTAAGTTTCACGACCGTTCGGGCGGTTCATTTCTGGAGGCGCTCGCGGCCCGGGACGGGCTAGGGGGCAGGCGAGTGCCCCGGGGTGGCACCTAGCGGTCCCAAGGGAGGGAGCTGTTCGCAGGGAGCGCGGGGCGGGGTGGGGGCTGCTGAAGTGGGGGCTCTAGGACGTACTTTGAAAAGAAATTAGTGTTTCCCCAAAAAAGTACTAAAAACAAAGTGAGTGAGAGAGCAAGCGAGCAAACTCGGGGCTGCCCCGTTTTCAAAATCTCCTTGGGGTAAGGGACCAGCGCAGCTTCAAGCGCCCCGGCTTGTTTCTGTGAAACACAAGAGGGAAAAGAAAAGGAAGTTGAAAATAAATAAATCAGCATTTTGAACAAGCCGGTAAAAACAAGTGCCTCGTCGTGTTCCCGGAGGAGGGCTGATGGTGGTGGTTGTTACATCAGCCGGACGCGGAGAGCCTTGTAAACACAGGATTGCCCCTGCCCGGCCGGCTCGGGGCTGACCGTGTCGGGTGCTGATGGCCGGGGCGGGTCTGTCACCCGGCGCCTGACACCAGGGACCAGCCTTTAGCGCGACAGAAGATGATCATGTGGAGAGCAGGCGGGGACCGGAGGAAATCAGGCCCTCTGTATGGGCCTGATGAAATATATATATATATATATATATATATATATATGATTTTTAAAAAGATGCTAGAAAATAATTAGATTTTTTTAAAGTATAAAATAAAAAATTTTCAAGTTGCCTTACTCCTGCTAAAACAGCCTTTTTTCTCCAAGTGGCTTTGCTTGAAGTGGCTTTTAGGCTTCAAGTGGCAATACCCAAGGAGTCTTGAGGCACCCTGATGATGCAGTGGTTAAGGCGGTCGGCTGCTAACCTAAAGGTCGACAGTTCGAAAACTACCAGCGGCTCCACGGCAGAAAAATGTGGCAGTCTACTTCCGTGAAGATTTACAGCCTCGGGAACCCTATGGGGTCCCTGTGAGTCAGAATCGATGACAATGGCTTGGTGTTCGGGTTTTTTTGGAGCCGTTCAAATACCTCACAGGGCGATAGCCTTCCTGACCCGGGGAATGGCTTTGCGTTAAATCGTGGAGCTGTACCTTTGTGTGGAACCCCTTATGTATGTGACATATTGTGACACATTGTGACATATTTCACAAAAAAGTTTAAAAATTTAATAGACCCTTTTAACAAAAAACTTTACACAAGTAGGTAATAATTTTTTAATGTTATTTATTTTTGGTCATAAAAATGTTAATGCTTTTTTTTCCATTTTAAAATTGATAACAGTTCAAGCTGTACTTAAAGATTCTAAGGGCTCTTCCTTTTCTTCCATTGGTGAATATAATGTTGAAAATTCTTGTGTGAATGAGAGTGGATTTTGAATGCAATGTAACTTTTTCACTTACGTTATTTCCAAACGATGAAGCGATGTTTGTATAATGCGCCTGTGTAATGAAAACAGTCACCTGGGGGACAATCAAAAAGCGCCTCATCTGCAATGGGCAGGTGAAGGGGTTTTCATGGGGAGGGCTGGCAGACTGTATCTTCCAAAGATGGCTGCAACAATATATATCCCATCTCACGTGCTCTGTGAGATGGGGGCTGTGCCCACCAGGTGCCCAGCTCAGCTTCCCTGCCACTGAGGTTGGTGGGGGGCAGGGATGGAGCACCTCCTAAGCTGGGCACAGCCCAGGCGGCAAAGGTACAGATGCCCATTCTGCTCACCAGGTAACACCTGGCCACCCCTAGGATGAAGTCTGAGTATCTCAGGTGGGTCACAGTCACCGTGATGCTGAAAAGGCACTGCTCTCCAGCTTCCCTTCTCCAAAGTCCAGCTGGGTACTTGGCAAGGAACTCAAAACCTATTTGGTGGATGCTTAACCAGTATCACATCACTGTGCAAATGTGACCCGTGTTTTGTAAACTAAATTTCTATGCACAGAAAAAAGACTAAAAGGAAATAGTCCAAATTATTGACCGTTGTAAATGCTAGGAGCTCAGATCATTTTCATTCTTTTATTTAGTTCTTGTTTTTATGAAATTTCTACAATGAATATACAAAGCTATTCTAATCAGAAAATAAATATTATACTTTACAATGAAGAGGTACGGGAAGGTAGACATTTTAGCTGCAGAGAAAGTGAAAGCGTTTTGTCTCCCGTCATCCCATGAGCTCATTGATCTCACTAACATTCCTGTGGGGTGGCTAAA
Source organism: Trichechus manatus latirostris (assembly GCF_000243295.1). Lineage (NCBI taxonomy): Eukaryota > Metazoa > Chordata > Mammalia > Sirenia > Trichechidae > Trichechus > Trichechus manatus. The sequence goes on from NW_004444185.1 coordinate 873,096, forward strand.
GGAGGTTCCCCATTACACAGGAAAAAATCAAATCAGTGTCTTAGCTCCAGGACTTGTTCAGTTTTCTTTTGCTGTGTAACAAACCATCCCAAAACTCCATGGCTTCAAACAACAACAGCATTTGTTTTGCTCACAAATCTGCAATTTAGGCATAACTTCCTGGGGAAAGCTCCTCTGTAATCCCCTCAGAGCCAGTAGGGGACAACTCCAAGACTAGGGGCAGGAATCATCATCAGAAGACTCATTCCCTCTTACGTCTGGCAGTTGATGCCGGCTGATACCACTGGAACACCTACAAGGCGCCTCTCCATATGGCTCGGGCTTCCTCTCAACATGGCGGCTGGGTCCTAAGAACAGGCATCCCAAGAGTCAGGTAGAAGTTGTATTACCTTTTATGGTCTAGTCTTGGAGGTCACATAACTGAGCTCAAGGAGAAGGAACACAGACCCCACCTCTCAACAGAGGAGTATCAACATCACATGTAAGGACAGCATGTGAGATGGGATATATATTGTAGCAGCCATCTTTGGAAGATACAGTCTGCCAGCCCTCTCCCTGAAAACCCGTTCAGGAATGAGTCTATTCTAGTCTATTTTACGGCATCTGGACAAGAGAAGATACGTCTTTCAACCCAGATGGGTTAGCACAGGTCTCAGGGCCCTCTGGGAAGTGCTGTTCTACAAGCCAGATTTTTATTTAAAGACAAAGAGAAGTCTGAGTACACTAAATTCCAGAAAAGAAAGAGCCTTCCAAGTAAGCAGAAACCTGAGGCTGCTTCCATCCCCACAGGCCTTCCCTCCTGCCAATTTTTGGATCGCCAGCTTCTTTCAAAATCTCAGGACTTTATTTGCTGTAGACGAAAAGATTTTGACCTTTAAGAATACTAAGCACTTAATTACCAGGTACTCATTCTAAAAGCTTCTTTGCTCAGTCCCTCATTTGACTGAAAATATTCAAAAATTGGAGAGTAGTGATGGTTACGCAAGCCTGGGAATATACTGTGTACCCAAAACCACTGAACTGTATATTTCAAAAAGACAAATTTTATGGCATGTGAATTATGTCTCAAAAAATCTGTTATTTAAAAAATAATGATAAACCTGTTACATGTTAATGTAAATAGTATCCGTGAGAAGAGAGGCACTGTTTTACGTTCCTGCAAATTTCTTTAATGTCAACACATTGAAAAAGGCAGATGATGTCTTCATATTATGAAAACAGTGATCAGAGGTCTGTGGACTGCATTTTAAGTACCTTTCATCTACCTGGTTTCTTTTGCGGCAGCCTCATCTCCGAGTCTCCGTGTGTTCCCTACGTTAGCTAACAGGTCCCGCTGACGGACATCCAGGTTGATTCCTGTCTGTTGCTGTCTACACCACCCTGCCGGGAGCAGAGGGTAGACGCCCATCTTATGTGGCAGTTGGGTTAAAAGTTGAAAAACCTCATTCATCTTTCAGCAAAGATGAACTCAGTGGAGGTTCTGTTCTAGGGCTTTGGGATACAATACAGCCAAAAACAGGGCAAAGTCCCTGCCTTCCAGGCCTACATTCCAGTGGGGGAATAGACAGTCAACAAGATAACTAAAATAATATGTGTTAGATGAGGATAGGAAGCCCTGGTGGCGCAGTGGTTAAGAGCTCCAGCTGCTAACCAAAAGGTCAGCAGTTCAAATCCACCAACCACTCCTTGGAAACCCTGTGGGTCAGTTCCACTCTGCTCTGTAGGGTCGCTATGAGTCAGGAGGACACCTAACAACACCATCACCAACAAGAGGAAAAATAAAGCAAGGAAAGTCTAGAACGTGTGTGGAGGTGGCCCCGGGGAGGCGTCACTGGGTGGTGACACCTAAGACCACAGGAAGTGAGGTCATCTGTATGGAACTCCAGTCTGTTGTCACCCCTACCGCTTCCATAGGCCGTTGTATCCTTTCCTCGAACTAGTCCCAATTGCTTCTTCCTTTTCTGCAGGAATGTCCCTCGAGGGCAAGCGCCCTGACCTGTTTGTGTTTGGAAAACACTTATTGTGACTCAGCAGCCTTGCCCGGCCCTGACCAACTCCTCCTCTCGATGACCCAGGGCACTGCCCACATGCAGTCTCTCACCTTCCTATGTTAACCTGTTGTTGTTAGGTGCCGAGTGGGTTCCCACTCACAGCGACCCCATGCACAACAGAATGGAACGCTGCCTCATCCTGCACCATCCTCACAATCCTTGCTATGCTTGAGCCCATGGTTGCAGCCACTGTGTCAGTCCATCTTGTTGAGGGTCTTCCTCTTTTTTGCTGACCCTCTACTTTACCAAGCATGACGTCCTTCTCCAGGGACTGGTCCCTCCTGATAACATGTCCAAAGTATGT
>NW_004444185.1:875550-944030 GCF_000243295.1 Trichechus manatus latirostris
GATAACATGTCCAAAGTATGTGAGATGAAGTCTCACCATCCTCGCTCCTAAGGAGCATTCTGGCTATCCTTTTTCCAAGACAGATTTGTTCGTTCTTCTGGCAGTCCCTGGTATATTCAATATTCTTCCCCAACACCGTAATTCAAAGGCATCAATTCTTCTTCAGTCTTCCTTGTTCATTGTCCAGCTTTCCCATGTATATGAGGTGACTGGAAATACTATGGCTTAGGTCAGGCACACCTTAGTCCTCAAAGTGACATTTTTTAGCCTAGACTATCTCAATGAGCTCTGGTGGTGCAATGGTTAAGTGCTCGGCTGCTAACTGAAAGGTTGAAACCCACTAGCAGCTCCACGGGAGAAAGACCTGGTGGTCTGCTTCAGTGAAGATTACAGCGTATGGGAAGTTCTACTCTGTCACATGGGGTCATTATGAGGATACAAAAGGGGATCAAATCAGTCTTAGATGAGATACAACCAGAATGCTCGTTAGAGGCGAGGACTGTGAGACACTGCCTTGCTTACTTTGGACACGTCATCAAGAAGGACCTTTTGCTAGAAAAGGACATCACCGTTGGTAAAGGAGATCAGCAAAAACAAAAGAAATGTTCAATGAGACGGATTAACACAACAGCCAAAACAATGGACTCGAACCTCCCAGGGAGGGTGAAAACGCTGCAGGACGGGCAAGGTTTCCTTCTGTTGTACTGTATACAGAGCCGCCATGAGTCAAAACCTGCTCCAAAACCTCCTCCAGCTAAACGAGGAGCCCCCGGCGGTGCGAACGGTTAACGCTTTCAGCTGTAAACGAAAAAGCTAGAGGTTTAAGTCCAACCAGAGGCGCCTCGGAAGAAAGGCCTGGTGATCTACTTCTGAAAAATCAGCCATGGAAAATGCTATGGAGCACGTTCTACTCTGATATACGTGGGGTCACCATGAGTCAGAATCGACTCAATGGCAACTGTTAACTGGTATCTAAATGAACCCAAGCTCACTGCACCTTGCTTGCAAGGTGCCCTGGGCATAGGCTTTGGCAGGTGGTGCTGGCCCAGCTACAGAAGAAATTCCTGGCAGAGAATAAGGGAGCAAAGCCCTTGAGAGCTCTCCAAACCTCAGATTCCAGACCCGGGGCTCCACCTACAGCCTCTGACCCCCAGTCTCCAAGCCCTAGGTGAGGCCTGGTCCCCAGGGCCCCAACTGGCTCCAGGCATCCATGTCTGTGGTCTGCAAGTGGGGGGCAGATGGGCCTGGAGGACTGGGCACTTGCTAGGGAGCCCCCAGGGGGCTGATTAGCTCACACCCAGCTTTCCCACTGGCCTCAGCTCCCTGTAGGCTCAGAGAACATGAGGGCTTTGGGCAAGGATGTGGCTAAAAACAATCACTTTCTTCCTCATTTGACAGGACCAGCAAGAAACCGAGTGGGTGAAAATGAACCCTACAAGAGTGAGGAATGAGAACCAGACCCTCCCTACCACCCTCAGGATCCCTGGATGTCTCTGTTAGAAGATGATTCCATCTAACCCACCCAGCCCCACCTCCCCACCCAGTTCCCCCTTCAGGGGCCTAACCCACCCAGCCCCACCCAGCCCCTCTGGAGCCCTTCCTTCCCAGAGCCTCTGTCCCTACATCCCATCAATCAACTCTTTGTTCCACCTGTAAGACGGTTCAGTTCTCTCCCTTCTATGGCCCATCAGGCCCCAGGGAGGCCTCACCTGAACAGTCGCAATGCCTTCCTCTTAACTGGCCTCGCCTTCTGTCCACCCATCACCCAGCCTCCATTCATTCACCCACAGGAGAGGCGGGTCAAACGGTGCCGTCCACTAGAAACAGAAAGTGATCTACTTTTTTTTTTTTTTTTAATGTGGGGAAAATATATAACACACACACACACACAAAACCCACTGCCATCAAGTCGATTTCGACTCATAGAACTCAGAGTAGAACTGCCCCATAGGGGTTTCCAAGGCTGTAAATGTTTATGGAAGTAGAATGCCACATCTTTCTCCCATGGAGCGGCTGGTGGGTTCAAACCCCTGACCTTTCGGTTGGCAGACAAGCAGTACAAAACATACACCAGTTCAACAATTTCAACATGTACAATTCAATGACCTTGACTGCATTCTTCAAGTTGTGCAACCCTTCTTGCTATCCTTTTCCAAATTATTCCACCATCATTAACAAACTCACTACCCACTAAGCAAAAACTCCCTCTTTCCCCCTCTCTCCCACCCCCGTGTTATTGTCGTCAGGTGCCCTTGAGTCAGTTCTGACTCCTAGCCACCCTATGTACAGCAGAACGAAACACCACCCAGCAACTGAAGATATCATGGCTTAGGTCAGGGGCACCTTAGTCCTCAAAGTGAAAGCAAAGATGTCACCCCAGTTGTTGTTGTTAGGTGCTGTCGAGTTGGTTCTGACTCATAGTCCTTCTCCAGGAACTGGTTCCTCCTGATACATGTCCAAAGTATGTGAGATGAAGTCTCGCCATCCTTCCTTCTAAGGAGCATTCTGGTTGTACTTCTTCCAAGATAGATTCTTTTCGTTCTTCTGGCAGTCCATGGTATATCCAATATTCTTCATCAACACCGTAATTCTAAGGCATCAATTCTTCTTTGGGCTTCTTTATTTATTGTCCAGCTTTCACATGCATATGAGGTGATTGAAAACACCATGGCTTGGGTCAGGGACACCTTAGTCCTTAAAGTGACGTCTTTGCTTTCGAACACTTTAAAGAGGTCTTTTGCAACAGATTTGCCCAGTGCCATGCATTGTGTGATTTCTTAACTGCTGCTTCCATGGGCGTTGATTGTGGATCCAAGAAAATGAAACTCTTGATCACATCAATCTTTTCTCTGTTTATCATGATGTTGCTTGTTGGTCCAGTTGTGGGGATTTTTGTTTTCTTTATGTTGAGGTGTAATCCATACTGAAGGCTAGCCTTTGACCTTCATCAGTAAGTGCTTCAAGTCCTCTTCACTTTCAGCAAGGAAGGTTGTGACACCTGCATAACGCAGGTTGTTAACGAGTCTTCCTCCAACCCTGATGCCCCGTTCTTCTTCATATAATCCAGCTTCTTGGATTATTTGCTCAACATACAGATTGAACAAGTATGGTAAAAGGATAGATACAACACTGACGCACACCTTTCCTGACCTTAGACCACGCAGTATCCCCTTATTCTGTTCAAACGACTGTCTCAAGAGGCAGTCACCCCTGGTAACCACTAATAATTTTTGATTTCTATATATTTGCTTAGAGGAGCCCAGACGGCATAGTGGTTAAGCGCTCAGTTGCTAACTAAAAGGTCTGCAGTTCAAACACACACTAGCCGCTTCGTGGGAGAAAAACCTGGTGATCTGCTTCCATAAAGATTACAGCCATGGAAACCCTATGGGGCAGTTCTACTTGGTCCTGTAGGGTCACTAGGAGTCGCAGTTGACTTGACAGTGCACAACTACAAGAAATAGCCATATCCTTTACCAAAGGCAGACACGTCCTAGAGACAGGATGTCTTCCTTTTAACCAGCATCACACAACCAGAAATCCCCCTAAATGGCTGGGAACGGGTCCATGTAAAGCGCAAGCTTCAGGGTTAGGTGACAAGGCTCACTGGACTGTCATTCCCTGTGTGGTGTGGATGTGAAGGGTTTTTAAATGATCTTAGGTAATCCATGTATCTTGAATAGCATTATTTTTAATTTCACCAATGTGACATCCATCAATGTAATCAACAGGCCACTATAGTCTCTTAAAAAAAAAAATCTGACATTCATTAGGCTAATTACCAAATCAAGCTTTGGTTATTGATCAAGATATAGACAATAGAGGGACTTGTATTAACTCTCTGAGAATCTTCTCATATAATGATGGTGGATACCCCTGAACTGCACATTCCTGACACTGAGTTAAGGCCTAAAGAAAAGACACACAGACAGCATTCCACTGTCTACACTGAAATTTATTAAAGTAAATGACAGACACTGTAATGAACAGCATATTGTATTGGGCAAATCTGCTGCAAAAGACCTCTGTAAAGTTTTAAAAAGCAAAGATGTCACTTTGAGGACTAAGGTACACCTGACCCAAGCCATGACATTTTCAATCACCTCCTATGTCTGCAAAAGTTGGATAGTGAAAAAGGAAGATAGAAGAATTGACATGTTCAAATTGTGGTGTTGCTCCAGAATATTGAATATACCATGGACTGCCAAAAGAACAAGCAAATTAATCTTAGAAGAAGTACAACTAGAATGTTCCTTAGAAGTGAAGATGGTGAGACCAACTAGCTTACTTTGGAGACATCAACAGGAAAGGCCAATTGCTAGAAAGGGACATCATGTATGGTAAACTAGAAACCAAACCAAATCAGTGGCCATAGAGTCAAATCCAACTCATGGAGACCCCTTGTGTTGCAGAGTAGTACTGTGCTCCATAGGGTTTTCAAGGTTGAGATCTATTGGAAGCAATTCGTTAGGTCTTTCTTCTGAGGCCATCTGAGTGGGTTTGAACTGGCAACCTTTTGGTTATTAGTTGAGCACTTAACCCAGGGACTCCTTTTGGTAGAGGGCCAACAAAAATAGGGGAAATCCTTAATCATATGGATCGACACCATAGCCGTAACAATGGACTCAGACACACCATGGATCGTGAAGATGGCACGGGACCGGGCGACGTTTCGTTCTCTTATACACAACGTCGCCATGAGTCGGAGCTGACTGGATGGCAGCGAACAACAAGAAACAAGTAATTCACACAAAAAGGCAACTGAATGGTAACCTCAAGGGTCAACAAACATGAACAAATGCTCCGTCTCCCTGGTAGTCAGGGAGATGAAATGCAAATGAAAACCACAATGAAGGAACATTTCTTCCTGATTGGATTGATAAATATTAAAAGATCTGACAGTACCAAGTGTTGGCTGGGATGTGGGCAATGAGTACTAGGATACACCACTGGTGAGCATGTAAATTGGTAAAACCATTTGAAAATGCACAAACCCTACAACTCTCAGGTGTGTATCTTAGAAAATTACACACATGTGCACAAAGAACTATGAACCCAAAGAGATATATTTAAAGATATCTATAGCAGTATTGTTATAGTATGGATTGAATTGTGCCCCCAAAAAACATGTTGAAATCCTAACCCCTGAACCTGTGAATGTGGTCCTGTTTGGAAATAGGGGCTTTTCTTTTGTTAGGTTAATGAGGTCATAGTGGAGTAGGGTGGGTCCTAAACCTAATCCCTTCTGAGTGGTGTCTTATAAAGGGGCACAGAAACAGAGAGACACACAGACACACATGGGGAAGAGATCACGTGAGGAATCGGCCAACGAACTCGAAGGAACGCCCAGGGCTACCCAACAAGGAAGGACCCTCCTCTAGAGGTGATGCCATAATCTGGACTTCTAGCCTCCAAAACTGTGAGACAAGAAATTTCAGTTTAAAGCCACCCACTTTGTGGTATTTTTTTTTTGCCATGGCAGCCCTAGGAAGCTAAGACATAGGGGCAAACTGGAAGGAACCTAAATGAATGAACTACAGGTACATTCATCACTTCAAATGACTCACAAGAAGAACGCTGAGCAAAAAAAGGTGGGAAAGTATAGATATGTTCCTAAATACGGTATATACCAAACAAGGAGCCCTGGCATTTCAGTTGTTAAGCCCTAGGCTGCTAACCAAAAAGTCAGCAGTTCAAACTCACCAGCCACTCCACGGGAGGAAGATGTGGCAGACTGTTTCTGTAAAAATGTACAGCCTTGGAAACCCTATGGGGCAGTTCTACTCTGTCCTATAGGGTCGCCATGAGTCGGAATTGACTCGATGGTGATGGGTTTGGTTTGTTTTTTTTTTATATTCCAAACAGCAATGCACACATGTGCGCACTGAAAACAGTGTATAATATTGCTCACAGCAGCTTTATTCATAAAAGCTCCAAACTGGAAACAAACCAAATGTCCATCAATGGCAAAATGCATAAATCAATTGTGGCAAATTCATACAGTGCATCTCTATACAGCAGTGAAAAAGAACCGCTGAACACACAACAGGGACGAAGCTCACAAACGTAAGGTCGAGAGAAAAAAGCCAGATATAAAAGAATATATCCAGAATGAATCCGTTTATACGAAAGTTCAAATCAAGCAAAGTAACCTAGAATGTTAGAAGTCAGGGACAAGGGTGGGGGTCGTGACTGGGAGACGGCACAAGAGGGGCTTCTGAGTTTCTGGCAAGTCTGGTTGGTGACTCCGCAAGTGGCTCATTCTGCAAAATTTCATCAAGCAATACACTCACGATTTGTGTATTTTTTGTATTTATGTCTGTGGTGCTTTTAAGACATGGCCACAAATGACTAGACACTCTTCCCCTTGAGAGACGGGTCTATGTCCCCATCCCTTATCCTGGGTGGACTTCTGTGGCTGGTTGACCAAAAGAATATGGCGGAAGTGATGCTACATCACCTCCAAGACTAGGTCATAAAAGGCCAAGCAGCTTCCACTTTGCTTGCTAGGAGCACTTGTTCTTGGGCCCCTGAGACAACATGTAAGAAGTGTGATTACTCTGAGGCTGCCGAGCTGGAGGTGCCACAATAGGGGCTCCAGTCAATGGGCCCAGTGGAGCCTATACTTCTGCCACCCCAGCCCAGACACCAAAGTGTGTGTGTAAATGGAAGAGGCTGCATAGGCCCGGCTCACTATTATTTACTCCCCATTGCTAACCGCCACATTGTCTCGTGATTTTTCCCTCCCATTCTAGTCTCTACAAAAAGGTTTAAGATCAACCGATGTTCCTCCCTGGAGGGTGGAAAATAAGTGATAATAATCTAAGAATGAAAAACCAAACAAAGCACCCATCTTGTGACAAGAAAAAGCAGGATGTCGCCAGATAATCCCCAAAATAATCCCCAAAGATGTCACCAGATAACCTCTAAGAATACCAGTAGAAGGTTAACTCATCTAAGACATCATCACCTCAAGGGGAAACTACTACAAAAGGTCCATAATCCTGTCCTTATAAAAGACTTAAGCCGATCTCCAGTGGGGGAGATGGGTTTTTTGGAGGAATCTATTCCCCTCTGTCTCCTGTATATCGATATATAATAAACATCTTGCTGCTCACCTCACCCGTCTCAGAATCGGCTATTGCGGCAGGTGGCTCCAATTCGCGTTATTGCGGTAACATAAAGACTCTGTCTTTGAAGTGGACCCCCAACCCCAACTCTTCCAGCCCCAGCCATTGGAGTTACCCCCAGCCACTCAGGTCACCTCAGGCATCATGGAGCAGAAAAGAGCCACCTTCCCTGTGCCCAAAGTCCTGACCCAGAGAGTCCATAGACATAATGAAACGGTGGTGTTTGCTTTACACCACTAAGTTTGGGAGTGGTTTGTACACCACAACCAATAGTTGGAACAACGCTACCTCGATAAAAGTTTACTTTAAAAAAATGACTACACTGTTAAAAAGAAGGCATTATCCAACATAGCATTCCTTCAAAGATGAAGCAACATGCAGGCACGCAGGGAATGCAGCTCATGAACCCTTCTCGAAAACACAAAACCCCTCTGTACATGACAGCAGTGACCCCCAGAGATAAAGCCAGTAAACAAGACTGGGCATGGGGAGCTGTAGCTGAGGGTCTGGTGGTGACACCAAATCTACTTAAATGTGAAGACTAGAGAGGAGGGAGAATTACCTGGAGTATATCCCACCTGAATTTAGAGACCCTCTCAAGAATAGATTTGACACATTGAACACTAATGACCAAAGAACAGATGAGTTATGGAATGACATCAAGACATCATACATGAAGAAAGCAAAAGGTCATTAAAAAGGTATCAGAAGAGACCCTGAAACTTTCTCTTGAAAGTAGAGTAGCTAAAGCAAATGTAAGAAATGATAAAGATCACGGATCCTAAAAGTTTCGGGAGCTTAATGTGGGAGACTGCATTATTGGCAGGACCAGGGAGAGTGACACACATTCAAAGTGGTGCAATGGGCAACTTTCTCAGAGCAGGGTGCTGCCATTTATCTCCTAAAAAAAAAAAGAAAAGAAATCCAAACCCATTGCCATAGAGTCGATTTCGACTCTCACGGGCAACAGATTTGGTTGCTATGCAACATGTACGCTGCCCTTATTTACATCAGCAATTACTGAACCATTCTGAATCGGTTCAAAGCCTTGCTTTCATTTCTCTTGGTTAATTACCTAGGAGTGGAATGGTATATAATAGATGTATGTTTCAATTTTTAAGAAACTGCCTGCCGAACTGTTTTCCAAAATGGTTACACTATTTTATATTCCCATCGGCCAGCTCTGAGAGTTCCAGTTGCTCTGTATCCTCCCAATACTTGGTATGCTTGTTGTTGTTAGGTGCCATTGAGACCATTCCGAATCATTGCCACCCTGTGTGCACCAGAACGAAACACTATCCGGTCCTGTGCCGTCCTCATAGTCGTTGTGATGCTTGAGCCCATTGTTGCAGCCACTGTGTTAATTCATCTCATTGAGGGTCCTTCTCTTTTTTGCTGACCCGCTACTTTACCAAGCATGAGGTCCTTCTCCAGGGAATGATCCCTTCTGATAACATGTCCGAAGTATGTGAGAGGTAGTCTCGCCATCCTTGCATCTAAGGAGCATTCTGGTTATACTTCTTCCAAGACAGATTTGTTTGTTCTTTTGGCAGTCTGTGGTACATTCAATATTCTTTTCTGGTTTTAAGGTCCCAAATTTTGGGTCAGGCAGGCTGGCCCCTGCTAAACACTTGCTGTTTTCTGTACCTGTGTGTTGGCCGGAGGCAGCCTGATGATGGTGGTGGGAGCTACACCCCTTGAGGGCTCAGACATGCTGCCCCCTGCTGGATTCCGCGGGGATGGCAGGTGGCTCACCAGGGCAGCCCTCTCTCCTGGGTGTGGGCAGGGGCTTCCTGTTGGCAGCTAGTATGGGGACAGGTCTCGTCTCAGGGACAACGGATTCCATTCTTGCAATCTCCAGGGCTTGGAGGACAAACACAAACGCTGCGCCCGAGAGAGGGAGGGGAAGATAGAGCTGCCCCTGGCGCTCCAGCAGGTTCTCCGCACCATTCACACGACACCGTGTGTCCGCTCCTGCAGCTCTCCTGGCCATCATTTCGTCTTTCCCCAGGCGACCAGAGCCCTCTGGCTCCTGGAGCGTCTTATCTCAAAGGTGACAAGTGTGACGGAGGGGTGGGCAGCCCCCTCCCAAGATGCCACTGTGGACCAGGGTGCAGAGCCTGAGTCTTCACCAGCTTTAGCGTGAGTCTCTGCCCTGACTCAGTGGGCCACCTCGTCTCAGGATGGACCCCCCTCCCAGGACCGTGTTGGAAACCTGACCTTCCTCCTGCCAGGGACCCTGCTGGCCTCTGGAGACACTTATGGACCCTTGGCAGGGTTGAATTTTGAATGCAAAAAACAAAACGCATAGGAGTACAAAGGAAACCAATTCTATTGAAATACAATGATGAAAATATGAAAAACTGCGGTGCCAGCTGTGCATCCACACTGGGTCTAACCATCTCAGCACTTTCAGAGCACAATGGTGGTAACAGCCTTCCTCGACCCCAGCAACAGCCACCAGGTGACAGGGTCTTGCTGGGTGTGTTGCCCATGTGCACAAAAGGGAAAGCTCTTGGAGGTTGGTGAAAAGAAAGACCGAATCTTTTCCCACCCAAGTTTACAAACACCTTGGGTTCTGTCCATGGTTGCTGTGGGGGACCGCGGACCCCAGGGCGAGATCCTTAAAAAAAACAAAACTCGTTGCTGTTGAGTCGATTCCAACTCACAGCACCCCTATAGGACAGAGTAGAAATGCCCTATAGGGTTTCCAAGGAGTGGCTGCTGGATTCGAACTGCAGACCTTTTGGTTAGCAGCCAAGCTCTTAACCACTGCGCCACCAGGGCTCTGGCACCCAGGTAAAGAGGGCAGGAGAGCAGCAGTGTCAATCTAGAGAGGAATTATTGAGAGGAATCACCAGGTGTGTTTCACGCCAAAGCTCTTGTTCCAGATGGAAGGCTGGAACACACCTGGCCCAGAGCCTCCTGGAAGTCACCTGGCAAAGGCACACCTGGGCCACCCACAGGCCACAGTGCCCACAGCTCAAGGCAGGCCAGCTGGTCAGGAGAGGCCACTGTACCTTCTTCCCTGGCCCTCCCGTAAACCTGGTGTGGGGACCTCACTGGAGTCCAGGGCAGGCCGGCAGTCCCCGGCTGTTGGTGAAGGTGGCCTCCCTCTGACCCCCCACCCTGTGGACTCAGGGACCCCCGGGCCCTCCCTCTTCTGTCTTCCTGGGGCAGCCTCAGCGGCCTGGGAGGTTGCCAGCATCTGCTCCCATCTTCCTCCACTGGCAGTGGGGGGTGCCTCTCCCCACACCCCCACAAAGAGCTGATGGGCCTGGAGCCTCCGCCTTGCAGAAGGAGCCTGATGGTGATGCTGTGACAGACATAGTGACTCTCAGTCTGATTGTCCTCATTCCCTCGACACTGGAGCTCTCGGGGACGGACACACGGGGACTGAGCATTCTCCACTGGCCTGTGGGGGCCTGGCACTCTGCCTGGGCCTGCTCTTTCTACTCAGGGCCTTTACCAACTGTCAACATGTCAGGCCCTTTCCCTTGTCATTCTACAGGGAGTTGAGGGAGTGACAGGTGTGTGACACAATGGCCTTGGTGAGTATCAATGGTAAAAGTTGTCCCTTCTCAAGTGTTTCTCCTCTTCTGGGATCAGGTGAGCCTGAAGGGGGCCTCACGCACCACTCAACTGGCTGGGCACCTGCAGATGCTTCAAGGCAGAGCCCGCCTGGGGGGTCTCTGTGTCGTTTATTTCCCGGTTATAGGCAAAAGCCAACAAGGAGAGAATTTAGGGTGCGTCACCTTCACACCAGGGGCCCAGGGGCGTCTCAGAGGAGGGGAGAGTCCTGCCTGAGGAGACAGGGTGAGGGCATCCAGACTTCCTCCTTCCCTCTTTCCCCCCTTCCCCCTCCCCCCTCCCCCTCGCCTTGGGCTTAACCCTTTGCTGTACTCACATCGGTCTCTCCTATTTACCTATCCATCTCTGGATCCCTGGTACCAAGACAGTGCCTGGCACACTTAGGCATTAAAAAAAAATGATGACGGAAGGAAGGGATTAATGAATAATTGAAGCAAAGTTTTATATTTCACTCACCCTTACCCCTGACCAGAATACAGCAAGCACCTAAATGAACATTTCATTGTAAGGACTCATGATTTTTTTTTTAGAATATTTGTCTTTTCTTCTTTTAAAAAAAATTTTTTACTGTGGCCATTTTAAAACGCCATTTTTAAGGGTACAGCTCAGTGACGTTAATTACATTCACTGTGCAACCATCAGCATTATCCATTTCCAAAACTTCCTCATCACCCTAAACCCTCCGTACTCCTTAAGCAATCACACCTCATTCCTCTCTCCTCCCAGCCCTGAGTAACCTCCATTTTACTTTGTCTCTATGCACTTGCCTATTTGAGATATTTCACAGAAGTGGAATCATACAATATTTGTCCTTGTGTGACTGGTGTTGTAGGAGAAAAACCTCACAAAGGCTAGTAAAGCGAAAAGGAAGTTTTATTCGGCATATATTCAAAAAGGCAAAAGTGGGAAACGGACAAGCACGCTGCCAGATCCATGTCTGCCCAAGTCCAAAACATATTACAGAATAGGCAAGAAAGGGAAAACGGACAAGCATGCTGTCACAGCCATGTCTGCCTGAGTCCAAAGAATATTACAGAACAGGCAAGAGTGGGAAAACAGACAAGCACGCTGCCACAGCCATGTCCGCCCAAGTCCAAAGACCATTACAGAGTCATCAGTATATAATAACATTACAAATGGGCAAAAACATTGAAAGCTTCACCTTTTCAGATTGGCTAGAACTGTGATCCTACATTTTGAACTGTCTTTCTTAACAATCATTGGTACAGGTTTCAGTAACAAGAGTCAGGAGGGTCTTCATTGGTCCAACAAATTTCTATTCACTAAATGCTAACAGAAAAAGAGTAGAAAGTCTTTTGTGTTCTGTTTGATTGGCTTTATGTGAAAGTTTCCCTAAAAGATATTTTCCAAGATTATCTTAGCTATTGTCTTTATACCTCAGGGTCCAGTTGATGTGTCCTTGTGAGTCTTTGTGAGTCCTTGTGAGCCCAGCTCCAGCTGGGTTACATTCTCCGTGCTCAAGGACAGGGAATAATAACTCCAAATTATTTCCTAAATCACTTGTTTATTTCACTTAGCATAACAAAAAAAAAAAATGAAATGGAACGCATAAAGATCGATATCCTAGGCATCAGTGAGCTGAAATGGACCGGTATTGGCCATTTTGAATCAGACAATCATATGGTTTACTATGCTGGGAATGACAACTTGAAGAGTTCATTATCAAAAAGAACATTTCAAGAGCATCCTGAAGCACAACGCTGTCAGTGATAGGATAATATCCATGCGCCTCCAAGGAAGACCAGTTAATACAACTATTATTCAAATTTATGCACCGACCACTAAGGCCAAAGGTGAAGAAATTGAAGATTTTTACCAACTTCTGCAGTCTGCAATTGATCAAACATGCAAGCAAGATGCATTGATAATTACTAGTGATTGGAATGCGAAAGTTGAAAACGAAGAAGGATTGGTGGTTGGAAAATATGGCCTTGGTGATAGAAACGATGCCAGAGATCGCATGATAGAATTTTGCAAGACCAACGACTTCTTCATTCTAAATACCCTTTTTCAACAACATAAACGGCTGCTATACATGTGGACCTCTCCAGATGGAGTACACAGGAATCAGATTGACTACATCTGTGGAAAGAGATGACGGAAAAGCCCAATATCATCAGTCAGAACAAGGCCAGGGCCCGACTGTGGAACAGACCATCAATTGCTCATATGCAAGTTCAAGCTGAAGTTGAAGAAAATTAGAACAATCCACAAGAGCCAAAGTATGACCCTGAGTATATCCCACCTGAATTTAGAGACCATCTCAAGAACAGATTGGACGCACGGAATACTAATGATCGAAGATCACACGAGTTGCGGAATGACATCAAGGACATCATACATGAAGAAAGCAAGAGGTCATTAAAAAGACAGGAAAGAAAGAGAAGACCAAAATGGATGTCAAAAGAGACTCTGAAAGTTGCTCTTGAACGTTGAGTAGCTAAAGCAAAAGGAAGAAATGATGAAGTCAAAGAGCTGAACAGAAGATTTCAAAGGGTAGCTCGATAAGACAAAGTAGTAAAGTATTATAATGACATGTGTAAAGACCTGGAGTTAGAAAACCAAAACGGAAGAACACACTCAGCATTTCTCAAGCTGCAAGAACTGAAGAAAAAATTCAAGCCTCAAGTTGCAATACTGAAGGATTCTACAGAGTAAATACTAAACGACACAGGAAGCATCAAAAGAAGATGGAAGGAATACACAGAGTCACTGCACCAAAAAAGATTTGGTCGACGTTCAGCCACTTCAGGAGGTAGCATATGATCAAGAACCAACAGTACTGAAGGAAGAGGTCCAAGGTGCACTGAAGACATTGACGAAAAACAAGACTCCAGGAATTGACAGAATACCAGTTGAGATGTTTCAACAAACGGATTCAGTGCTGGAAGTGCTCACCTGTCTATGCCAAAAAATTTGGAAGATAGCTACCTGGCCAACCGACTGGAAGAGATCCATATTTGTACCCATTCCAAAGAAAGGAGATCCAACAGAATGCCGCAATTATAGAACAATGTCATTAATATCACATACAAGTAAAATTTTGCTGAAGATCATTCAAAAGTGGTTGCAACAGCACATCATCAAGGAACTGCCAGAAATTCAAGCTGGCTTCAGAAGAGGACGTGGAACGAGGGATATCATTGTCGATGTCAGATGGATCATGGCTGAAATCAGAGAATACCAGAATGATGTTTACCTGTGTTTTACTGACTATGCAAAGGCATTTGACTGTGTGGATCACAACAAATTATGGATAACATTGCGAAAAATGGGAATTCTGGAACACTTAATTGTGCTCATAAGGAACCTGTACATAGACCAAGAGGAAGTCATTTGAACAGAACAAGGTTGATACTGTGTGATTTAAAGTCACAAACAGTGTGCATCAGGGTTGTATCCTTTCACTATACTTATTCAATCTGTATGCTGAACAAATAATCCAAGAAGCTGGACTATATGAAGAACGGGGCACCAGGATTGGAGGAAGACTCATTAACAACCTGCGTTATACAAATGACACAACCCTGCTTGCTGAAAGTGAAGAGGACTTGCAGCACTTACTGATGAAGATCAAAGACCACAGCCTTCAGTACGGATTATACCTCAGTATAAAGAAGACAAAAATCCACACAACTGGACTGATAAGCAACATCATAATAAACGGAGAAAAGATTAAAGTTGTCAAGGACTTAATTTTACTTGGATACACAATCAATGCCCATGGAAGCAGCAGTCAAGAAATCAGAGGACACATTGCATTGGGCAAATCTGCTGCAAGAGATCTCTTTAAATTGTTAAAAAGCAAAGATGTCACTTTAAGGGTTAAGGTGTGCCTGACCCAAGCCATGGTGTTTTCAATCACCTCATATGCATGCGAAAGCTGGACAATGAATAAGGAAAAATGAAGAATTGATGCCTTTGAATTATGGTGTTGGTGAAGAATATTGAATATACCATGGGCCGCCAAAAGAAGGGACACATCTCTTGGAAGAAGTACAACCAGAATGCTCCTTAGAAGCAAGGACGGTGAGACTACATCTCATGTATTTTGGACATGTTATCAGGAGGGACCAGTCCCTGGAGAAGGACATCATGCTTGGTAAAATAGAGGGTCAGCAAAAAAGAGGAACAGATGGATTGACACAGTGGCTGCAAAAATGGACTGAAACATAGCAACAATTGCGAGGATGGCGCCAGACTGGACAGTGTTTTGTTCTGTTGTACATAGGGTCGCTATGAGTGGGAATCAACTCGACAGCACCTAACAGCAACAACGTTGTCAAGGTTCATCCATACAGCATGTACAAGAACTTCATTTCTCTTTATGGCTGAATATATTCCATTGTATGGGTATACCACATCTTATTTATCCATTCATGTGTTGATGGACACTTGGGTTGTTTCCACCTTTTGACTATTGTGAATAATGCTGCAATGCCCATTGCTGTACAAGTATCTGTTTGAGTCCCTGCTTTCAAGTCTTTTGGGTATATGCCTAAGAGTAGAATTGCTGTGGTACATGGTAATTATATGTTTAACTTCTTTGAGGAACTGCTATACTGTTTTTCACAACCGCTACACCAGAATTTTTATCTTTTAATGGACAAGTTTAACCCATTCAAGTGTTTTGTGTAAACGGATATGTTGAAATTACTTTGTCATTGTCCTTTATCCTTTTTTTCTGAAGCCAGCCTACAGTTCCCTGGTGTTTCTTTGTCTTCTCTTTTGCTATAGTGGTCTAGTGTTTTTTCTCCAAGTAATTGAGATGTTATTCTATTAGCAGTTACCTTTAAATTAAAAAAAAGAAAAACATATATTTGAGCCAGTATTTTCTTGATTAACAAGTCAAGAATAAAACCGTTTCTATGACAGCCCCCCGAAACCGAGAGATCTAGCACACTTTCTCTATTTCCTGTCACAATTTGTTTGCTTATTCATTCTGCAGCATCTCCTGGGCGTCTGGCAAGCACTGGCGTTGTGGTGGGTACCTGGACTACTAATTACTGACAATAGTAACCGCAGTAAAATTAAATTAAAAACCCTCGTTGCCGTCTAGTCGATTCTGACTTACAGCGATCCTATAGGACAGAGGAGAACTGCCCCATAGAGTTGCCAAGGAGGGGCTAGGGATTCAAAGTGCCGACATTTTGGACTGCAGCTGCGCTCTTAACCCGTGCCACCAGGGCTCCAATAATCACAAAGGCCCCTGTTTAACGAACACTTACTATGTGCCACGCATGTATAGCTTCGCTGAAGTTTCCCAAAATCCTACACACTCGGTTTTATCCTGCTTAATCTTCCAGAGAACCCGGGAAGTAACCTCACCCTGACTACTGACCCCGTTTTAGGAGTAAGGCCCACTGAAGCAGATGCTGTGCCGCCCTCATTTTAAAGAAGAGGGTTAGTGGGGATGAGGAACTCCCCAGGGCCACTCTCCAGCCCTGGCCCTTGCCTCCCCTTACCACCCACCCAAGTCGTGAGGAGAGAGGGGTGTGAGTCTCTCTCTTTCACTAACATTCCAGGTGAGTCTGTTTAGTAGACTTCTCCAATACCCCCAGCCCTCGGGATTGCAGGAAGCGGTCGTAGGAAATTGTTCACTACAGATTAGTAAGTAAGCACAAGTAAGCCCGTGCTTACCTTGCTTACTGTCCGCCCCTGTCAGGGACTGTAAATTTGCAAAGAGGCTATGATTCTGTAGGAAGGTGCTGTGGGATTGGGAGAGAGGCAGATGCCAGCCATACCTAGAAGCAGAATCTTTGAGGGGGTGAAAACAAGTGAGGCTTTTAGTTACTAACTCATTCCTTTTACAAAGACAAACCTGACCGCAGAGGGGCCAAAAAATGGAGTTGAATTCAAACCTCCTGCCAGGCAGGGATTTTAAAACTGGAGCGCCATGTAGTGGAGGTAGTGAGGAGTTACCGCGTCCCTGCTGAACAAAAATCAGCTGGTTTTCGTTTAAAATCAGACTTTCAAGAGTGAAAGGGGCTTTAAGAAGCATCTGTAGCAATCTGCCCGTTTTAAGTCTGGGGAAGGTCTCACCTGCAAAGATCAGGCTCTCAACATTACAGACCGTGACCTGAAGAATTAAGCGACACTAACGGAAAAAGGTTGAGGTTGATAAGAAAAAGTAATGAAAAGTGAACGACTCAGGGGTTCGGATATTTGAACACACCGAGTTTGCGTTCCCGAAGCGTGAGCTTGGGCTGAACCTGACCAGTTTCTGTTCCGTCATCAGGCCCAACGCATGCCGTTTTGAGCGCCCTCTTCTGGACACCATCGGTTTGTCAACGACTCTCCTAAAAAAATTTTTTTCCAGAAAGGAATAAAATCCAATATGCCCGTAGCATTTGTTCATGTCTGCGTTCAGTCACTCACTAAATGTTTATTGATGACACCCTGTGCTTCGTGCTGGAAATTCAAGGAACACACCAGCCCTAGCTCTTGAGCTCAGGGCATTCGTTGGGGAGAGATATTAATAAAACATTCACACAAACTCACACAAACTGTGATAAACGGCCAGAATGAAAGAACTGAACAATGAGAACATATTCTGAGAGATCAGGGAGAGCTTCCTGTAGGAAGTGACATTGCTTCTGAAATAGAAGTTTGGAAATAACAAAATGTCAGGTGGTGGGACCTGGTGTGTAAAGAGTAGGACCTCCATCCAGCCCAGAGCCACAAGGTCACTGCAGCCACTTGTCTACTGACGGGGGAGCTGAACACAGCACACTGTTAGGTCAACACAGAACACCAAGGGGTGTAAGAAGCAGGATCCCATTTCAAAGTTCCATCAAGAACTGTCAGCTGGAGGCCATTTTAAAATGGAAATTTGAAAAACAATTTTAATAAATTATTTTATGATTGTAAAAGTAACCCATGTTCAAGGGAAATATTGAAATGTGTAAAGAAGAAAATAACAATTTACTGATAATCTCATTACCCCAAAGTAGGCATTTATTTCCTTTCAACTTTTTTCTGTTCATACATCTGGTTTTATTTTGAGTGTCATATTACATGCGCAGTTTTATACGTTATGTTATATGACTGCATATAATTTACAAACATAGTTTTCTGTGGCCGCCTGCTACCCTCCGGTATGGACCGGCCCTAATTCACTTAACTATTCCCCTGTTGTTGTTTGAGATTGTTTCTGGTTTGCCCAATTCTAAGCAACACTTGAAGGGGCATCTTTACATATGTGTGTGCTTGTCTGCACCTCTGTTTTTTCTTACACAAATCCCCAGGAGTGGAATTGTGGGAGCATTTCCCTCCTTCTGGTCCCTGGACCCCGCTGGGCTGAAATGTAGCAAAGCAGATCATGACCACCAGATGGCGCTAATGCGCCATTACATTCTGCCCACCGTGTAGGGGCGGATTATCCAATAGGCAAGGTAAGCACCGCGCTTACCTTGCTTACCAGAACATCTGCAGTGAACAATTTCACGTGTTATGGATTAGTAGGTAAGCACAGGTAAGCCCATGCTTACCTGTGCTTACTGGGTCATCTGCCCCTGTCAGGGATTGTAAATTTGAAAAGAGGCTTTGATTCTGTAGCAAGGTGCTGTGGGGTTTCAAGACAGACAGATGGCCGGCCACACCTAGAAGCAGCATCTTAGAGGTAGTGAAAAAAATGTGTAATTGTTTACTACAGCTGATCTGGCAAGCAAGGTAAGCACCGTACTTACCTTGCCTATTGGATAATCTGTCCCTGCCACAGAGGCCCCAGCCTGGATTAGTAACTGGGGTGGCCCATTGAGCCCCCAGGTGCTGGCCCTGCGCCGGGTTCTTCTGGAATTAGTTCACCTGATGCTAAGGGAGCCTCATGGGGTGAGGAATCATTACCTTCCCAGATGAAGGCCTGGGGCTCCAAGTGGTCACACAGCCAGCAAGCGGCAAAGGGGGCCTGCCCCCAAAGCCCGGGCCTGCCCCCCCACCATTTAATTTCCACGTGGAAGGCATTTTTCTGGATACTGAGGAGTCAGGACTGATGATGTTTGCTCTGGATCTTTTTGTAACAGATACAAGGCAATTCCAAGTGCAGGAATTTATCCAAGGAAGCAGTAGAGGGTGCTTCTCTGTGCAGGGTGGCTCTGGGGGCAATAGTCCAGGCTCTGGGGCCCACCCACAGATTCCATTCCTGGTCCCACTCCCAGGTCAAGTATAAAACTTTATTGTGCTCCAGGGACTTCGTCTGTAAAGCAGGAATAAATCAGTACCTGCCTCAAGGGGCAGCTGGGAGGGTTCAATGAGTCAGTATATGTAAAGGGCTTCCATCAGGGCCCTGAAGAGAGGAAAGTTAACTGTTTTTAAAATGGATGCCCTTTGTAACAACACAACGTTGGCAATATACATCCAACCACAGAGACTGGTTGAGTATATTACAGTAATTCACACACTGAGTTATAACATGACCACCCCCCACCAAAAAAAAAAAAAAAAAACCCTACATAAATGAAGGAATTGGCACAGAAAGATGTTTATGATATATTGCTGAATAAACAAAGCAGATTCAAAACCAGTAGCCATGGTGTCGATTCTGACGCCTGGTGACTCCATGTGTGTCAGAGTAGAACTGTGCTTCTTCGGGGTTTTCAATGGCTAATGTTTCAGAAGCAGATCGCCAGGTTTTTCTTCCAAGGATGGGCTCGAACCTCTAACCTTTTGGTTAGCAACCTGGCACGTTAACCGTTTGCACTACCCAAGGTCTCCTAGATCCAAAACAGAACCTGCAATTGTACCAGCGTCAATTTCCTGGTTTTGATTTGGTACTACATTATATAAAATGTTACCATTGGGGGAAGCTGGGTGAAGGGTACACTGGTCTCTCTGTACTATTTTTGCAACTTCCTGTGAGTCTATAAATATTTGAAAGTAAAAAGTTAAAACAATAAGACGAGAACCTACAGAACGATCTCATTTGTTAGAGATTGCTAATGCGTACTACACACCTTAGTAGTAAGAATGGTTTTCCCTGTGTAAATGAGATAATAAGATTTTTCTAAAGCTTTTTTTTTTTTTTTTTTTTTGCCTATCTGTACTGAGAACTTTTTGAGATTAAAAAAAAAAAAATTTGTTTAGGAAGGAAAGTAAAAACCTATCTGGGGAGCCCAGGCAGAGGACACATGTGCACATCGGCAGTGAATGACAGGGCTGGGGGTCTGGCGAGGAGGGAAGCTCAGAGAGCAGGCATTTCAAAGGGGCATCAGGTTGCCTGGCGGAGAGGGGCTGCGGAAGGAAGGGCACCCTCAGGAGGCATTTAGCTTAGCCCCTGCGTCCTGGGAGCAAAGGCGGGAGCATGACAGGTGCAGAGCAGTGAGATCTCATGTTGCTCCATGTTGACCTGTGTCTTGAGGAATTTCCTGTCTCACTTGTGGTGGGTTTCAGTCTACCCACCTCCCTCTTCCTGGCAGCTGCAGTCTGGAATAGCTCACCACCAAGCCATCCTTTCATAAAGACGCTGCACGCATTTCCCAGGAGGCTGTGGGCTTGAGCCTGGACATTTTGTACCTTAATGGCCAAACTGGCCGGCTGCTGGGGTGCTGCTAGTGCCAGGACCTGCTTTACCAGCCCAGGGCAGGGGCAGCTGCAGGGGGCTTAGCCCTCCCAGCCTCAGTTCTGAGACTGTCAAACCCTGAGCTGAATGGGCCTTAAAGGCCATCTGGTCTACCCTAGGCTCAGCTGCTAGGATCTCCTCTGCAAATCCCCAACAGGTGGCCTTACGGCCTGGCCTGTTCGCCTGCAGTGCCCAGGCTAGATGCTCCATTTTTAGTTATTTCAGATGACCAGGAAGCTTTTCTTAAACCTAAAGGCTGTCTCCCTGTAACTTCTACCCGTTGGTCCTGGTTCCACCGCAGGCTGCTCCACCATCATTAATCATTAGGATATCTAAATACTGTCCCCTGTCACGGTTCCCTTCTCCAGGCCACTGGGCTCCAGACCGTAGCTGTTTTATGGGCAGCACAGGTGGGCCCTCCTCCCCAAGACCCTCCACCAGAGCACTGAGTAGCCTTTCTGGAGGGTCTCCTTGATGGGCAAAGTGCCCTCCACTCTTGGGGCCATCCCCCACTGTACTCTCTCTGCTGGTTCTTCAGCAGCCACACCCCTTCTATGAGGTCCCTCTTTACCCACCTGTCATTTTGGTGTGTGCCCCGCCCCAGGCCGGGTGGGTGGGTCTCAGTCTGCCTAAGCGCCAGGTCTTCTGACCTGAGTTTACCGACACATTTCCCTTGTGCCAGGCGGGACTCACCTTCAGTTACTGTTGGGCCCAGGTTGCCTGGTTGGCAGTCAAAGGCACCTGCAGGCTCTGCCGATTTAGGACCTGCTTAGGGGCAGGTGGAGCCACAGGCAGAGTATCCCTGAGAGAC
Organism: Trichechus manatus latirostris; assembly: GCF_000243295.1. Classification (NCBI taxonomy): domain Eukaryota; kingdom Metazoa; phylum Chordata; class Mammalia; order Sirenia; family Trichechidae; genus Trichechus; species Trichechus manatus. The sequence goes on from NW_004444185.1 coordinate 896,660, forward strand.
AGGTAGCCTGGTTCCTGTTACTGGAGAATGGTATTAGAAACCAAGACCTAGGCTCAAGGTGTGTTCGTTGCTCCTGGGGTGTCACTGCTTCTAGTCCTCAGTGGACAGAGCTAGGGACTATATCTATGAATACTAACCCATGTATACAAACACATCTATTTTTATCTATTTATCTAAGAAGCCCTGGTGGTAAAGTGGTTAAGTGCTTGACTGCCAACAGAAAGGTTAGCAGTTGAAACTCACCAGCCGTTCAGCAGGAGAAAGATGTCGCAATCTGCTCCCATAAAGATTACAGCCTAGGAAATCCTATTGGGCAGTTCTACTCTGTCCTGTAGGGTCTCTATGAGTTGGAATTGACTTGATGGCAATGGGTTTGGTTTTTTTGTTTTCGATTTATCTATCTATCTAGGAGTCCTGGTGGCACAGTGGTTAAAGTGCTCAGTTGCTAACCAAAAGGTTGGTGGTCTGAATCCACCAGCTGCTCTGCGAGAGAAAGACATAGTAGTCTGCTTCCGTAAAGATTACAGCCTTGGAAACCCTATGGGGCAGTTCTACTCTGTCCCATAGGGTCACTGGGAGTCAGAATCAACTTGACGGCACTGTCTTTTTTTTTGTTTTTTTAAATGTATCTATCTATCTATTAATTCATCTACCTATAAACATGAGTTATACAGATATCTCCAACTCTAACCCAGCACTAACCCAGCAGGGTTCATTCTAGCATCTCCTCTTACACTTGAACAGGCTTTGTGACGTGATGGCAGTAATAATGTTGCGTGTTGCAGGCAGGCTGTAATAAACTGCAATTCTCTCCAGTGACATCAGCGCCTTTTGTCTCCACGCAACCTTCCCTTGGCAGGCGTTTGGCTACCTGACATTTGACTCATTGAGATGAGGTGACATGTTGTCTAAACGACACGTCTGGGCGCAGGCTCATCCCAGACCCACTTGAGTCTGCACAGGATCTACACTGAACAGGGACAGAGCTGGGCCAGGAAGTCAGGGCTGACCTGGTCTGGGCCATCAGCGTTGTACTCGGTGCTCATGGTAGTGGTTGTGAAGCATCAAGAAGCGGTTTTGAATCCGTGTGGTTAGGATGAACCAACAGGGTCTCTCAGTCTGGTTCAATTCATGCTCCCCTTCTTCAGTGGAAAGTTAAATGAAGAGACCTATGTTAGGATGTGACTCACAACCCCAGCCAACATCAGAATCACTGAGGCCTGAGCCCCACCCCCAGAGATCGGTCTGGGAGGGGTCCAGACACTTGTCCTTACAATGTGAAGTTGGGGCTGGGAAGTGCTGAGCTAAGGAATGGTGTGGGCAAGCTTTACCTCGGCTTTTGATCTTCTCTTGAGCTTCAACACCTGTCATCAATCCTGGAAGACATCATGGGTCACCCAGCGTCTCCCCTCCTTCATGTTCCTTGACCTTTCCTGCTCCACATCTGCCTCTCTTAACATGGCACTTCTTTAAAACTGTGCCCTCCGAAGGCTCTTCTCCAGAAGGTGGAAGCCCATGAGCTCATACCACAAAGGGATAATCTCCTTAATATATAAAGAACTCCTAGAAATCAATAAGAAAAAGACTAACAACTCAATAGAAAAATGGCCAAGGATATGAAAAGCAAAGCAAATACAAAGTGTTCTTGTTGTTGTTGGGTGCCACTGAATCAATTTTTGACTCATAGTGACCCCCTGTGGCAGAGGAGAGCTGCCCCATAGGGTTTTCTAGGCTGTAATCTTTACGGGAGCAGATATCCAGGTCTTTCCAGTGGAGCCACTGATGGGTTCAAACCCTGACATTTAAGTTAGCAGCCAAGCACTTAACCGTTGTGATACCAGGGCTCCTAAATTGTTTTTCAATATATGAAAATAAACTCAATCTCACTTATAATGAAAACAACATTGATATATGTACTATTTTTTACCGATCAGAATTACAAAGATTTACAAGCTTGATAATATACTCTTTTGGTGAGCTGTGAGGAGACGGGCACTCTTACACATTGCTGGTGAGAGTATAAATTGTTAAAATTCCCACTGAGAAACAAACAAACGCCTATGGGGAGCAATTTGACAATATTTATCAAATGCATCTACTCTGTGACCCAACCCAAAATTCCACCTCTGGGAATTTATCCTACAGATATGCTTCTGCGTGTATAAAACGTGGGTACATATACAAACTTACTCACTGCAAGTTTTCTTCTATCAGCAAAAGATTGGAAAGAACCCAAATGTTCATTATATTAGGGACTAGTTAAAAAAAGACAGTACATTCCTACACTGTCCCATACAACCCTTCCACACCTTTCCTCTCTTTAACAGGATAAAATATGTCTCAGGTTCAAAGCTAGTATCATATTTCATGGAGAAATAGTAGAGGCATTTCCACCAAGTCAGGAACAGGACTAATACCAGAGCTACCAGTATCACATGATTGCCAGGATGAGTTAACAATGTACTAGAGGTGCTAACCAATGCATTTAGGCAAAAGAAAGAAAATCAAGCCCAAACCCATTGCCATCAAGTCGATTCTGACTCATAGTGACCCTACAGGACAGAGTACAACTGCCCCATAGGGTTTCCAAGGAGCAGCTGGTGGATTCAAATTGCTGACGTTTTTTTAGTTAGCAGACAAGCTCTTAACCACTGTGCCACCAGGGCTCCAAAAGGAAGAGAACAGAGGTGTCAAAACAGGAAAGGAGAAAGTAAAACTCCCACTGTTTTTGGAGAATAAGATTGTACACCTGGAAACTTCAAGCGAATCACGTGAGAAACTCCTGCAAACGGAAGAATCTATTAACCACCAAAATCCATGCGCAGCATGAAGAAGGTGTTTTGTAAATCCACTTTTGGCAGACGAATTGTGGGCAGCCAGTATCGGCCATGCCTGCGCCAAGCCAGGCCTGCTCAGGGACAAGGGGGTCGTGGCCTCTGCCATCATGGAGCCACCCAGCAGGAGGGACAGACAAGGCGACCAGCAGACACAGTCTCAGGTCCCTAGTGCTGTGGGACCAGGAGGGCTCTCCAGAAGAGACACAATGTGAAGGGGCAGGGGTTGGTAGGTGAAGAGAAGACAAGGCATTATCAGGAGATGAGCTGAGCCAGAGCAGGAAGAGCGGCGAGGGTAGCTTTGGGAAAGCCGGGGACCCGGCCATTCCATGAACTGTGGGCAGTCCTTCAGCAGCGCCAGGCTCAGTGAAGCGATACTCCCCAACAGGGCATGGGGACGGGCAGGTGGGAGAAGGAGCAGCAGGAGCACAGACAGCAGATGAGGGCAGCTGCTGGGGCTCCAGATTGTCCAAGGAGGCCAGGGCCTACACCGAGGGGCAGGAGGGATGGGGGAGGGCGGCTCCCTCCAGGGCAGTGGTCTCAACCTTGGCTGCCAGCCAAAGCCACCTCAGGAGATTCCAAGACCACAGAGGTACTGCTCCAAGGGGAGGAGAGACATCTCTCCACCAGGGCCTATCAGCAGAAGGGAGCGGCCCCCACCCTTTGTGAAGGGTCTTGGAAGTCAAAGTGGTAAAGTGGAATCTGGGTCAGCGGACAGAGGCTGTGCCTGGCATGGGTGGGTGTGTCCTGGGGTAAACTGAAGTGTAATTAGTCCAGCAATGGGGCTTGGACGAGTGGCCAGGACTGTGGGCCTACTAGCCACAGAGAGCCAGAGAGCAGGGCAAACAGGCCTGAGGAAACAGCTCGGGAAGGGGAGACCAGATCCCTGAGGTCCTAGCCTTGGCGGGGCTCTCACTGTTTAACTAGTGCCTTGAGCATTGTGCTCTTTTTAAGAACTATCTGTATGGGATCAAACTGACAACAGCAACTTGAAAGGGTAGATAGGAGACTTATGCGGCAGAGCTCGTGTTAATGGGGGAGGAGTAATTTGGAAAAAGAGGGTGAGAATGACTGCACAACTTAAAAAATGTAATCGATGTCATTGAATCGTACATGTAGAAATTGTGGTGTATATTCCACTGCGTATAGTCTCAGCAACAAAAAATAAAATTCAGTTAAAAAATTCACATTCGTGTAGAAGGGTGTCTGTAGACGCTGAGCAGCTAAGGGGTGAACTGTACCAGTTATTAAGCTATTGTCTCTCAGCTTCACACCCACTCTTTATAACCTTCCTTTGTGATCCTGGGGCTGGAACTCTGCAAACATCTCTGCTTTGCCAGCTGGCATCCTGTTGGATTTTTCAAATGGGGGCACTTGAGGGAAGCTTCAAAGCTGGAGGAAGAAGAAAGGGCTCGTTCCTTCCTGTTCCCACCAGCATTACTTTGGCATCATTTCTTCACCCTGCAGTAGCTTGTTCTCATACCAACACTCTCCAAAGCAGCTTCACTATCCCCTCAGACACCAGCACCCATCCAGAGAGGTAGTTCTTCCTGTAGCTTGATTCTGGTGTTTTCTTTTTGCCTTTTCAGTTACTGAGTTAACAATTCTTTATACTGTAAAATAATTCATACGGCTTATCTCCTGTTTGGACCATGACTGATACGCACAGACAGGAAATTTCTATTAAAACTGAGTCTCAAGATGGTATTATTGTTTTAAATCCTTTTTCAATGAGAACTGAGGCTCTGTAAAGTGTTCTTCTCCATTGGTATTTCACATGGGACTGGTCATAAGCACGCCCCATCTGTCGTCCATCTTCAGACTAAGCTACTCAGTCTAAATAAAATGCTCCGATCTTAGGCCTGGAATGATTTACTTCAGAATCAAATTCTCTTTCAATTCCAGTATTCGTTACCCCAGGTTGAGAAGAGTTAAAATTAACAACTATACTTTGGTATTAAAATTGTGTTTTGACAAGAGCTAATATCAGTGAGGGAGTATTTTCAGAATAAGTTCATGTCAATGATACTGGCATTATCTGGACTATTCCACACATTTTGTTCTGGAATACACTTAAAACAGAGACCCATACGCTGAAGGGCAGGATGAGCAGCCACGAGCCCCCGGCACCCCATCTCCCTTGTATAAAGAGCCCACACGCTGGTTCTCACGGACAGTTTCTATTTATTACCGCAGTAGACAACTGCTCAGAAAGTGCAACACTGACCACTCGGCACAGCCTTCGCTCCTTCTCCACGGCGAACTGGGGAGATTCGTTCTTGGAGCGTCGTGGACCACAAGCTTTTCTCTGGGTGGGAAATTACTGCCACTGCCAGTGTCACAGGGAAAACACACACACACACGCACGCACGCACGCACGAATAGAAAGATGAGAAGAGTAGTGGAGAGGAGTAGGGGGCAATTTCAATGGGAAAGCCCAGCAAAAGGGTCATGGGAAAATAGCCCTGACGGAGCAAAGTGGAGACGGACTCCCCATCCGCCAGCGGCACCCTCACTTGCCTATTAGGTTGGCCCCGTAGGCCTTTTCCCCTTTGTCTCCAAAACGGGGGGCCTATGACCATAACTGTGCCATATCTCAGCATAACAGAGGCCCACGGAGTCAAAATAAATGAAAAGACCTCTCCAGCTAGTTTGGGAAAATGGGTGGTTTGGGTAAGCTGACTATTCAATCTCCCATGAGAAGTGGTTGGGCAGAGTATCTGGGAGGACACTGGGGTGAGATGCTGCCTGCAGGGCTGAGCCACTGTTCTAGCCAACACAGGGTCTGTGTATGTGATGGGGAAAGACAACTTCCAAATTACAGCACTGGGAAAGAGGAAGGGAACACATAGCAGCTCCAGAAAACGTAGGACTCAAAAACCTGAACAAACGCAACAAAAAGCAAACTATGGACAATACAGCAAACCACAGAACCTGACAAAACCCTCACTCACGGACACATACACACCCACACCCACACACCCCACCCCACACACAGAGTCAGGTAGACGGCCAGAAGAGGGCAAACCCAAATGTTTGCTCTCTTTGGAAATTTCATGGCAAATCTGAGTTTAGGCAAACGTGAAGGCCTCGCTGGGGTCTAAACAAATCTTGGGAGGCTGCCTTTGCTTCCCGTTTTAGCCAATGTTGCTCCTATATTTGCCTAAGCCCTTCATAATTGTCTGGACACCAAAATTCATTCTTTGTATTCCAGGAGTCTAAATCACTGCGAGATCTTCCTAGCCAACCTAACTTCACCTGTAGTGGAAGCACCTCCCTTTTGGCCCCTGTACTCCCCTATTCTTTTAGGAAAAGCATCTCCAAAACAGTGGCAGCTAGAGGGTGTTCAGGAGCTGGAAAGTAGGAAGAGAGTAATATAAATACAGTAAGGAAAGAAATGCTTATTACTCTCATATGATTTCACTGAGACCAGGTGGCTAAGGAGCCCCCTAGCCATCAAGGATATGTTTTAAAGACAGGCCTTAATTTAAGGTACTGCAATCTTTGCTCACAAGAGCCAAGTAAGACAGTGCTACTTGGAGGTTGCTGCCGGACTCCTCCTTGTGACTTCTCTGAATCCTAGCTACTCTGCTGGCCTGACTTCAGTCCTGGAACCAGATCAGCCAGCTTCTCTGAGTGACGGGCCATTCCTAAAGCACGCCTGCAGCAGCCTTCAAGAGGTGCCTGTCCAGACATCAGAGGTCAGCATACACTGCCAACATACATACAGGCGATAAAACAGAGCAGGCTTCCCAACCACTGCAGACAGGCGCCGCCATGCATACAAGGCCATCCATCCAGGTCACCTTTTCTCCAATGTCCCAGTTTCTGGACCAGGATTTATCATGGTAAGCGCGAACACACTTGGAACAGCCACTTCACTTCCCTTTCTCAACACGAGGCATGCAAGAGCCCAGAGACGGGCCTGACCCCAGGCCCTGCTCGCGTGGGAAAACGATTGCAGTCGTTGCCCTCTGCTCCAAATCCTCCACTGGGAACGTATATCATCACCTAAATCAAATTGGGTTCTGTGCCAGTTTCATTTAATGAGGCATACCTTCTAAGCTGCCTCAGTGAACCCAGTGTGGCCCACTGGATTAAAATTCTAAGTGCGGCAGTGCCTATGAAGGAAGGAGAGAGTGCCACAGGCGGGAAGACTGGAGGGCATAAGGCAGGAGACAACACAAAATCCTGGACAGCCAGCACACCAGTGACACGTGTTCAGAAAGTGGCAGGGCTGGGGGAGAGGGGAGAGAAAGAAACAAAATGTCCGAATAATTTAATGGTAGAGCTACGAGAGAGCATTTACAGCTATTCCGGACTCTCCAACAAAAAGCTTTTCCTGGGTGCACAGACATTCCTAATACTGGTAAGTCTCAGTGACAGCGCTGGCGCACACGCGGGGTCACGACCCCTCGCACAGTATGAAAGCACAGAAGGCCTGGCAGCGTCTGGACAGCATACAGCAAATGAAAGGCTGGACTCCCCCCACGATCCCCATTAAAAAACCAAGTGTGTCTATTACAAAGTCGCGTTTTCCGTTTCTCCACTGTATAAAGTCAGCGATGCTGGAGGCGTCTAGTGGAATCCCTCCTCCAGGAGTGAGTGCAAAACGGGAGCCCACGGCTCAGGCCGTCCCTTCAGGGAACAGATGGGAGGACTGGCCGGAGACCTCTCATCCGTTGCGGACACACGCACACACACACACAGAAAAGGATTATTGCCAGCTTGTGTACTTTCACAATGTGATTTTTGTATTTCGAAAGCTTGAATTGTCCCTGAAAGAAAAAAATGGGAGAAAATGGAGCATTTAATACACAGGTCATCTCCATACAACCACACATACACAAGGCTCGAGGGCCCCATGACACACCCCAGCATTTTCCCTCCTTTCTAATCTAGTGTCAAAACAGCAACCTGCTCCCCAAGTCCCTTCAACAGCAAAAGATCAGAAGCAACCCAAATGCAAATTGATAGGGGACTGGTTAGATATTAAGGCTATGGCACATTCAGACAATGTGACACTATGCGGCTTAAAAACAATTCATAAAAATAAAAATGAAAAAGCTCTCTATCAACATAGAAAGAGCTGCAAAACATACTGGTAAGTTAAAGACAGTGTGCGTATATAGTCAGCTACCTTGTGTGTAAGTGGAGGAAGGGGATAAGGTTTTATGTTCACATTTGTTCATATATACATGAAGAAACGTAAGAATACACAACCAACCAACACCAGTGGTTACCAGGAGCGACGGGGGCGGGGAGGCAAAGTGGAAACTACGCAGATGGAGTAAAAGCTGGAGTAAAAGCGTGGGAGACATTTTAACACACATGCTTAAAATTTTTTTTTTAACCATTTGATTGTGTTACCTATTCAAAACAACCAATTAACCAATCCAACATAAACACTTAACTTAGCTGCTTACAAAAGGAGAGGATATTCTAGGTGAAATCTGGGGACCCTTTTCACTTTGGAAACTGGGCTATAATTCTTGAAAGAGAAGGGTGTGTGCGCATGTGTGTGCTGGGCAGGGTTGGGGACTGACTGTAAACAGTGTTCCCTTTGTTGCCTTCTACTGGGTGCAGACAGGTTTGACCGTCCAATAGTAAGCTCTCCTGGTCACATTAAAAAGCCGATGGCTTTGTGGCTAATTGTCTCCATGAACAAATGCCTCCTTTGCCATGAGACGAGAACTGGATGGTGCCTGGCTACCATTACTGAACATTCTGATCAAATATTCTATAGAAGAATCCTGATGGAAAGAGGGAAAATGTAAAACAGAATTTCAAATTCTCATGGAATCCAGACTTTATGGAGCTATGGAGGCTGGATGAACTCTCGAAACTACTGTCCTGAGATAATCTTTTAACCTTAAACCAAAAATAACCCCTCAAGTCTTCCTAAAACCAAACAATAGTTTAGTTTAATTAGTAACAAATGTCTGCCTGGAGCATTGTGCTCTTTTAAGAGCCATTTATATGGGATGAAACTGATAGGGTGTGGTGAGATTATGTTACCGGGAACAACTCAGAAAAGGAGGGTGCGAATGGCGACACAACTTGAAAGGACGTCATCAGTGTCGCTGAGCTGTACATGTAGAAACTGCTGGATTGGTATGTTTTGCTGCGTATACTCTCAAAAAAAATAAATTTAAAAAACAAACGAACAAAACCCTGTGGGGCACAGTTCTACTCTGACACACAAGGGGTCACCATGAGTCAGAGCTGACTGGACAGGCAAAAAAACAAAAGAAAACCAATGACTTCTTAGTGGTTTGCATCCCACATGAACCTCAAATCCCAGGGCTGGATGGCGCGTTAAAGATCGCCTAGTCTATTGCACTAGCCGGGAGCTAAGACTTAAATTTGCCTGAAAATTTTGAAGCAGAACTTCTCATTAACCTGGATGCTGGAATCATTATTCATTTTCATTTTAAAAGGACATTTTAGAAACTCTGGCTTTAACTGACCTACCTTAAAACTGCTACAAATGACTGGGCATACGGCAAACGGTCCTGAGTAAATAACTACTGACGACAGACCATGCTCGGCCCAGCCAAACAGCAGTGTCCTCCTGCTACCGCTAGCAGGTTCTCCTCCCCAACAGGGGCGAGCTGACAGAACGATAGCCCCGCTCACGGAGTAAATGGCTGTCCACAGGCACACTGGGAGGCTCTCGGACACTGTGCAGGTGAACTCGGGCTTGGGAAGGAAATGGATTTATCTCAAAAGCTCACTGGCATTTTCCTAACTGGCATTCCTAACCATGGGCTCAGTTGTCAATGGCTACCGGGCACGTCCTACCATTCCCATCAGAGGGGCTGAGGGCAGAACAGAGAGATGGGGTGACTGAATGGGGTGACTGTCTTTTTTTTTTTTTTTAAGGCCAACACTATAAGTAACTCTTTCGAAAGGACAGATCCCTCTGAGGTGCTGTACACTCTGAGTAGCCACCAAAGGAGGAGAAGGAACTTATCTGCTTACAAAGCAGAGGAAGCAGGTATAACTGACGTGTGTGTAACGGCTAGCCCCCATGGGGACGATGTACTGTTCTATTGAGCCTGCATCCCAGAAGACACTCTACCCTGCGTCCCTCTAAGAAAAAGTGATGACGAAAGGTCGGACCTTTGCTCAGCTCCACCTGTAGCCCCATACAGCAACTGGCTAAGAAAAGTGAAGAGGAAGGCGGGTATGGAAGGTGGAACCAGACTTTTCTGCCAACTGAGTGAGTTCTCTATCTTGGAGCACGGGGGAGGGTAGGCAAGTATCTGATTCAGCCCTTTCAGCTGTTCAGTGATGGAAAGAAGGGAATTTTCGGGGCAGGTCATCACCAGAAGCAAGTTGTCTTATCTTTTGGAAGAATTCTGGGCCTGTGCTGGGGGTAGGCCCAACACAGAAAATTCTCCTCTCTTTGACAGGAAAATGAAGAGCTCTAGAACACTATCTCATCTAGGTATTTAATGTTTACCCCTATTAGCACAGATCCCTTTGTGGTCAGACAATCTAACAAGTCACAGTTTGTCATGGTTTGAATTATGTCCCCCAAAAAATGTGTGTATCAATTTGGCTAGGCCATGATTCCTGGTACTGTGTGATTTTCCTGTATGTTGTAAACCTGCCTCTGTATGATGTTAATGAGGGAGGATGGGTGGCAGTTGTGTTAGTAAGGCAGGACCTGATCTGCAAGACTGGATTGTGTCCTGAGGCAATCTCTTGAGATATAAGACAGAAGTAAGCAGTGAGACAGGGGGACCTCATACCATCAAGGAAGCAGTGCTGGGAGCAGAGCGCGTCCTTTGGACCGGGGTCCCTGCGCAGAGAAGCTCCTAGTCCGGGGGAACACTGATGAGAAGGCCGAGAGAGAGAAAGCCTTCCCCTGGAGCTGACACCCTGAATTTGGACTTTTAGCCTGCTTTGACTGTGAGGAAATAAACTTCTCTTCGTTAAAACCATCCACTTGTGGTGTTTCTGTTATAGCAGCACTAGATGACTGAGACACAGCTGTTCTAATGTCCCTTTGCAAAATGGAAGAGTAGAGGGAGCAGAAGAGCCCGGAGACTCCGCTGAAGTCTGCCAGTTTGGGGGGCACGACACACTCCCGACAAGGACAGGCTGCAGCAGGCTGGTGGCATGGGGTCCTCTGGATTTGGTCCAGCCTTTCTACAGAAAGTGGGTTGAGAACAGCTCGATACCATCAAGTCTGAGGAATCTCTTCACCCCCACCACCTGGGCACGAACCTTCGACCCTGCCCCTCACTCCAGGCTGCAGTATGCAGAGACCCAGGGACAGGGAAGGAGGAATGGGGACAGCAGGCAGAGGCCACAGGCTGATACTGCTGTTAAAAGACGGGATCTTGTTCTTTTAAAAGCAAACTAAAATTCAGAAAATCCAGGGTGACTTCTGAAAGCTAGCCCCCTTGCAGTGTGTGATGGCTGTGCCCAGGGTACTCAGTAGGACCCAGGGGCTGAGGCCCCAAAGGAAGCCACAGGAGGATTCTTTCTCTGCTGTTTTCCCTCTGTCCTGATGACGGGGCCTCAGAAACACCAGAGAGCCCGTCCAAACTGGCTTCCAACATCACATTCCCAGGTATCTTGGGGAAAACTGGTACCCAAATACTCTGGAACAGGTTTCTAATCTGCTCTGTCTCGAAACCATCTCTTCTAGGGAAATGGACAATAGGTTCAAACTCTGGAAACCATGAGCTAAGGCAGAAGTTAACTCCTGAGGTGAATGACAGAGGGGCAGCCGGTCACTCAAAGAATGCCCCCGCCCTCCTCTGAGCTACCCTCCACAGTGCAAGGCCCTGCAGGGGTCCCAGAGTGATTCCAGGTCCTCAAGTAAAAGCTGGGAGTTACCCAAGGTGGGAACCCCCCTGAGTGTCAGCTCTGAAGTGGCATTCACCCACCTGCCTACACATTTAAGGGCGCTGGAGCCTTCAGGGCACACTCTCTGGCTGCCAGCTGTCCACCCCCAGGCTGGTGCCAGCTTCCTCTTCTCTCCCTGCATGTTAAATACACCTGCAAATCCTTTCTAGGGACGGGGGGACGGGGGGACGGGGGCAAATTTCAACCTCTAATCTCCCACCGAGTGACCACTGACAACCTCACTCCCAAACCAAAGATCCTGCTCTCCACATGCCGGCCAGACTTGTAAAGTAACCAAAATCCTCTGCCAGCAGCGAACTGGGACTTGTACTGAAGCCCCAGTTAAAGAACAACACTTATTTGCAATGGAGGCCAAAGGAAATGGTCCTAAGATATTAGCTGCCTTGTTTAACAGCATAAAATATCAACTAAATTGAGGAGAAGCATTTGTGATTCTAAAAGAATTATTTAAATCAGAGTTTTTCTACCAAATTTCTTCATAGATCATGATCTACTTGGGCATGGGGGGAGAAGGCTGAAGGGTCAAAGGCTCCACAACGGCAGCTCAAACGTAAAAATGAGCTGGGTGTGCATCTTTCTAGAACACATCCTTCACTCAAGCAAGAAGTCAGCAGAGACGGGGCATGAAGTCCTCTTCAAGACTGTTGGAACGCTTCTGTTTGGACCCTGGCACCCTCTCAGATGTCCACGGCTGGGCTTCAAGCAGTGGAACCCCTGAAACGTGAGGTGCTCCCTTGGTCTGCCTCCTTGGCCGATATGGGTGGCACCCTGTGTGTGTGCAGGCACTAAGGGCTCCACAGAGCACTCAGACCCTGGCTGCCTGCACTGTCCCTCCAGGGCCATCCTCTCTGCTGGCCTGTCAGAGGGGGGCGGGTCTTCTGTTTTTGAAAACACCTCCTTTCCCTCCTGGAAAAGGGGAACTCTCAAACACCTACCTCAGTTGACAGCTCTGTTCCAGTTTCAGAAATACTCTATTTCTTAGAGATTGGGGTGGGGATGGGGGCAGTGGATGGTCAGGAATACGCTCCCACCTCATCTGTTTCATTCAGAATATATTTACCCAATTCCCTCTGCTAAAAAGACAGACATGGACTCGGAACCCTCTGAACTGAGATACAAATATCCTTCAAGTGTCTGCTCTCACTGACCCTACCTTGGAGATCCCTGAGCCTCGCCCCACCAGGAAAACGTGATGGTCCAGCTGCAGCACGGCCTGACACCAGGTCCCTTACACGGCTCTGAAATCTACCCCCAGGTGACTTTCAGGGCTGAAGCCCCGAGTTTACGTCCCTATTTCCTCAGCCTGACAACCACCACCAACCACGAATAAGAGACACCTCTCCCTCGCCCGCAGCTGGGCCTGTGGAGCAGCCCCGTGAGTCACAGGACAGCTTAAAATGGCCACGCCGGGCAAACGCAAAGCTCTGTGGCAGACGTCTAATCACGAAAGGCTGGCCTCAAAAGCCACCTGAGAGATCTTCTAGTCCATGTGGCCTCATTTTCCAGTGAGAAAACGGAGGTACGGTAAGGTCACGCAAGCCGGCTGGGAGAGCGCCGTGAGCTCCGGACTCAGGTTCTTCTCTGAATCTGCAGAGGGCTCAGTGTTGACAGAGGTCAGGCTGGGGTAAATGGGAAAAGGGTGCCCACCAGGGGAGGGGGTCCTATGGCTGAGAGGTATGGCACAGGGTTACAGAGAAGATAGACAAGGCCCTACCCTGAGTGTGAGAAACAGAGGGGGAGCGTCCGATCAGCGGCCGCTGCTGTTCACCAGGCCATGAAACTCCTCCCAGGCCCTGGCAAACCAGAGACAAAAAAACACAACAGCACATTCAGATCAAAAGCTTTTCAACAGAGAGAGCAGACACGATAACCCACACCCCGTTTCAGATATTCTCCAAGTAGGGCCCACAGGTACCTGGAAGCACAGCGGCTAAGGCTTTCCCCCTAGGCTGTCCTTCCCACAAGCAGGGAGTCGGCGCCCTCCAGGGCGGGCGGCACTTCTCCTGGCTCCTCCACTGGCCAGGGCTGGCCTTCCCTACTCCCCGAGGATGTGCAACTGCACTTGAACACCCCACTGCCACGAGGCTACGGGAAGCTAACAATGGCGGGGCTGAAGCTGTCATCCTGGAACACCTCCACTTTACTGTAGCAGAGGGCACCACGCCATTCCGCCTTGGGCCCAGGGGCAGGTGGTGGAAACCACCTTTCTTCATCAAGCCAACACAAGGGTAGAGGCCGCACCTAACAGCCTTAGGATGCCTACAGGTGCAATGAGGAAATCGTACCATTTTCTCTGCTTTTACATTCCCAACCTGCTAACTCTTCTAAACTCAGACCCCAGATCTCTATCAGGTTCCACCAACTATTATCTTAACATTCAAGCGGTATAGGTTATAGCAGTTCAAATTTTGCAGGGAACAAAGCTCGTCGCAACTTCCATGCTGATTAACTTAGTGTGTCAAGCTCTTAGAAACCAGGGTTAGAAAGAGATGAGGGTGGAGTCTCCCCGTGGTGCTCCAAGTAGAAGAGGTCCTCAGTGAGTGCTGGGCAAGCAACAGGAGAAAGCGAGACCCCCTAAACCTCCAGAGACTCTAACCCATCTCAAGTTTCCCAGAGGACCTAATTTCCTACCTTTTTGCCTTCGCCTCTTTTCAGCCCCATTAGGGACAACATGTCTGCTAAGTTCCCTGGGAATTAGACATAAAATGGGTCATTTGGTGCTTTTAAATCTAACGTTTCTCATTGTCTATTATTCCATTCTTGGTTAAAGGGATGATGTGGTACTCAAACATCCTGCATCACTCACTACAGGTTCAATACCATGGTCGCTAAAATATGTCATTACCAGGCCTTCTATGGGTAGTTTTTCTTTGTTTCCTTCAATGGGGAGGGATTAAATACGGAGACTCGGCCCAGGATATCCCCCCTTCGGACAGCAGCATTTCTGAGTTAATGAGCTGCCTCTGAGAACGAGAGGGCGATCTGCGGTTAGCGGTTTCTTCAGAGGATTACCAAAGCTGCTAATACACGCTAACTGAACTAAAGACGAGTGCCAGAACGCCAGACATGCACGCCAGTCTGCCAATTCAAACGCAAGCTCCACAGCAAACATCTGTTCCCCGGCCCCTTCTGGAGAGATGGTAATGTGCTGCATTTTGTGGGTTCAGGGGACTCCAGAAGGCAATTCCACTCTTTGCTCCAAATGAAGATAAGGGCAAAGCAAAATCTGCTGCTTGAGCAAGGACCCTCTCTCTACCAGGGAGATTTCAATTCTACTTCAAGCAACTGAGGTGTCAACAAGGAACCATATGGCCCCGTTGAAATGAAGAATCTGGGTTAATGTCCTCTCATGTATTCGGTGGAAATAAAATTATTGGCCATAGTCCTTGGTACGAAGAAAAAAATACCGGCTGCCGTCAAGTCAATCCCAACTCACAGTGACCCTATAGGACACAGTGGAACTGCCCCATAGGATTTGCAAGGAGCAGCTGGTGGATTTGAACTACTGATCTTTTGGTTAGCAGCTGAGCTCTTAACCACTGTGCCACAGGGCATAGTCACTCTTATTGTAAGAGGTCAACAGCTTGGCTACAGAGGCGAACCCACTGCCTAAAGTTAGGTGTGAATATTCTATTTCCACCTGGCATCCCAGGCATAGCAGGTAATATTAAAACTTTTTTCTTTTAAATTTAAAGAAAGAACACGTTAAATGCTAAAAGTGTTACACGACTGGAGTTTCTAAAAAACGAAAAAATTACTGAGATTAATGTAGCCTATTTGAACAGACTCAAATGACAGAATGACAAAGAGTCCTTTAAAGATCACTCTTGTCCCATCTCACTTACCAGAAAGCAAATTCTGAGAGCCCAGGATCTCCTTCCTGGGTGATTCTGTGCTCCCCTCTGCCCCCCGCCCCAAAGCTTGGCTCTCAGCCTTGCACTCAGCTGATGATTGTGAGGAGCGCAGTCCCCGGTCACCTGGGCTCTCTGCTTTCAACAGCAGTATGGAGAGGCGTTTCATAAATGCAAGGCTGACCAGCAACCTCGCTGGTGTGACCCAGTGCCACAGGCTATGATTCAGCCATGACAGGAGAAGGGGTGGGCTGCTCCTTGCCTGTGAAATTCAATGTTTAAATACAATAGAATCTGGATGTGGTAAAGGGCAGTCACCACCATGTGACCTCTAGAATATAGAACTAAAGAGAAATCGCCTACCCACCCCTTTCTCTGCAGAGCAGTCTGGTCAGCCTCCCCACATCGTGGCCCCATCTGCCCCATCTGCTCCTTTTCCATTCTAGCCCAGATGCACCAAGGGAATCACAGGGACTATTCCCAAAGGACTTTCCTCATAAGATACCTCTGTCTGATGTATCTCTGGGCCCACAGTTTGATCCTGGTGGTCCTAGGTCTCTGGGTTGCAAGTCCGGCTGGGTAGAGACACCTCCGCAGACCGGAGGAGACGGTGAGTCACCTGGTGCTTCCAAGGACCCAAACCTATGAAAATTCCACTGGGAACTGGCCTCCTGAAAGGCCTCAGGCACCTGAGCTAACACTCATTCAGTGTCCCATTTCTCCAGGGGCCCCGTTCACCTTGGAGGGGGACTGCTGGCAGTAAACAAGGGCAGAGGCCAGCAGGCAGGCACCGCTGGGCAGCAAAGCCAGACTCGAAGGAGAGGGACGCTCGTCACCCAGTTTGGGTAGCAGTACATCCCTCTCAGCTCACCAAGGCCTGCGGCAGGAAAAGGCCACAGCAGTGTGATCAGGGGGAGGGTGGGAAAGCCAGCTGCACAAGGACACTGGAAACGGGATCAAAACATAAGAGTGGAGGCAAGAACACCTGACTGAAAAATCTAAGCCACTCCTGAAAACGTTCTTCTCATCATTTCCAGCAGCCCTAACCGCCACTACTTGGGGGAGAACAAATAATGGTTGGCTCTTTCTTCCTTCATTTTCCTTGGAATTCTCAAGTCCCAGTAGCTGCTGTTCCTTGGCTCAAATGAAGCCCTACCTGGGGAAGAGCCACAAGGAACAGACGGTACAGACCCAGCTGACTTCTGTCCTCATGCGGCAACAATCACAGGGTGGCCGGTCAGTTTGGTGCTTTCTGACAGACTCTCACTCTAGAAGGTGACCTCAAGCTCATCCCCAGGACTAGTAACAATATAGCGGACACTAAAGTCACTACGTGTAACATAATCATGGAAGGCAAGAGGGAGAGGGCCAGTGGAAGGTTAATTCTTTGACAAATGCTGAAAACATAGAGAAAGGGCCTTTCCATAGTCCAGCAAACCTCCCGTTTTCTAGGTACTTGGACCAATTTTAGGTATGCAATAAACAAAGCAGCAATGGCACAAACACCCCCAGAATGTTGAGCCCGAGGTGCCAGTCCCAATGTGTGTTCTGTGGGAGCCCAGGCCACGTGGAGCCTGGTGGAAAGTCAGGATGCTACATGGGCAGATGTCACTGCCCAAATGGGACAACCACGTTCTCTGATGCTTTCAGGCAGGCGGATTCTTCTTGTTTTTGGTGGTGGCTCCTAAGAAAAGTTAAAGGAACCTGAGGCTTGCTGCCACTTGGCACGCAGGCGAGGGGCCTACAGGCCAAGCCGCAGCACACGTAAGCCAAAGCCGTGGAGCATGCGAGAGGCCCGTATGTGCTCTGGTCAGATATCCCAGGAGCCAGTGCGCCCAGGATGAAGGCATCTCCCCTCCCAGATCCTGACGCACAACGCCGGGGCTGGGGAGGGAGGGAGGGAGGCAGGGGCCATGAGTCTGAGATCTGGCAAGCAAGGCTAGCACAAAGAGGAAGATGATTTGGCTCTGGAGGGAAAGCAGAGGGAGAAGGCTGGCAAAGAGCTTGTGGCCTGGGCAGCTTTGGCCCCAGTGAGAAAACCCTGTTAGCAGAAAGCAAGGAAGCTGGATACATACAGCCACACACAGGCAGAAGCAGGATTTTACCTCCAAGCAAGAGATTTCTCTGAAGTAAAGGCAAGCAGAAAAGTCAGCGAAGCAAAGGCAAGGGTCCCCCTTTCTAACTTGAACCAACTTTCAAGCTGAATCCTAAATCAGAAACCACCCTGTTCTGGTCATGAGCATGACTAGACAGGGGTGAAAATTCAAGGACCAGAAAACAGGGTCTCATTTTGAGAGCTAGACGTCACCTCATTATGTCAGACCTCAGCAGCTCTCGAACTAAATACCAAGGGACACTCTACAATGGGCTTATGGAAATCAGACTGCGCTCCCTGGATGGCCCTGCACGGAGAAGTCTGTGCTGTCCCTTCACGTGGTGGCAGTCAGTCTGAAAGGCCACTGCTTTGATGCACCATAAAGAGCAAGAGCATGAGACAAGCTAGTTTAGCACCATTTATTAAGTAAGCTCAGCAGTTGTTGTAGCTGCTGCATGTCAGCCTGTTCTTAAAACATCAAATGCTCTTCCAATTCCTCTCGTCCAGGACAGAAGGATCTTCCAGGTAGCACGCCAACCAAACAAGAGACTCCGACGGTGCCAGCTTCAGTGACGGTGCCATCCAGAAAGGGACAGGGTCACGGCACATTCACCCGCGTCTTCCAGAGGTTTTGAAAAAGGAGCCTTTGGGGGCCCAGCCTGCCTGGCATTCTAGTGGGAGTGCAAAAGGTTGGCACGTTGGGAGAGGAAAGAGGGAGACGCGAGGGCAAGTAGCATCTGGGTCCCCAGGAGGGCTTCCTGGTCCCTGGAGGGGAAGGGCTGGCATTCTAGAGGCAGCCCTCTGCTAAAGCAGGGCCAGAGGGCCAGTCTTTCCAGCAGACTCTGGCTCTCCTAGACTCCCTAAGGACTGGGACATAGGTTTCTACAAAGCTCAGGAAGAACTGCCTCAGGCTATGAGAAGGGGAGAACAGAGGAGAGGGCAAAGGTGATGAACAATACCTCTTTCCCTTTCCTACCCAGCTGAAGCCTTGCTTTTGGGAAGGGTGGCATTTGGGAACCTCAAAAATAAGAATCCTAGGAAAAAGAGGTGTGGCTCTCTCCAGCCTGGACCAAGTCTGGCTGGACGGCCGACACTACTTCTATCTCAGAACAAAGAGTAAGAAAAATCCATCTAGAGAAAAACAGTGCTAACACAGGGCTGCTAAGGCAAGCAACCGGGCCATGACTGGCTAATAACTGCTGGGAGCTACGACGAGTCACGCCTGGCCATCTGATTATGGACCAACTCCGGTGGCAGTGCTCCCAGTCAAAAACTGGCACTCAGCTGGTTAAGCCAGCCCCACCCATGACACTGTCTGAGAATGCACGGGAAAGGAGAGTCCCAACAGCCTGCCAGCAGAACCCAATCATTAGGCCTGTCGCTCGTCTTTAATAAGAATAACATAATGATAATGCTATTACCAGTGACGATGAGGACAATAAATTATCGGGCCCTGCAAGAGCGTTCTCCCTCTGAAGAACTTCAACCCATTACCAAGATTAAACTGGCCTCACAACACCCTGTCAAGTGAAGCATTATAGCCCCTCATTTTACAGATGGGGAAACCGAAGCAGAGCGGCTAAGAGACTTGCCCAAGGCACATACTGCTATGGGGTCAGAGGAGTGAACTAAAAGCCTGACTCCTAGCTGGCGAGCTCTCCCTGGAGCGCTGAGAAAACCTGCCTGCCATTCCCCACAACTAACAGTCAGCATCACCTCAACTCACTGGTGACATCAATCACTGAACGCACAAGCTTTGCCAGTGATTCTGCGTGTGTGTCTACAGCTCACTTCCTGGGTCCTGGTCAGAGGGCTAAGTGGATTTCCCCTTTGCCGTTCAAGCCTCCCGTCGACTATACTCCCCCAAACACTCTACTCTGCTTCCACTACAACTTCAGCTCTGCGCACAAGGAAACGGAGTCACTATTCCTAATGAGAAGTCAATTTCCCAGGACAAAGAAAACAGACTGAAGCTAGCAGGTTAAAAAGACATGCAAAAGTAGGGTGAGGAGACAGGTCTTTATAATTCAGTGAGATTATCTTAAAACACAGCGAGAAAGAGAAGAGCACTTTGTCTTTCATTCTAAGACAGTGGTTAGCGATTGAAAGACGAGACAGCCTGCATAAAGAAAGCAGCCCGGGCAGTGCAGCTGGGTGTCTGCAGAAGGCTCTCTCTGCTACAAAGGCCTGTGGTGTAGTGGGCAGGGAGCCTCGCTGACAAAGACCACTCCAAGTGGCTGGAAGCACTAGCGGCTAAGCTGGGCTGTCCCTTCTCCACCAGTCAGTCTCCTGTACAACCAAACTCCTCTGGGCCCAACTACGGACCTACTTCTGCTGAGCTTAGGGACACCCCCCCGGCCCCCCCACAACACATACTTGATGCTGTCGGTGTGGGTTTTGTATTCCATGATGGTGTTGGGAGGTAGGTTAAGCACTCGCCGAAGCGTATCCCGGATCCGGGCTGTGGTTGCTTGGTCGCTGGCTGTCTTATTCCATATTGAAATAATGTCCTCCTACGGGAGCAACAGAGATCATCAAAGCCAAGTGGAGGCAGCAGGAGGACAAAGACAATACAAGAAATGAGACTGGCCGTGGGGTGGCTTACCTGAAACCGCACAGAGACCACAGCCCCACAGATCTCCTCCCCAACCATGAACTGTTCCCCCAACATGGCCAGGATGAGATTCTCCCAACAACGGGATGCCAAGCCCTTCCGCAGCCGAATAATCCACTTGCCACCACTTTTATTTGCATCGTCCTGTAAAAAGAGAGAAAGCATTAAACTTAAACATGACCTCACAGCTCTTTTTCTTTTGCAGCTACCCAAAACCATTGCCACTGTGTTGATTCCAACTCATAGTGACCCAACAGGACAGAGCAGAACTGCCCCATAGGGCTTCCAAGGCTGTAATCTTTACGGAAGCAGAATGCCACATCTTTCTCCCATGGAGCAGCTGGTGCGTTCAAACCACCAACCTCTCAGTTAGCAGTTGAGTGCTTAACCACTGCACCACTAGGGCTCCTTCTTTTGCAGTTAAGGCAGTATTTTGCCTGCCAAGAATGACTAAGAAGTTTTGTCACTTTCCAACTACTCGATTTTACAGGAAAAATGGTACAGAGCAAGCAGGAGTAATGAGAGAAGAAACAGGAAAAAAATAAAGCAAACAAACAAAAAGGCAAGGATCCTTGCTACAAATCCTTTCCCCTAAAAGCCTAACCAGATCCTTTAAAAATAATCCTCTTTCCTCCAGAGCTACTCTAGGAATCAAAACAAAATGATGTCAGACTTCAAACACAGATCGCTCATTTGCTAAATGTGTACTGAGTGCCCCATGGACCAAGTGCACAGACGGGAAGCCACCACCTCACCCCAGAGCCAGTCTAGCAGAGGAGACAGACAAGAAAACTATTACAGCAATGCAGTGTGCCAAGTGCCGCTGGGCTGAGCTATGCACAGAATGTTACGCCGGGACCCTCTCAAGAGGAGGAAACATTCCAGCCGGGCCTGGAGGGCAACAGGTGAAGGGCCCTGCAGGTGCCGGAAGAACACATCTGCCCACAGACAATGACCTTGAGACAGGCTGCTGTAACCAGGAGGGCCCGGGTGCACAAGACGACATGGAGACAATGGGGATGAGGCTTGGAAGGCAGATGAGGTGCAAGACCAGGCGAGCAAGAGGAGCTGGGTAGGATTTTTAACTGGGGTGGGGGGAATTGATCAGATTTATCGTCTAGAAAAATGCCCTTGCGTCAGGATAGAAGACAGATGACACCAGAACACAACCAACTACTGGCTCTGCGGAGACATCAGAGAGCTCAGCTCTGGGTCTCCAGGTACTGCCTGTAAGCTTATTTTTGACCCAATTACACTATGTAAAAATACTTTTCACATACTATAATTTTATACACGCACACAAACACTTCCATAGGAATAAGAGTAATTTTTTTAAATAACATCCTTTAATGTTGTTACAGTACCATATTAGCAATAAAACAATCTTTAAAAACTACCCAGCTCCAGCCCACAGAAACCAGCAACGGTGTCTCTCCCTGGAGGGCCTGGTTCCAAGGATGCACTGAAGAGAGAAGCAATTTTGAGCAAAGACTTTAAAATATTTAAAACAAAACCAAGAACACCTAGCCCAGACAAGCAATCAGAGGCCCTCGCTGCTCACCTCCCACATGGGCTTAATTCCTTCTTTGAAGAGATGGAAGTCACTGTGGCCTGTCAGGTCCCCGGGACGTACCATGTGGCTGTAAAACCGCCAGAACTGCTCCACCTGCAGAGAGAAGACCCCAGAGTATAAAAGATGTGTCTTTCCTTTTTCACTGCATGCAGCCAGAGATTTATTTAAAAGGACGTAACATGAAAAGCCAAAAAACCCACTGCCGTCAAACTGAGTCCGACTCACAGTGACCCTCCAGGACAGAGGAGAATTGCCCCATAGGGTTTTCAAGGAGTAGACGGTGGATTCCGACTGCTGATCTTTTGATTGGCACCCGAACTCTTAACCACTGTGCTGCCAGGGCTCCCACAACATGGAAGACACTCTAAAACAGGCTATACTGCTCAGAGGCTTCATTTTCATTTGGGGGATCATGTGGGAAGGAAGGCATGTTAGAGGAAAGCGTATCCTACAGTTTGATAAAAGAAACTCTTCAGGTAAGAAAGCCCAGCCTCAGCCAAGAGCCTCAGCTGGCGAAGTCAGGCTGAAACGCACCCTCCCGCTGAAGCTGCCGGAGAATCAGCATAGGCTGACGCGGACCGGCTTCGCACAATGGGAACCCTTTGTCCTGAGGTACGTTAAGCTACGACGAACATTAAGTGCCACAGAGCCTCAGCCAGAATGTATCTTTTAGAACCAAATCACTTCCTGATCAAAGACTGTTTTACTGTAAAATACAGGATTAGCTAGAATGAAATACATTTTACTTCTGCTGAGTTACTGAGTACAAGGGGTAGAATCAACCACACACGCTACTCTATGCCATGACGCTCTTGCAAAGGCCAAGACAGTCCAAAATCAAACGGACCTTAGCCTCTCGTACTTGGGGTAAAGTCCCTCTTTCTTCCATAAAACAACTGTTTGTTTTTGCCCCTCCTTCTCAATCCTCTTGGAAAACCAGACTTAACATTTTTCTCTCAAATGTATGCGTATTTATACGCATCAGGCTAGTTCTGTTTCTCTCACTGTCTTGTTAAGAGATTATTTCCCTACTCCTTGGTAATTCACAGAGAGCACTGAATAAGTATGAGCAGTGAAGAGGCATGTTTTAGGGAAACAGGGAAACAGCCTAGAGAGAACCAGAAGCGCTAAGTGAACACACAGCAAGACGCCAGAGTGCTGCAGCTGAAAACAGGCGCCGAGGAGACGGAGGTTCAGGTCGTCCTTGTAGATCTCGGCAGCAAGTGGGCAGAGACAGACCTGACACTGTGTGAGCCTGTTTTCCTTCAGGTTCGCACAGAACAGGAACGGGTGAAACTTCTCACACGTTAAGGAGTCTGGAGTGAATCCCATTCGTAGAACTTGCATGCAGTGCTCTCATCCATACAGCAGTGCACACAGTGATGCAGAATACTGACCGGCCGCCCGTCCACAATGAGCAAGGAGCAACACCCTCTCCCACTCTAACACGGTTAAAAGAAACAGTGCACACGCCAGAAACAGTAGCTCACTGTGAGTTAAGAACTGGAGGGTGGCGGTGGAGAGAAAGTACACCAAACACCCTCAATTCCCCCACAAGAGGAATGAAGTAAGCTGCTTGAGAAACAATGAACTCTCAAAGATTTTTTCCTCCTTTTTCTTAGACAGTTTTGGTTTTCAAAAGTTCTAGTTGAAACCAAAGAATAAAGGAGGCAAGTAAGCCAGAGCCTGCATGGTATGATGGCTGAAAGAACACATGCAGAAAAGAGGGAGGGATGTTCAGACTCAGGACATGAGGGCAGAAAGGGCTTCAGAATCATCTCAAGTACCTTCTTCATTTTTAAACGAACTTTATGCATAAAGATAAACTTTACGCATAATCACTAACAAGGCCAAGGAAACAGTATTAGAGCAACTTGCCCCAGCCCACAGAGTCCAGCACCAGAAAAAATGAGTCTTGTGACTCCCGTCTACACTCTTTCCATTTCAACACACTACCTACCCCCTTAGTCACCCTGATTTCAACAACTTTTAAACATCAAATATGAGGATGAAGGGCCACAGGGAAATACTGCATTGGATTTGATCAAGTTTCACAATGTAATTATTTTTCTCCAAGGAATTTAATATCATGAGCCATTCCCTAATGACATAAATTACTTTAATATACAGTAATTTGTGTATAAGGGCTACTAACACAATAGCAGACTCCAAACACTCTGTCACACAGCCAGCAAGTACTGAGAAGTACTAACCTGAGATGCTGCTGCTGATAAATGCTACTCAACTCAACATACATACCGCAAGAAAACAAAACAAAAACTCTCCTTGCACACGTGTGGTAAGTTCATATATGCTTTTTTTCAAAGAGGGAAAGAACAATGCCAGAAATATTCCTAATTACCCCAGAATAATTGAACGGAATCTCTAATGAACACCTGCTCCCCAGGTCAGTTTCTGCTCCTATCCCCTGGTGTCTTACCAGTTGGTCACAACACAGTGGCTGCCATTTCACCTGTCATGTCCGGGTGTTCCCACGGGGCCAGCAATCAAAACTTTTGCAATCGATTCAGGAATGTTAGGAATGCATAGATAGTTTCAAAAGTTTACTGTTCCTTCTGCCAAGAATTCCTTTCTCTTCTTACCACCTGTTCAAATTTCTTAAATTGAACCTTAAACCCATCTCCTCCAAGGGGGCATTCTCCAAGTTGGAATTAATTCCTTTTTTCCTCTAAATTCTGAGCGATTGCTAGCCATGCCTTTCCTATAAAAGTCATAGAAATTCCTGGGTATGTCTTATTTCCCTGCCTAAAGGCAGGGCCTGTGTCTTCATTTTAAAACCTTGAATTCATTCAACAAACATTCCTTGACCTAAATATCCATCAGCAAATGAGCTATTTTTAATATTTAAAAAACCCTTGAATTTAACCAGTGATAAGGCAATACAGAACAATTCACACAAGATCTTTGCTTTTGGCTGAAACTGTATCAACTGGGCACTGCCAAGTTGTCAATCTCACATTAATCAAATGATCTGATTAAACATGCATAACTGCTAATAATAAGCTGAAAAATCCAGTCTGTCTGGCAGGCACCTATGTTCAAGCCTAAGGCTCATGGCAGGAAAGCCGTGGGACCCGGTGGCACGCGTTCTGGTGTGCTGGAGGAGTGAAAAAAGATGGGTTTTGGAATCTGACTTTTACAGCCTATCCACTGGAGTCTCAGTACTGCCCCGCCACTTCATCAAGGGCATCCTGACTGACTTCAGATTGCAGATTACACTCTTAACCCAAATGTCACTTTCCTCATTTGGAAAATATGGATAACATCACTGACCTCACAGGGCTATCATAATATCAAAGGAAATTACACAGATAAAGTGCTGTTACTGTGTCCTTCCTCTTCACTTACTGTAGTGTTTACCGTCTTATGATTCTTTTCCAGTTTTTGCATTTGAAACAGGACAAATACCCCAATAATTTCAAGAAAATGACAAATCCTGCATTTGATTCTGCCCAGAGATGGAACACACAGCACACAGAAGGTGCATGGAAATCTTTTTTGAATAAGGCTGACTTTAGTTGCAGACAACTTCTTGGGCACACTAACCTAGCCACCCGTGAGGAAGGCATGATGGAGCCTGGGCATGCTATGCTAACGGCACCCACAAAAACTATTAGAGTCTGCAGTTCTTTTCGAACACAAGAAAAAGATACTACTTTACGCATAATCACTAACATACCCAAAACCCTAATGGGAGGTTCTTTAATACAAAAGAAACTTTTGAACTTTACTCTTGATTTTACTATCAGGGTTCATGAGGGGAGACACCATATATTATAAAAGTTTGCATCCCCCACAGTACTTTGCATAGTAAGGACTCAATAAATATCTACTTAAAAGCAAAAACAACCCAAATTCATAAAAAGAATTATGTAAAATCTTGTGATTTATAGTATGTCTACTGTATTTTTAAAGCGTACCTGTACTTTTTTTTCTTAAGCACCTGTGTTTTTATATTGTCCCTTTTTGATCAATTCCATAATTTACATACTTTTTGATACCTATGTATGCTACCTGAAGGAGCCCTGGTGGCGCAGTGGTTAAGCGCTCAGCTGCTAACCAAAAGGTCAGCGGTTTGAACTCACCAGTGCCTCCACAGGAGAAAAGACTGGCAATCTGCTCCCATAAAGAGCGCAGCCCAGGAAACCCTATGGAGCAGTTCTACTCTGTCCTACAGGACCACTGTGAGTGGTAATCAACTCGACAGCACACAACAACAACATTTATGTTACCTATAGGTATCCAATGAGAAACCTAAGAATGAACAAATCTGACCTCAGGGACTCAGGTCAGCTGATTAAGGAAACCAAAATGTTAACTAGGTTACCAGGAACGTAAGTTAACAATGACATAAATACAGGTGTAAGTGTACACCAAGACTCACTACATTAAACCACGAAGTACTCACAGAGGCAAAGGTGCCAATCTGTTTGATATTCTGCTCATAGCTCTGTGAGCTGGTGGGCCGGCCGGGGGTTCTCCTGGAGTACCAGAAAGTGTAGTTGTACTGCAGGGGATGCTCTGCTGGTCCAGGAACAACAGCCTGGGGAGTGAAGAAGGTGTGTTAATCCTGGGTGTTTTCCCTGCGCTCTCTGGCTGAGAAAACAACTTACAGTGTCATCCCTTACTGCATCCATAATTAAAAAAGAATACATCCTCAATTACCTGCAATGTGCCCAAGATCCTGCTTACACACAAATTTCTTCAGTGGTTAGCTGATTCTAAATTCCTTTAACTTTTTCTATGTTCTTACAGCTTTTATAACTTTCTACCTCACATCACAGGTATTTATGTTCTCATCTTATCTGAACGTATTCCCAGCCCAAGCACTGCCTTCTCTGTGACATTCTACCACCTACTGGCATGTGGCCTTGGGCTAGTTGCTTAACCTGTTTGTGCCTTAGTTTTCATTCTGCAAAGTGGGGGAAATAACAATATCCACTCCATAGGGCTACTGAGAGGATCAAATGAGTTAACACATGTAAAACGTTTAGCACAGTGCCTAGCACGTAATAAGTGCCCAACAAAAGCCAGCTACTGTTGTTATTGCTACTGCTAAATGCAAGCTCCTTGGAGGAAGTCTCACTTGCCTCTGTGTCCTCGTAGCACCTAGCACAGTGCTTGCATTAGGAGGGCACTCAATATTGTGGAATAAACGAATTAATGACAGCTTTGATGTTTCCAGGGAAAAATGAATCCATCTATCTCTCATTCTCTAAACTTTCTCTTTTCCAAGTCACTTTCAGCTTCAACTACTACTGACTAAAAAATAAAAAATCTTAAATCTCAAGAGACATGCAGGATCTGAAATACTCAGCAGCAGCTTATGAAGCGGTTCCCAGCCTTGTTAAACTCCAAGCAACTCAGACTAGGAGAATGCTGGCAGCAAGGCAGCACCTCAAGATCCTGTGGCAGAAAAAAGTTCTAAATCCCAAAAGGAATGTCAGTGATTCCACAATCTTTTTCTTTTTAAAAAACAAAATCAGGTATTCCACACAGGGTGTCATCATATTAATCAGATATCTACCAGATAAACAGAATCTACAAGATAAGCGAGTCTGAAATCCAAAGGCAGCTTCACCCACGCAGCCCAAGACTCACTTTCCTCTTGCTGCTGCTTTGACTCTTGTCTCGTTCCGTTTTTTCCTTCTCACCATCTTTCTGTGTGCTGTTTTCTTCATTCTGATCATGGTCCCCACTGTCGTCATCTTTCAAGCTGAAAGGGAAGGCAAAACAAGGTCATCCCATGGCTAAGCTGATTCTTACTTACCTAACAGAGTCACCAGGTCACATGAACTACCATGTAACCAACCTGACGTCACTCAAAATACAGGCAGAGAGAGGCACATAAGATGAGAAAAGGTCAAGGGAACGCAGAAAAACAAAGTAGGAGGATTAAACACAAATGAAATGCTGATCTGCGAATGTGTGCACTCCAGAAAGCACTGTCTTCCGGTTTTTTTAACAGGCCAAGTAAGGAAGCAAGACGTGAACAGTTTAAAGGATTGTTTGATTTGCTAAAAACAAGGAGTCGATATGAGAATAGTTTCTGGATTAAATAACTGCTTTGGCATTTCAAATGAAGTTTAAAAACTTACCTATCTATTTTGTCACTTCTCCTTCTTACCATCTCCTCTATCTGTACTTCCTGTTACTTCTCCTGTCTCTCAACTGTCACAGTAAATGCCTAAATGGTCACCTTCACTCAGATCTCTCTCACCCTCTATTCACCCTCCACACTGCCACCAGCATGATCTATTCTAAATGCAAATCTGATCATGTCACTTCCCTGCTTAAAACTCTAAAAGGCCCATTGCTCTTTGACTCCCACCCTCCAAGACAAGGAGCCCTAGTGGTGTAGAGGATAAGAACTCAGCTGCTAACCAGAAGGTCAGCAGTTTGAATCCGCTAGCTGCTCCTTGGAAACCCTATGGGGCAGTTCTCCTCTGTCCTATAGGGTCATTATGAGTCGGAATCGACTCAACGGCTACAGGGTTGGTTTTGGTCTCCAGGACAGAGTACAAAGAAATGTAAGATCCTCTAGAACCCAACTCCTGCCTGCCTCTCCAGTGTCATCTCCTTCCCCTCTCTCTCCTCCCAAAGCACCCTGTACTCCAGTCTACATTCTCATATCTGAGCTATAAGCAAACACTACCCCTTCAACCTGAGGTGCCATTCCTTCCACATCTGTCTTTCCTCTAAACGGAGGGATTTCCTTACAGCTGTGTCTTATTCACCTCTGTGTCTCTGGTACCTAGGACAGGAAGATGCTAGGTAAATGTTGAATGAAAAGGAAGGAAAAAAAATGCCTGAAAGAAGGAATAAACATTTTCTTGCCTTAGAACTACAGAGTCAAATGTACCTTGAGTGCTACCCTTTGAGGAGCGGTGATGCTACTTGAAGGCATTCAGGTACACCTGAAGTTCACTCGGTTTAGAAAAAAAAAGATACACAGAAGGGGGGAGCTCACAAAGATACACAGAAGGGGAGTTCATAATAAGGACACTGTTGTAGAGCTAGACCATTAACTCACCAGGGATCTTCTTGAAAATCAATCACCTTTTGGGCCCTAATGACTCTATGTATAGTGCAACAGAATTAGGTAATTCTCAAGAAAGATACTCGAAATGCTCAAAGCATACTCAGATGATATTGCCCTACTCACAGAAACGTGTTGTAGAATCTTTTGTATTTTGGTTTTTTGCTTATGAATCCCCAGTGCCTAGCATGTAAAAGGGACTCAACAAATACTAGAGCAGATAAACTAGCCATGTTTTGGGGTAGGCCCATCAAGTTGTTGGCTTCCGTTGCCACTGATCCTATTAACATGTAAACCCCTTCACCTGGTAGACCTGCCCTGCCCACTTCACAGCTCTAGCTGTTGAACATACTGAGGTGGTCATGCCCTGTGCCATGAATCTCCCCATCCTCACCCTGGTCAAGACACAGGCCTAGAAAGGGCACCTGACCAAAGGGCAGCCCAGCCTGGCCACTAATCTATGCCTCAGGGCCTTCTTCAAAAATCTGGGCAGACCATTATCTGTGCTTAAAGCACACCCTCCCCCTTTGTTAAACTTGAGTTGGTCTGATTTCCTTTCCCAAAGAAGCCAGGCTAGTACACAAGCCTCTTGGATTAAAAATTAAAATTTACCAAGCATCCACTGTGTGTATCAGCTTCTAGGATAACCAAGAGACAGCGTGCCTGTCCCCAAGGACCCTACTTGAAGAGATGAGGTATACAAGCACTCACTTCTCAGCATGGCACAGACCTGGAGGTACCAGCCCCTACTTGGCCTACATGTGTCCCAATATCCTCTCCTGCCCAGTCCCAACACGCTCTTTTCACTCCAGTCATGCGAACCCACCTGCAACTCCCAGAATGTGCACGTTCTCATCCCGTCATGCTCCTGATGTGGTCTCTCCTCAGAAAGCTGACCTGTCCTTCAGGACTTAGAGGGCTACTTCCTCTCGGAAACACCCTTTACCTCTCCTAACTCAGGCTCAGACAGACTACCCTCTTCTCAACCTCCCCATATAAATGTCTGCGTTTGTCCCAGCTATTCTACATGGCCAGTTTTTTGTCTCTACTGCTTAAGCCCAAGACAGCTCCTCTCTTCTTTAGGGCCACCCCAGGGACTCAAACTAATTTCCTCTTGCCTTAGCTCCCAACCCCCACCTTATACTCTGGGGTTCCCTTCTTTTAAATCTTGGGTGAAGAGAGGCATAGTCACCCCAGCAACCCCTTTACTTGCTAAAGCACTTAAGTTCCTTTCTTTTTAGTGATGGCTGCTAATCACCACTAGGGAACAGAAAAGGAATAACAAAAATAATGATCACAATGTGATCCCTGGACCACATCTCCCTTCTGGGATGTAAATGGAAACCCTAATGGGCCTTCATCTTGTGCTTTTATTTCCTGAGGTGGAGATAACCAATCCCTGCCCTCTGAGCTTACTCTTAAGGCAAGTCATTTGCATCCTCTCTTCCAGCGGCTACTCTTCCTGTCTTGAAGCTGGATGTGAGCCAAGAGCCAATCCAGACTGAAAACTCACTGCCCCCTAGACTCAGGTGGGCAATCATGATCTCTGAGGCTATCCAGACAGCGTGGCACCTCATTAGCTCATCTGGCTTCTCTACAGGTATTTCCTCACACTCTATGACTAGACCCATCCCTGGAGGGTAGGAACTCTGACTCATCTTTATATCTCCAGCATTAGGCAGTGGCATAAAACAAACATCTGTTTAATGAATGGTGTCTTAGTCATCTAGTGCTGCTATAACAGAAACACCACAAGTGGATGGCTCCAACAAAGAGAAGTTTATTCTCTCATGGTCCAGAAAGCCAGAAGTCCAAACTCAGGGTGCCAGCTCCAGGGGAAGTCTCTCTCTCTCTGTCGGCTCTGGAGGAAGGTCCTTGTCATCAGTCTTCCCTTGGTCTGGGAGCATCTCAGTGCAGGAACCTCATGTCCAAAGGACGTGCTCTGCTCCCAGCACTGCTGTCTTGGTGGTACGAGGTCCCCGTCTCTCTGTTCGCTCCTCTCTTTTATATCTCAAAAGAGACTGGCTTAAGACGCTATTGAATCTTGTAGATCTCATCAATATAACTGCTGCTAATCCATCTTGTTACATCATAATGATAGGATTTACAACACACAGGGAAATCACATCAGATGACAAAATGGTAGACAATCATATAATACTGGGAACCATGACCTGGCCAAGTTGACAGATATTTTGGGGGGACACAATTCAATCCATGACATATCACCCTTTGGCCCCCCAAAATTCATGTCCTTGCCACATGTAAAACATATTCACCCCATCATATCATAGCAAAAGTCTTAAATCAACTCCAAGCCCAAAATCCAAAGAATTCCTCTCCGTGAAATCTAGAATACAAGTTATCTGCTTCCAAAGGTACAATGGCAGAACCAGCACAAGCTAGACATTTCCATTACAAACGGGAGACACTGGAGAGAAAGAAGGCATAACAGGCACCAAGCAAGTCAGCAGAACACATTACATTAGCCCTCAAGGCTTTGAAAATAACCCTCTGTTCTCCAAGACAATTTACACAACAGCCCTGCCCTCCAGATGCTAGGTATTTGCCAAACTCTCCAGATTCTGAGTGGAGGCCTCTTGGCCCTGGGCTTCAGCTCCGCCTTCCAGGCGCACTGGGACGGGAACTCTGCTCCCTCAGCTTTAGGTGCACCCTTCTCCTAGTCCATCTGAGTGGCGATTCCAGCCTTAGAAACACCAGAGGCCATGGCTCCACCCTTTGAGTCCCCAGAGGTTGTGGCCATACCTTTTGAGACTAAGGCAGCTCGGCTTCCTGTGTTCCTCTGCCTCTCGGCTACTCAGGCCTCACACCTGATCTACCCTGCTGGGACTAGTGTTCCAAAGCTCAGTAGCTCCATCAATAAGTGCCTGGAGGCACCCCACTCCACCAGGAAGCCCCCTGCGCACAGGCACTCAGCTCTCTCGCTCCTCCGTGGGTCAGCAAGCCTAGCTCCACCGGTAAGTGTCCGGAGGCACCCTACTCTGCCAGGAAGCCTCCTGCACACAGGCACTCAGCTCTCTCGGTCCGTAAGTCGGCTCCAGCGCTGTCTGGCTCTGGTCTCCCGGTTCTGCTGCCGCTGGTCCTCGGCTGCTGTTTCTCACCACCTGCGCCTTCTCCAGTGTTAACAGTTCTCTTCACTTCCTTCTGAGTCTTCTACTCATTCACAGTTTCAAAACCATTTCTACATGTTAGGGATCTGTTAAAGCAGCACCCTACTCTCTCGGTACCAAATTCTGTCTTAGTCATCTAGTGCTATTACAGAAACACCACAAGTGGATGGCTCCAACAAAGAGAAGTTTATTCTCTCACAGTCCAGTAGGCCAGAACTCAGGGTGCCAGCTCCAGGCGAAGGCTCTCTCTCTCTGCCGGCTCTGGAGGAAGGTCCTTGTCATCAGTCTTCCCTTGGTCTGGGAGCATCTCAGTGCAGGAACCTCATGTCCAAAGGATGTGCTCTGCTCCCGGCGCTGCTTTCTTGGTGGTATGAGGTCCCCCTGTCTCTCTGTTCGCTTCTCTCTTTTATATCTCAAAAGAGATTGGCTTAAGACTGCTATTTAATCTTGTAGATCTCATCAATATAACTGCCGCTAATCCATCTTATTACATCATAATGACAGGATTTACAACACACAGGGAAATCACATCAGATGACAAAATGGTAAACAATCATACAATACTGGGAACCATGACCTGGCCAAGCTGACAGATATTTTGGGGGCACATAATTCAATCCACAACAAGTGGATTTCTAAAATCAAAGCAATACAAGGTAGTATAGGGTAAATGCCAAATAAGTGGTCCAGATAATAGTTAAGAATGGGCCAAAACGAACACAAGGATGTAGGATAGGGGCAAAACTTATGGAAGTTAGGACCGTAGTCCTTGTAAAACCAGGTTATGGGTTTTACATGTTAACAGGATCAATGGCAATGGAAGCTAACAACTTGATGGGTCTACCTCCCCCAACCCCCACAAAAAAAGTCAACCTTAGGTTACATTCACAGAAGTAGAGTTTCCAACAGTTAACCAGAGCCCATCAGATTATACTACTATACTCAGCTCCAGGTACTAGATTTTCAGCAAACTGGAACATGCTCTTAGGAGCAATGCAGTGAAAAGTACAGACTCCAAAAGACAGAAGAACATTCTAAAAACCACAGAATTTTTGCATGGAAAAACAAAAGGAGGGCCAGGGTGCTGTTTTCGATTGCTAATTTCAAATGAAAAAAAAAAGCTGTTTTTTCCTGCACAGCTAGGGAACAGATGTTTAAAAATTCTGGCTCAGTATGATGAATAGTTAATAACTAGGACAAATTAAAAATGACCCAGGTTAGTTTTTTGTCAACAGAGTGCTTGAACCAAGGTTAAATAACGAACCTGGGTTTGAATCCCACCATATGGCCCTTCCTGGTGTTTTGGGCAAGTTACTCAACCTCAGAGAGCCTCATTTTCCTTATCTGTAAAAGGAGATAACAACATCCCCTTTGCAGAGTTGTTAAAAGGAATAGAATTAATACATGAAAAGTATCTAACAAGATGCCACTATTACTGTTCTTAAATTAGCATACTGATTTGGGTAGGACTGGGACAGATGGCCCATAAAGTACCTTCTTAAGATGAAATTCTGAATTATTCTATTCAGTTGCGGAAGGGGTATGGGTTTGCATAAAGCTCCACTGTACATAGATCTGGAGTTACGTATTGCCAGGCTTATCATTTCGAGGATTGGCAGGGGCGGGGGGGTGGGCATAGAGGGATGGGCTCAGCAAGGCAGCAGGCTGGAGAAGTGTTCTGTCAAAGATTTTCTCAAGCAGTAGAGACCTTTCAGCAACTAGGAAACACTCCTAAGGAGCTGCCTGGAGCGGTGGAAATCCAGCACCCCTGCATTTGCACTCTAGCTCTCGCTGTATTGGAAAAACCCCAACTTCGCATTAGCAGCAGCAGGTCACAACCTAAACTACTAGTAAGTTCACTGTACATTTACATCTCACTATTTAGCAATTCTAAACTAAACCTGTCACCGTGGCGTCTCAATGGGCTCAAACACAGCAATGGTTAGGAAGATGGCACAGCATCGGGCACTGTATCATTCTGCTATATAGGAGGTCACTGAGAAAGAGCTTACTCTAAGACGGCTAACAACATTTAGCAATTCACAAAGTACCTGTAAGCTTGGCTGAGTGTGATTTAATCCTTATCACACCCCAATGAGACAGCACGGCACCAACCACTGACTGGTTTGGACAACAACAGCTAGAGACGGGGTGACTTGCCTGCTGTCCAACTGCCAGTGGGTCTGGGGCTGGAAATCTAGGTCTTCAGATGGGCAGACCGATTAACTAGATTTACAAGACTACGAGAAGAGAGATAAGAACATCATTTACCTAAATATACAATCGCTGGAAGGAAATATGCAAAACTACTTTTGCATTTCCTCTCTGTACCTGCAAATAGTACGCCACTGGAACGAGGAGTAGGGGCATCTATACAGAGGAGGCAAACGACCTGGTATACCAGTTGGGTAAGACAACTAACCAGCTCTTGGCAAGAGTGTTGGAAGAAGGGAAAGGGCGGGGCAGGAGAGAGGAAGTAGGAAGAAGTCTCGGAAAAACGATGAGAATTCCGTAACTGGGCAGCCACTGTGCTGACCGCTGCAGCCACATTACCTCACTGCATCTTCAAAACCCTACTAGACAAGCTCTGTCACCCTCCCTACTTTGCAGATGACAAAACTGAGGCTCAGAGAGGAGAGGTGACCAGCCCAAGCCACAGAGCGAGTCTGGGAGGAAAGGTGGATTCAGAGGCTGGGCGGCAAGCCTGCAGAAACACTCAAACCCTCCGAGGTCTCCACCCTCCACGTCGCCGGCAACCCGCACCCACCGGGGCGGGGCGTCCGAAAACCTCCTTCCTGGCGGCACGGCCACCCTTTCCCGGCCTCCGCCCTTCGCCCGGACAGCCCTGGGGTCCCTAGGACCCTGCACCTCACACCCCCCAGCCCCCTCTTCCCTGCCGGCCGCCCGGGCCCAGCCGACCCGCAGCCCAAGCCCACAGGGAGGCCTGAGCGGCAGAGTTTGCGCCGGGGCCGGCGGGGGCGGGCGCGGGGGAACGGTTGGGGGAAGGGGCCCCGGAGTCGGGGGGCGGCCACGCGCCACTCACGCGTCGAACTTGTTGTTCATCCTCTCGCCGCCGCCGTCGCCACTGCCTCACGGAATGACTTCCGCTCCGCCGGGTCCCTCCGCCTTGGGCCCGGCCACTTCCGGTTGCGCCGGGAGCAGCGGAACGTCGGCGCGCAGGCCCTGCGGGGGGAGGCCGGAATCCCGGGACGCCCGCGAAGTGCAGCTGCGCGGCGGCGAGCTGCGGGGCGGGGCTGTGGCTTTGGCGCTGTCCCTGTCCCAGTGCCTGCAAGGCCGCTCCCCGCGGCTTAGCCAGTAAGAACCACTCCCCTCCCAAGGGAGCGTGTCCTAGCCCTTGCCTGCAGCGGGCTCGGAGAAAGTGGCAGCCCCGCGCGGAGTTGAGAGTGCGGCCTCCGCACGTACTTTGTTGTGTGCCATGGAGTGGTTCCGACTTATGGTGACCCCACGTGACAGAGTAGAACGGCCGCATAGGGTTTCCTAGGCTGTAATCTTTTCGGGAGCAGATCGCCAGGTTTTTCTCCCGCAGAGCCGCTAGTGGGTTCGAGCCCCGGCCTTTTGGTTAGCAGCCAGCCCTGCCAGCCCTTCTGGAATCACTGCCTGGTACAAATCCTAACTCCAGCCCCTGTGCAGGCTGCACTTTCCTATCTCATAACCTTTCCGAGGCTATGATACAATAGCGCCTACGTCTTGTGTGTGGGTTCCACAGGATTATCAATGTCAAGCGCTGGACACAATACCTGGTACAAGTAACCCTTAATAAATGGTGACTGTTATTCTTGTTTTTCTCAGTATCCAAGAGCTACTGAGCTAATCTCTGCTCTGTGAGGC
The DNA here is from genome assembly GCF_000243295.1 of Trichechus manatus latirostris. Taxonomy (NCBI): domain Eukaryota; kingdom Metazoa; phylum Chordata; class Mammalia; order Sirenia; family Trichechidae; genus Trichechus; species Trichechus manatus. The sequence continues at coordinate 932,553 of NW_004444185.1, forward strand.
ATTCAGAAGTTTAAGAGACTCACTCCGGGTGACAAAGCTAGTACGGGGCCTGAGATGGTTCTACTGGGCATCAAACCCTCCCAGATCTGAGGCCCCAGCACAGCGACAACTCGACAGGAGGGTGCACACGTACACCGGAGTAAATAAAGTGCCCCTGCTGGTGACTGAGCACCAAAGCCAGCAACCGTGGGGTGGGGGGCCGTAATTTCCAGGGTCCTTTTTCCTCCCCCCCACCCCCAGTGTCTCACTTTCAGGCTTTTATGAGGCACTTTTACATTTGTTAATCACCCTCACCCACACCTTTGAGCCTGTGGTTGCAGTGAGGGAAGACAGGAACTGACATCTGTGCCATGTTACAGATGAGGAAACAGGCTCAGGGGCTGGAAGTGACGTGCCCACGGTCCCAGCTGTACTCTCAGACCCGGGCCTTGCCTCCCCCACAAGAAGACCTCAGCTGGTCCTCTTATTTCCTGACAAATGGGGCCAAGGGAGGCAGGTCAGGGACCCATCCTGGGAGGCAAAAAGGCTCCCTGTTAACGCCAAGCCTCCCTGCCTGGCGGGCTCCACCCTGAATTAAACACTCTTTGGGACCAATGCAAACACATGGCCTTTAAGAAGAGAAGGAAGAAGGGTCCCAATTTGCAAGCTGCAGAAGCATTCTTAGAGCGTCTGAGATTGGGGCAGAGAGTTGGCAATTCTGGACTCCACACCTCGTGTAACCACCAGTGTTCTGGGAAGCCCCTTTTACTCTGGACCCCAACTGGCACGTTTGAAACGTGGGGGAATAGTGACTCTTGCTTGTCCATGATGCAGTGAAAAGCTCTCCTCTTAAAAATGGAAAAGGATAATAAAACTCAAGCAATCTTTTGTGATCAGTGGCAAATAGTGCATGTGACTGGAAGGTTACGGATGCAGGTGCGTACGGGGGGCCACCGCACCCAGATGATAGGGGAGGAAATGCCAGCTGGAGTGGGCTGCTACTACTCTTCACATCATCTCTCTTGACATCCCTCTTTGAGGAGCCTGCAGGGAACTCATAAAAGGGCTGCCAGGCCTAGGCCTGGAGAGCAGGACCTTGCCAAGTTGGCGGCATCATAGAAAACCCTTAGGCCCTTAGGGCCTCCAAAATGGGTGGGAGTTGATAATGCTCTGCTGAGGTGAGGGGAGGATGCTCACTGGAGGGGTGGGTAGCCAATGCCATGTGGATGCTGACCCCAACAGCACCCCTGCCCACCCCAACCACTCCAGACTCCAGCTCTGTCTCTTTATTTGGCTGCCGCGGCCCCAAAGGGTGCCTTCCAAAGAGCACACTCATGACCTCAGCAGAGCAGAACACAGCTGCTAAGCCTCAGTGCAGCCCCCATGGCCATGAAGTCCCTGTGCCCAGAAGGGGTTGGTTGGCTCAGTCAGGCGAGGGCAGGTAGGGGCGGGGGTCTCCAGGAAATGGCAGGGCAGGCACCCGGTTGTAGTGGGCCATGAGGAAGATGCCAGCAGTGCCGCAGACGAAGAGGGAGAGCATGGCTAGGAAGCAGACACGGTCCAGCACGCGGCCCACCAGGAACCACTCCTCGTTCCCCTAAGGGCGGGAGGCAGGGTGCGGGATGACCCTCGCTGGATCCTTCTACCATCCTTGGGCTTTGGGCCTCCATTCTCCATTTCCTGGGGCCCTTCACCTGAATCACGCCCCAGCCTGGCTGCTCCGTGGTTCCAGGCCTTGATGTCCCACCTCATCTCCTCTTTTTCCACCCACTGCCCCAGCTCATCCTCTGCCCACCCCAGCCCGAGGCCCCATGCCTCCACTCTCCCCCAGCTCACGTTGTTGAAGTGAGTCTGCTGGTGGCGGGCACGGGCAATGAGGTTGCAGGCTTGGACACAGGCCTGGATGGCTGGGGTGGCCTGCTTCAGGCTGCCACAGAACTCCTGGCTCTGCCCCAGCTCTGGGCCTTTCTCTGAGGAGGAAAGAGGCTAAGATTTGGGTGTAGAATGGAGGAGAACCAGGCAGAGAAGGTGGCCTCTCTCCAGGGACTCCTGCCCCTCCCTCCCCACCCTGGACACTTGCTTTTCACCCACCTGCTGTGCCTGGTGCTTTGGCCCACAACCCACCCTTCCCTCTGGAGTCCCTGTGGAACGGAGTCCTTGCATGTCCCTGCACCTCACCGAGCTTCTCCAGCGCGGCCCTGACCAGCCCGTTCCGCTGCCGCTGCCGGAAGAGGAGCTCGCTGTGAGGCAGATACAGGGCCACCTCCTCCCCGGCCGTGACTGACCACCCAGAGAAGCCATTCTGTAGGCAGGGCCGGGTGTCCCGGACCGCCGCGGGGGCCAGCGGGCGCACGTGCATCCGCAGCAGCTGAGGCAGGAGCCGCAGGAACACCTAGGGTGGAGGGATTGATCAGGGTGACTTAGCTTAGGCAGCCAGCCAGCCCAGTGTTTGGTTCGGCTGGAGGCTGGCATGGAAGGCTCATGCTGCCAGGGCCCAGGGGCAGCAGGTTAGGGGCAGTGGTTGGGTCCAGCTGGGCTTTTCTGTGCCAGAAACTGAGCTGGGTCCCCAAATTTGTATGCACATCATAATCGCTAGGATGCATGTTACAAATACAGATTCCTGGGCCCCACCTGTTGTTCTGGCCCAGCTTGTCTGGGGGAGCCTGGGGGCAGGGGAGAGATTTGTAACAAGGCTGGCTCCTCCGCTGTCTAGCCCTGTGACTTTGGGCAAGCTATTTACCCTCTCCGTGCCTCAGTTTCCTCATCTGTAAAATGGGGGTGATGATAATGTCCACTTTACAGGGTTCTTATGAAGATGAAATAAGTTAACGGGCGTAAAGCGCTTAGCACAGTGCCTGGACCATAGTAAGCGCCCGACATTATCATTCATCCATTTTGGCAAATGCTTCAAGTGCACCGAGGGCAGCTTTGCTGCCTGGAGGGCACGTGTGTGCACACTGGGCGCTGGGTGAGATGATGCTGGGGGGGGCAGGGAGGGGCCTTGCCTTGCGGACCCCTCGGGCCATGGAGTGTGTGTGTGGGGACCGCAAGGACACGTTGAGCACGACCACGGCATTGACGACAATGAGGATGGTCACCACCAGGAGGAAAGTCAGGTACCTGGTGGGGGGAGGTGGGAGGCCAGGCTGGCCCTTAGCCACCCTCATTCCCCAATGCCACCCCCACCCTTCAGGTCCCCTGGGGTGAGGGGTTGGCACTGAGAATGGTTGGGGGTGAGGGCTGGCAGGAGGGTAGTGCCAGGAGTCCCCAAGGAAGGAGGGGAGAAGGTGGGCAGGCATGAGGGCAGGTGTGAGGGCAGGTGTGCGGGTAGGTGTGCAGGCAGGTGGGCGGGCAGGTGTGAGGGCAGGTGTGAGGGCAGGTGGGAGGGCAGGTGTGAGGACCACCGTACTTGCTGATGAGTGGCACCGCCTGGGAGGTCTCAGGCACCTTCTTGGCCACCAGGAAGAGGAAAACTGTCTGGGCCAGAAGCACGTTGATGGCGACAGTACACTTCTGGCCACCGGCTGCCCGCAACCAAGAGGCTCCTCAGAGCAGGGCTCAACCTCCCCCCACCCACAGAGAAGCCCACTGCCCAGTCCTGGGTTGTGGTGCCCCTCCAGCCGCCCAGTTGTCCCCTGGGCTGCTGACAGGGACATGGCGCCCTCCCCCAGGCCCCAGGTACCCTTGGCAGGCAGGAAGTATATGAGGATGGCCACAGAGGAGATGAGCACGCAGGGGGCAATGATGCTGATGACGTAGAAGAGGGGTTTTCGCTGAATGAGCAGGTAGAACGCCACCTTCTGGTGGCCCGCCTCCTCGGCTGGCGCCGACGCATCCAGCAGCATCTTGGCTGGCCGATGCCGGATGGCCCACTCCCCGTTCTCTGCAGGCACCAGGGGTGGGCACGGAGAGGGTGGGGGGCACCGTGGGGGGATGGACAAGGGGCCAGGAGATTGGATATTTGACCCCTCCCTCCGCGACAATGAAGTAACTCTCACAGGGAAAATCTCACAGTTGGATCTTAACATATTTCATGGTTTGCTGTCGTTAGCTATTGTCGATTCCGACTCATGGCAACCCCATGCGTGCAGAGTAGAACTGCTCCATGGGGTTTTCAAGGCTGTAACATTTCAGAAGCAGATCGCTGGGCCTTTCTTCCTATGAGCGTCTGGGAGAGTTTGAACTTTCAGCTAGTAGTTGAGCGCTTAACCATCTGTAGCACCCAGGGTTTACTGTAGTTTTTATCTTGGGTTACATGGAAGGGGGTTCAATCTTGTCAGTAACGTTTGGTCTGGCCCTGGCCCTGCAGCCGGGTCCAGGAGGACCCTGGGTGAGGCTGCTCCAGGATCCCAGGGTGCAGGTTACCTGTGAAGGCCTCGGGGTCGATGAAAATCCACTCGATGGTCTGACCGTCCTCCTGGCTCAGCTGTAAATTGATCTCATTGGTGCTGTATGTCTGGGACCTGGGAGTTGGTGGGAAGGAGGATAAGCTGTCGGGTATGGAGACGCTCCATAAGCTTACAGGGGCAGCACCAGGGCAACTGTGGGCAGTTTTGCCTCCAAAATTGCAGCCCTGTGCTTCTGAATTTGCTGCAGAACTTGCCGGCAGTGTCGTGGAAGGGACTTGGGGCTTTCTGGGGGACGTGTGAGTGGGAGGACCTCTGCCTGGCATCCAAGAGCCCAGGACCATCCTGTGTTCATCCAGCCGCTGTCAGCTCTCCAGCTGCCGCCCAGGCAGGAGGGGCCCCCAGTGAGAACGTAGGAAATAAACTCCTACCGAAAGAGCAGCTCTCGGGCTGTTTACTGACGGATCCCCCTACAAGAAGTTCCCTTTGTCAAAGACTCTTGTTGTTAGTGGCCATTGAGTTGATTCCGACTCATGGTGACCCCATGTGTGTCAGAGTAGAACTGTGCTCCGTAGGATTTTCAAGGCTGTGACCTTTTGGAAGCAGATCTGCCAGGCTTTTCTTCTGAGTGCCTCTGGGTGAGTTCGAACTGCCAACCTTTTGGCTACAGTGTAGTACGTAACCATTTGTGCCACCCAGGTCACCGGACCCCCTTCCCACGTTTATGAAGGGGGAAAATGAGACCCAGAGACGCCCCCTCCCGGTATGGCTTGGGTCACATACAGGGGCTTCAGGACCTGATTTCTCGCCCCTCACAAGACAGCCCCCTACCTGTGAGTGTGTAGCTAGCACACGTGTGTGCACGCATGTATGCCGTGTGCATGTGTATGCCTTCTCACCCATCCCAGACAAGAATTTCTCCCTTTGGGCACAGGCAGGGAAACTGAAGCAGTGAACAAGGATGAGTGAGGGGACTGGGGCACGTTCAGGCGTCTCTGTCTGAGATGGCATGGAGGCCCTGGGGAGGTGGTGACCGAGCAGAGGCCAGAAGCCTCACCTATCCCCCACCGGCCAGGGCTCCACCACACCTGCCCAGGCCCCTCTTAGAGCAGATCCCTAAAACCCCCCCACTCAGGCACACCTCCAGGTTGACCCTCTTTCGTCCCCCCCCACAAAAAACAAAACAAAAACAAAAAACAGTTGCCACCAGGTCGATCCTGACTCATAGTGACCCCACGTGTGTCAGAGCCGAACTGATCTCCATAAGGTTTTCAAGGCTGTGACCTTTTGGAAGCAGATTGCCAGGCCTTTTTTCCAAGGTGCCTCTGGGTGGGTTCAAACTGCCAACCTTTTGGTTAGTCACATAGACTTTAACCATTTGTGCTACCCAGGGACTCCCCTTTGCCCCTCCCCACCCCGTAAATGGCCTCACTGGAAGACGAGGGAGCAGTTCTGCCAGTCGAAGGGGAAGTAGGTGACGGAGATGGGACAGGAGGAGCGGAAGATGGCGGGCGGCAACCAGTAGATACAGCCGTCAGGGGACACCAGCAGGTTGCAATAAAGCGCCACCTCGAACACGCCGTCCACGCTGTGGGCACAGGCCAGGCCACAGGGCTGGGGCTCAGACCCTGCGCCCCACACCAGCTCTCCCCAGCCTGCCATGCCCCTGGCTCGTCCCCACCTGGCCACAGGAACCACTACTTCCCCCAAATCTCCCTGCCACCCCCACCCCAGACAGCCTCCCTGGAGCCCTGCCTTCTAACTTCTAATAATGAAAACAATGGTAAAAATGGCAGCTAACATCTGTTAGGAGCCCTGGAGTCACAACGGAGCCCTGGTGGCACAGTGGTTAAGAGCTCGGCTGCTAACCAAAAGGTCGGCAGTTTGAATCCACCAGCAGCTCCTTGGAGACTCTATGGGGCAGTTCTACTCTGTCCTATAGGGTCGACTGGAAGGCAATGAGTAACATCTGTTAAGCTCTCAAAATGTGCCAGACACTTTCCATGCCCGTCTGGCTGACTCCTCACAGCACTTCCATATGCCGCTGTTATCCCCTGCTTATGGGAACTGAGGGGACAGTCTCAGGAGCAGAAGTAACCCCTAGCTGGCCAGCCCAGAGGTGATGGAGCCTGCTCTAGGACGAGGTCTGCTGGCCCTGGGGTCAGAGATCACACCCAGGCCTTCCCCATGGCACCTGCACCATCTAGAACTTTTCCCAGACCCCTGGTTTTGCTGGCCCCGACTCGTGTCCTTTGGTCCCACCCCTGCCTGCCCCCTCCTCACTTGTTCTCCAGCACGACATCCGGCCGCCACACCATGGTGGATGGCACCCGCAGCACCCACAGGCCCTCGTAGTCTTGCGGGTCCCAGCGCAGACGGTAGTCACACCACTGCTGCGGGGAGCGGGGGAGGAGATTCCAGGCTCTGCTGTCCGCTGCCCCACACCCCCAGAATGCAATGGGAGTCCAGCCCAGACGGGACAGCAGAGGCAGGGAGGGGGGATGGGCAGCTGGCTCTCATGAGGCCTCGGGAGCCGGGGTGGGGCCCCAATAGCAGGAAGCAGGGCAGCGGGCGGCCTCTTACCATCTCTATCCAGACGTTGGTGGTGAGGGCCTCCTCACGCTCATTCTGGGGGTGCAGAATGGAGTGCTAAGCCCAAACCTGGCCTCCCCCACCCAGTGTCAGTTTCAACAGGACACCAGGAGGCCAGGCAGACCCCCTGCTCCCACTGCTGGTGCGGCCCCTTCCCCGCCCCAGCAGGCCCCCCTCCATCCAGGCCAGCTCACCAGGGAGATGAGGTTGGTGAGGGTGAGCTTGAGGCTGACGTTGACCACGTCTGCTTCGCGCTCGGCGGGACGCAGTTGGGGGTTGTAGTTGCGCATCAGGTCTGCAAGCAGGCGCTCCTCCTGGTTCCGGCCCTGAGCTCCTGCAACAGACAGCTGTGAGCAGGGCAAGGGGGCTTCAAGATAGACAGGAGGGGGGTCATGGAGAAGCAGGGGGCTAGAGTGTGGGCAGGCCCAGGAGCCCTCCAGACACTGGCTGTCCTCTGAGTCTTGGACCCCTGCTCCGGCCCCACAGCCCCTGGTCTCCTGTGTCCATACCCAGGCGACCAGCCAGCAGCAGCAGGAACAGCAGCGGCCCCCGGCCCCCATGCATGGCGCCTCAGCTCTCCGCAGCGGCCGTACAGGTTGGCAGCTCCCAAGGTCTGGGGCAGATGGATGCAGGCTCCAGGTCTCACGTGACACAGTCCCCACTCCCATCCAGCCGTCCGTCCGCCGGCCTGGCCCGGCCCCACCAGCTGTCTGACCACAGCATTGTCAGCTGTTCCGGGATGGACACAATGCTGGGCTCAGGTTACCTGGGCTGGGAGGGAGAGGGGCCCCTCAGCCCTAACAGAGATGGGCCACCTCCATCCCCACTCTCAGACTCCTTTGTCCCAGCCCTAGGTCCATTTTCGAGCTGGGGGCTAAGGACGCAGCCAGGGACAGACGGGTGTGAGACAGAGGGCGGGGCCGAGGCAGGGCCGCGATACCAGCGATGCCCTTCTGCCCTCCAGGGAGTTGGGATCTGTGAGGGGCGGACGGCTGTTTGATAGACGTGTTTTGTACATGCGTGTCTGTGACATGAGGACCCCAAGCCCCTCCCACCAGCCTGACATCTTCATGGGTTGCTCCATTGGGCTGAGACCCTGAAGGGTCAGGGGGCAACCTGGAGGGGATGCATTAGCTCCATCGGGCGTTCACACCTTGTCTTCGTCTCCTAGTGCTGCTGTAACAAAAATACCACAAGTAGGTGCTTTAAAGAACAGGCAGGTATTGTCTCACAGTTTTGGAGGCTAGAAATCCAAATCAGGGCATTGGCTCTGGGGGTGGGCCCTTCCGTGTCAGTAGCCCCGGGCGTTCCTTGGCTTGTAGATGGTTCCTCACAGGGTCTCTTCCCCTGTGTATGTGTCTCTCTCTGTTTTCCCTTTTGTAAGACACCACTCAGAAGGGATTAGGTTTCCGACGCACCCTACTCAGGTATGGCCTCATTAACACAACCTAAAAGCGTCTTATTTCCAAACGGGGTCACATTCACAGGTACAGGGGTTAGGATTCAACGTGTTTTTGGGATACAATTCAATCTATAATACACCTGAACAAAAACTAGGGCACTGGTTCAGAGCCCTCCCCAGCATCCGAGGAATGGGACACAGGACTGGTAAGCTTAGAAGTGGGGTGCTGAGAAAGATACAGAACTCGGCCTCTTGTGAGTAGGACAGCCGGTGGCAGCTCTTCCAACAGACATTTATGGAGCCGCCCCCTCCCTCCACCCGTGTGTGGTGGCACGGCTGGACCACCGGGATCCAGATAAGCCTGAGCCCTTGGGAGTTGCAGTCCATGGGGGCAGGTGAACGAAAGTTGAGGTGTGGACCCCAGAGAGGCAGATGGGGGACCTAGCAGGGAAAGGCAGGACCGGAAAGCAGGCTCATTCACTTTGCCGTTTGTGGTCAGTGGAAGGGTGTGGCCGAGGCTGGCTCTGGGAGCCAGAGGTCTTGCTGCCGGCTGTGGACATGGGCTCAGGCCACCTGCCTTGGAACCATCTACTCCAAGTAGATAGGTCAGCCTGTCCCAGTATGTGGGCAAGACAGAAAGCTCAGGTCCCATATAGGTTATCTACCTATTGAGCTGCCACCAGCATCCAGGAAACAGGGTGCTGGAGGCCTCTGAGGACTGGAGTGTCCCTCCCCACTAAATAAATGACTTTGCAGTACATGCCGGTAAACTGGAAGTTGGCAAGGTTCCCTGCCCTTGGAGACCCAAATGGAGCTGGCAGTGATACCAGCCCCCGGAGAGGGGCCACACATCCCTCCTGTCCTTGCCAGGACTTCATGGGGTGGGGTGGTAGTGGCAGCACCTGCCTCTCCCAGTCACCTCTGCCTTTGATCCTGCTTCCACAGGTAATCTGAGGGTGCCTCCTCTGCTGGCCCCAGTCCTGGTCTGTGCCCCACACCCAGTTATCTTTGCACGCACCCCCTCACCCCCCACCCACAGCTGTACTCTCACCATCCAGCTATATGGGAAGCTGCCTTTCCCTGGAGTTTACAAAGCCAATGGTTCCTCCTCGCCTCTGAGTCACCTCCAAGACTCCTTGCCTCCCCACTTGGCCCTCTGGTGCCCCCCCAGACTCAATTCCCTCACCCACTTTTGCAGAGCAATGTCTCTCCACCTCACTATTCCCCTCCAAGCCCACACCTCCCCTGAAGACTCGTCCATGGTCTCTGCTAACAACAGACCATCTACTCTAACCCCCTGTATCCCTCCCCGACAACCCCAGGCATAGGAGGTCTGGGCTGATGCTTGGAAATTTCTGACTTTTCCTTCTCCCTTCCCCACAAGTCTCTGCAAGGGAAAAGGAAAGTAATGGAGATTGATTTCCCTTCTGGTATAAATTATGCAGCCTCCCTTATGCGTGAAGATTTACACTCCTGTTTTCTGCCTTCTCTCTGCTCTGGGGAGAGAGGGCAGAAAAGTCTCCTAGTAGATCTCAGGAGGGCCTGTCACCTTTGAAACAGTTTCCTCCTCCCTGCACGGGCGAGGGGTGCAGGGCCCAGTAAGAGAGAATCATATGGAGACACCGTTCTTTGTCTAACAACTACTTCTCCTTTGCCACCTCCTACTGCACAGGCTGGAAAAGCAAAATATTCATTTCTCAGGCTCCCTTGAGGCTAAGGGTAGTCCTGGGATAATGTTTTGACCAGTAGGAAGTTGGCTGAGGGGCTTCATGGGTGAGCTTTTACTCCCTGAAGAGAGGGGTCAAAAACAGTTGACCCCTTTCCTACCTTGAACATTGATATGAAGTGTGGTGCTGTGGCAATCATCTTGCAAGCTGGAGGCAACAAGCATGAGGAGAAAAGCCAGTATGCTAAGGAGGGAGGGCTGGACAGATATCAGAGGGCCTGGATCCCTAATAGCTTTGTTGGACAGCTGAGCCAACACAGCAACCACTGCCTCCTGACTTCTTATTATGTGAGAAAAAGGAACTTTTTGTTTAAACCACAGTTCATTGGGTTTTCTGTTCCTTGCAGCCCAACGCATTCCTAACTGATTCACTGCCCTTTGGAAGAAGGGTGGGTAGCCCCGAGGGCCTGGGTAGACTGTGTAGGGACACCCTGTGGTTTCATGGGAAGCTGGCCCCTGTGGGAGTGATTTCCTGGGGAAGGAAGGAGATAGAGTTCCAAGTCCACCAAAGAGTGGACCAATCCTGACTTAGCACCTTGGAGTGGAAACTGCTGTGACTCAGAACCCGGACAAGAGGCACCCTTGGCTGGGCATGACATTTTGGAGCTGTCATCCGTAGAAGGTTCACAGCCATCTGAGCAAGGCTTGACACAACTGAGGATTCTCCTGGTGGTTAGACTGTGTAAGACCTGCTGCCAACAGCACCACCGTGTGGCAGAGAGAAGCAACAAAAATGGCCAAGAGACCTGGATTCAGGCTTCTTCTCAGTCCCTGGGTGGTGCAAGGATTAATGTATTTGACTGCTAACCGAGTTCAAGTCCACCCAGAGGCACCTTGGAATATAGGCCTGGTAATCTACTTCCAAAAAATCGGCTATTGAAAACCCTATGGAGGGAAGTTCTACTCTGACACACATGGGGTCATTTTCCTGTTTTTTTCCTCAACTCTGTGCAAGAGACAGGGTGCCTCCCAGAGTTTATAGGCGGTTCTGGGGAGGTCCTGGACTTCCTGCTCATCTGATAGCTATGAGTCCAAGCTGGTCCCTTTCAGAGGAAGAAATTAAAGATTAGTACCCTGAGACTGTGGACAGTTCATACTGGAAGAGAGACGCAACTAGAGTCAGTTTTGGTTTTGAATGAATTTTCTTTTCCCAGTACTGTGTAAGACAGTACACAATATTGGGGAAGCCAGCACAACTTGTCCAAGGCAAGGTCATGGAAGCCCCATAGACACATCCAAACTCCCTGAGGGAGTTACTAGGTTGAGAGCTGTGGGAACCATGGTCTCAGGGAACATCTAGCTCAACTGGCATTACATAGTTTATAAAGAAAATGTTCTACATCCTACTTTGGTGTGTAGTGTCTGGGGTCTTAAAAGCCTGTAAGTGGCCATGTAAGATACTCCACTGGTCTCACCCCGTCTGGAGCAAGGGA